>NW_027270892.1:1295000-1895000 GCF_040938485.1 Diadema antillarum | reverse complement strand
AAGCATTGTGTAAAACTAACAATCATTGGTTTTTTTCATTTAAAGATAATAAAAAGTTTTGGTACCTCAAAAGTTTTCCTGAATCTCCTTGTCTTGGTTTGTGTTTCACGTTAAAGTACGTTGTCTGTGAGAATTACTCGCCCCAAAGTGCTCTCATGTCTTAGTAATCATGCAATAATGGTTTCGTACCAGAGCCGTCGCCGTACGGCGTCGATAAATATTGTACGAAACCACTGACTGCGACCAGCAGCGTGCAGCCCATTGTACGCATAGCTAACTGCGACCAGCAGCCCCATACGCATAGCGTAATGGGGCTTCGCATTGTAGCATTCAGGATCATGACAATTAGTATCGCGGGTAAATGGCAACTTAAAATCCAAAAATTTCTTCGATTTGAAGACTTACCAATTAAGTTGAAGTATTGAAAACAGGCTTCGAACAACGTTTGGTTCTGCCAATAGTCCCTTTCTTTTCGAATTGATGACTGAATGTGACTCGGTCGAGAGGACCTTGGGAGAGCTACTGCACTGACTACTACGGCCAGCGCATGCGCACACAAACATCTTATCCGTTGATGGATTTGAAATTTGTGCGCATGTGATGTGTTCGCATGCACTGGCTGTAGTATTCAGTGTATGGTAGCTCTCCCAAGGTCCTCTCGACCGAGTCACATTCAGTCGTCAATTCGAACAGAAAGGGACTATAGGCAGAACCAAACGTTGCCCGAAGCCTGTTTTCAATACTTCACCTTAATTGGTAAGTCTTCAAATTGAAGAATTTTTGGGATTTTAAGTTGACATTTATCCTGCGATACTAAATCTGTCATGATCCTGAATGCTACAATGCGAAGCCCGATTAAGCTATGCGTATGGGACTGCTGGTCGCTATGCGTATGGGACTGCTGGTCGCTATGCGTATGGGGCTGCTGGTTGCAGTTAATTGCATGATTACTAAGACATGAGAGCACTTTGGGGCGAGTAAGTCTCACAGTGTTAGTTATATGAAAGGTACTTTAACCTGAAACACAAACTAAGACAAGGAAATTCAAGGAAACTTTTGAGGTACCAAAACTTTTTATTATCTTTAAGCAATTATCCCTTCTATAGTAGTAGTAAATCGTTGCTGGGGCGACAAGACCTCGTATCTCAGTTTAGTGATGTCCTGTCCAAATCCTAGCTGTCTTACCCCCAAAATGAAGCCACCACGGCATGTCAAAGGAAAGGCTCTCTCATATGACATAGTCTGCCATGTTTTTTTTTGCTCTCCTGAACATTTGACATTTTGTAGATACGAGGTCTTGTCGCCCCAGCGACGCTATAGGTATATGAGTTTTTTGACAATGTACATCTACATTGTATTTTCAGTCTCAAAGTATCAGTACACGGTCATGTGACACTCCAACACTGTATGAACTCAGCTAGAAGCTGTGGATGGCAAACAGACTCCAATTTTTATGCCTTTTTTTTTTCTCTCTCTCTCTCTTTTGGTGTGCGTGTGTTGGGGGGGGGGGGGAATGGAAAGATTGGCACTGAAAAAGTAATCCAGATTTTTAAAACAAAATTTTGTCAAAAAATGCAAATGGGCCTCCTAGTATGTAAAGCAAATAGATGTCATTTGTTGTCCAGAGGGATTTTATGCAAGCATGGAGACTTCAAGTGGTATTGTGCATGTGTCTCTGTGTGCTTCTGTGTGTTTGTGTGTCTCTGTGTGTGTCCATCTGTTTGTGTGTGTCTCTGTGTGTGTCCATCTGTGTGTGTGTTTGTGTGTATGTGCATGAGCTCACAATAAGAGGAAATTGAGTCGTAGGAGTGTACAGTACTGGTTGAGGTGGGGATTCATATTTTGAACATTCCTTAGTGAGATAATGAGAAAGAAATATGAAAGAGCATGTAATTTTAAGAAGGATTCACCGTTTAATTGATGAAAATTGGTCTTCAAATGGCTGAGATATCCAAAAAAGTGATAAAGATAAAAGGCGACGGGCCACGCCTTTTATTAGGTTTCTTTGTTTCACCTTGTTTTTGGATATCTCAGCCATTTCAAAACCGATTTTCATCAAATATACTTTTAATACCCCTTAGAATTGCATGCTCTTTGACATCTTGGGAGAGTGGTTTCTGAATATCTGGCAAAACGTTAAAAGCTAAATCGTCACCTCAACCAGAACTGTACGCACCCTTTAAGTCACCTGCGACTGACAATAGGAACAACATTACTGGTTTCACAGTATGTGATCAGACTTTGCAAAGCATAAATACATGAAATAAAAAAAAAACATGATTTAATTGAAATATGATTGATTTCATGTCTTTGTTTTTTCCCAGAACATCAAGACACTACTGAAGATTCCCTTCAGCGACGACCAGGTCAGCCTGGCCGTCCACCGCATCGGCAAAACCCTGCTGCTGGACAAACTGGACTTCTACAAGCACTTGAGAAGTGCCTCACAGGTATGGTACTGCAGTCACTTATTATAAGGGGGTATCTCAATGTTTGGGAATGTTGTGAATTTAAGGTTTCATCATGCTTTGCCAACAGTTGCAATCATGTTTGAAATTTTATGGGACAAAAAAAAAACAACCCTTGTATATTGTAAGAACAACTATATACTATTATTGGCCATAAAAATGAGGGCCCTCTCCCCAAGAGCATCGCCAGCACTGATGCGGCTCCCCTAGGTAAAGAAGATCACAACCGATATCACTAATATCACCAGTAATTGTTTATGGTTGAGTTTTATTTTTATTTGGGGGATGCCATTGAGGGTCAGTGACCTATCTTTGCATGCAGTCAAGGTAGGCAGGTACATTTCCCTTGGTAGTATTTAGAAACTCACAGGTGGGCACATTCAGGGATATTCCACTTGGCCCTTGCTATTACTGGTAATTGTTTACAGTTGAGTTTGCTTTCTTCTTGGTTTTTTTTTCTGCGGATGCCAGTGAAATTTATGGAACTCTAGCTTGTGGAGGTGCATCATGCAGTTCCACGTCAACCTCCAGTGGGTATTCTACACTACTGTGTCATCAGACATAATCAAACTTACTGCCAGCGCTGCATGTATCCTGTATTTTTTTTCTGGTTCTGTGGCTTAACCATTGCGTGGAACACTTGCTTGAAAATTTAATCTTTAAGATTGGGTGTCTTGTGGATGGATGCGCATCATAGTTTTAAACTACAAGCTAATCGTCAAAGTTTAAAACTTCAAAGATTACAAATGTTGTGTGAACGTGACTACTGTAAAACACGATATATTCGCGGAATGAAAATTTTGCGAATTGGAGCTGACGGCCTTTCTCGCAGCATGAAATTTTCGCGATTTGCCACTTTCATCCAATGCATATTGTGTAGCCAAGAACTTTTGCGTGCATTTTAATTTCGGGAATGTTGCCGCTCGCGAAATTCGTGAAATTAACATGCATGCGAACATTCCTCGTTTTACAGTACAATTGTATATGATATGCAGGTTTCGGCTCCCTGCATTTCACTATAGTCCCAAGAATATCATAGTGACTATTGAAACAGAAGATGATATACAGTGTGCCATTACCCACCCCATTCATACTGCAGCCAAAATTTTAAAGCCTCTTCGAACACTTTCAAAAACCAGGATTCCAAGAAGTGATCTTATGTCTCTTTATAACTGCTAGAGCCACAGGGCTGACTGCCCAAAGCAGGCCCTGACTGGCCCTGTTTTCATAATAACTGATACCCCGTTTATACCGCGAGCAAGTTTTATACCCCCTGTTCAGACGCAAGCCAGTTTGTACCAACACTCGATAAAGAAACGACGTATAAAGAATCATCGTATAGACGACAGACCGTTCAGACGCTAATATCGACCATTCCGGAAAAACGTCATATAAATGTGCAGTTTCTCACTGCACATGTACAAGGCCACCTTTCGTTCTCGCTCCCATTAAGCCCTGCCCAGTTATACTGTTCTATGGTCGCCATAAGTTCAGACGCACAATGGACACAATGGAATCCTGATTCGTTATCGAGTTCTAGTTTGAAACGATGCTCTGTCATTTCACTATATGTCGTTTTGTTAGTCAGCTTTCAGCAGTATAAATTCATCGTATAGCTATACCGTTTTGGTATAGCTACACTGTGTTCTAGTATAAATTTTTTGCGTCTGACACCCTGCATGTCTCCTCAAGGAAGTTCAAAAGCCCGCTCTGAAAAAGCAGCCTCGAGTCTTGTTTATACTGCTCACCAAAAGCTGGCCTTAGCAGACCAAACAGATCCTATAGCTCCCCTCTGATATATGGCGTTGGCTTTTGTGCGAAAGTGTGCAAGTTGCATGGGTTTTATCAGCTGGAATTTGGCGCAATGGCTGGGTTGTTTACATTAGCAGGCGATGACCTTTTTATCGATATCTTCCAGGGCGGTTAAAAAGGCGGCTTCTTGAACCCCTTAGCATTTATACTGCAGCAGAGGCTGCTATAGCAGGTTCTGAAACCACCCCCTGTAGGTGGTTTCAGAACCCAACCTGATCAGACCTGGTCGGCTCACCTTTTGTCTGTTTATACTGAGCTGAAAGACTGCTCAAGGCTGCTATAGGATGCTTCAGAACCCCCTTTTTGCTTTTATAGTATAAACGGGCTATGAGTTCCCCTCCAATAAATGCTGTAGGCTTTTGACTTTCTTACATAACCGCAAATGTGATTTAAGTGTGAGAGTTTGCATGTTATGCGGCATTAATCAGTGGTGGTCGGTCACGAAGACAGATTTGTTTACCCTTACTGGCAATGACCTTTAGTTATTAACTAGCATCGCAAAAAAGCAGCTTCTCAAAACCCGTAGTGTTTAAGTATACTATAGCCAAGGCTCTTCAAGGCTGCTATAGGAGCATCTGAAACCATGCAACCCCATGGGGTGATTTCAGAACGTGATCAACTCTTCGGTATTCTGTCTGTTTGTACTGAGCTGAAAGGTTGCTCGACGAGGCTTTGGAACCCAGTTTTTGCTTTGTATGAATGGGGTTTATAACTAGCAATGTAAAGTAGTTCACTATTGTGTGTGTGTGTGTGTGTGTGCGTGCGCGTGTGTGCATGTGTGTGTGTGTGTGATCATGTGTGTGTGTTTGTGTGTGTGTGTGTGTATATGTGTGTGCATTGTTTTTGGTGGGTTTTTTTAGAGGGGAGGATGTGGGAGGGTGATGTGTTTTGCTCTTACTAGCAAGTGTTGCCCTACCGGCATAATCTCCAGACACTGGTGCCAGTCGTAAATTTATTTAAATGCCCATCAAAATTTGGATTTACTGTTTACCATAAAAAGTGAAACAATTTTATATCTCTTCTGCTTATTTTGTGTATTGCAATCCCTTTTCCCCCTTCCTTTAACTGTTGCTGAGGTATGTACACTTTAAAAATAGAGACTCATTTAATTTCTAGTAACATATTTACTTGTCTATTTTCCCAAAGCAACTTCAAGTACTATCTAAAATATTTATGGTTCCCTGAAGAATTTTTTACTTGGGTATACATGAGATCTGCCCAAACCTGAGGCGTGTAGTTCTGGAATGTGACAAGACGATCCTTGTGTGCATACCTCACATATCTTGACACACTTTTGGCTAAAACAAAGGGGAAGAAAAACCCTACAAGATTCTTCATTATTGGGGGCGGGGGGGTTGGAGGGAGCATTGTTAATGCTACTTGCCTTGCCAGGGAAGTAATAAAGCTAATAGTGAGTGATAAATCATGAGAGTAGCTACCCAACAAAGTGGAAGAAAAAGTTAGAGAGCATTTGTACGGCATTTCAATTTTCAAAGAGTACTTTCATTTGCAGGTAATTGATTAATGGATTCATGTGTAGTGTTTTTAATAGACACTTATTTTGTTATATTGTTTGAGATATATGTATACACATACCAACATACAAACATAGAAAGATATAGATGTGATTTCAAACTAGATTGATTTAAAGTCTTGTAATTCAATTCTACAGTTTGAGTTTGAGGTATATAAGATTTTATGGTATCTGCAGATTAGCTTTGTTGTGTGTATTGTATGCAACCTTCAAGTGAATTGCAGTGTATGATTTACAATTTTGTTAATTGAAATAGTGATTGCACATTTACATGTGTATTATGTGTATTAATATTTACTGCTGAGCACTGTAAGAGATATACCACTGCAAAAGACACATTATACAAGTTTCATATCTACCTAAGAAATATGTTTATATATATATATATATAGTCATTTTTTCCACTTACAAAAAAAAAAAAAAAAAAACGAACCCAGAATATAGACCCACTTTACATACTTCTACAAACATACCAACATACATAAATGCATGCATACACACATGCATTCATTCATAACATCTACATTTACATATGTGTGCCAATACACTTTTGCTCAAGCATGATTGATGATATCAGTTTTGAAATGACAAAGATATCCAAAAACAAATTTAAATAAAAGAAAGCGATCCTGAGAAAAGGTGTGTCCCACTTTTTATTAGGATCGCTTTGTTTTGGATATCGCAGCCATTTCAAAATCGATTTTCATGAAATTAGATTTAATTCCTCTCAGAATAATACATGCTATTTCATAAGAGGTTTTTTCATCAAAAACATTGGAAACCTCAAACCCCTTCTCAACCAGAACTGCAAAGGAGTGAGCCCTCCTCTTTGCTCATAAATGTAAGTTATTTACGGAAAATAGCACACTTTATCTGACAAACAGGATATATATCCACAGGGAAACCGATGTCCATTTACAGCCGAGTATCCCTGAATCTCCAGTAACCTTGTCCTTGTTTATATCACCATTCTCTTCTTTGTGTGTTTCTATGTCTGTCTGTGTGTCTGTCTGTCCATCTTTCTCTCACTCTTTCTGTGTGTGTGTGTCTCTCTCATTCTATTTCCTGTTTAGACTGCAGCACTGTAACAGCATTCCGTGCACCTCAAAACGAACATAAAGTCGCACACACTGATTTTGCGTGAGGACTGAAAATAAGTGAAATGGGTCAACCTAGCCGAACTTGACTTTTTCATATTTTCTGAAAGAGCGGGTCTTCTTTTGCATTATGCTAAAATTTGGTATCATAAAACGGGCAGGAAAGTGTGTTTTTTTAGCAATTTATCTCGAACATTTTGGGTAGAATAGTGTGATTAGATGTGTCTTTAGAATCCCTTTTTTCATTTCTGAAAAACCTTGTACACACTCTTCACTTTCAACTCTAATAACTTTTGAAAGGATAGTGCTACTGCTTTGAAAGTTGGCATTAATTATGGACGGAATGTGTTAATGAGGCATGCTTAATTTCAGTTTAATCTGATAATCCTTTCATTGTTGTTACTCTGGTGGTTTACTTCCTGTTTTTTGTCCCATTCATCGCACAGCCAGCACGGTCTGGTAAAGATTAAGCGCTTGAATAGACACTGTACTTCAAAGCCTCTTTTCTCAGTTCACACTTTTCCTGAGTTTGTGCTTTCTCTCCAATATTTAGATAGGTTAGGAGAGTCCATTTGGTTTGAGTTATGCATCATTTAAAAGCTTAAAGTCTTCTCTTTCAGAATATGGTCTTAACTAAAAATTCATGGCTGGCGACTTTCTGTTTGTTTTGAGGTGCAGGGTCACATATATATCGTTGCTGGGGCAACAAGACCTCGTATCTACAAAATGTCAAATGTTCAGGAGAGCAAAAAAACATGGCGGCCAAAGCACTGTAGCTAATGGGATGGCCTTTCCTTTGACATGCTGTGGTGGCTTCATTTTTGGAGTAATTCGGTTGGGATTTGGACAGGACATCACTTAACCCATTATTTGACCTTTAATCCAAAAAAGTAATTTTCACCAAAATTGCAGATACAAGGTCTTATCACCCCAGCGACGATATATATGTTGCGAATTCACGTATTGGCTCCAATATAACGAAGAATCAAGAAATAAACTTGTAATGCATTATTTTGCCAATAAGAATGAGTTTATTGTACTCAAATTTTCGATGGCCTCCACCTTCTTCAGGAGTCTTGACGGGGAATGAAGGGTACCAAAGCACAAACTGAACATTAAGAGCGCGCACTCATACACAGACTTGGTTGCTATGAGAGTGCGCACCCTTTACAATGATGTTGCCATGTAGACGCAATTAGTTCGTGAAAGGAAGAAGATGTCAGATCTAGTTTTAGCGAGTTTGGTGTAGGTACGTTTACAAGCGCGTCGGGCGTGAAGAGTTGCTGCATTTAGTCTAGGTCCAAACATGTTGCGAATTCACATATTGGCTCCAATATAACAAAGAATCAAGAAATAAACTTGTAATGCATTATGCTCTTAATGTTCAATTTGTGTTTTGGTACCCTTTATTCCCCGTCGAGACTCCTGAAGAAGGTGGAGGCCACCGAAAATTTGAGTACAATAAACTCATTCTTATTGGCGAAATAATGCATTACAAGTCCACTTTGTATTCCCCATGTCATCTTTGCTTTTATGCAATGTACTCAATATGTCACATCTCTTCATATGAATCATGAAAACAGCAAGGCCCTAGCGCTGCCTAATCACAGAGTTGCACATTCGGCCTCTAGTAGGGGTACATATGTCTTAATGAGCATTTTGCAGTCTACTGGCCAAGAATGCATGTTCGAACATGAAACACTGATAACATGGCCTGTAACTCATTCCGTGGAATCAATACATAATGTGTTGATTTTCTGCATGTTCCATGAGGTATGTGAATGTCTACTGTAAAACCGGAAATGTGTGCATGCATTTTAATTTTGCAACTTTTGCGACAGCCAAGATTTGCAGAATTTGAATGCACACAAATGTTCTTGTCTCTATATAGATGCTATTTTGAATTGAATGCCAGTGGCACTTCGCAAAAATTTCATGCCATGAAAATATCTTGCTTTACGATATGTGTATACATGGGTAGATACACAAGTGTAGCTACCTAGGTAGATAAAGATGAATAAATAGATAGATAGATAGATAGATAGATAGATAGATAGATAGATAACAGACAAATACAAAGATACAGATAAAGAGAAAGTGAAAATGAAGATGTTTCTCAATTCAGTAGAATTTAATTCAGGTCACTACCTCCTGTAATGTAACCAGTAAATATACATAGTAATTGTAACGTCATAACAAAGTTCTAGGAACCATGTTGCACAAGAGTCAGGTATGAGATGAACTATGCAGGCAAAATATAAGTTACAGCTTTCCAGAATCCCCCCCCCCCCCCAACTCCAACAGCAACTGTTACTTTGATGATAAGAGACGGATTTATTTCTTGTTAATAGCCCCATTTCCTTTATTTTCACCATACCTTGAAGACCGTACACATCGTGCTGTTGGCACATTTTGTATTTACATAATAACATTCTGTCATTTCACTTCCAAACTAATTTGAGAAGCAGCTCAGTTCATAGCTAGATTTGTAGTTCAACTGTGCCTTTTTGTGTAGAGCCGTGTAGGCAGTTGTATTCAATTTCTATGTGTGTCAATTTTGTAGGGCTCGATTTCCCCAACATCATGGTGTCAGTTTTCAATTATTTTTTTTTCAGTAAAATGTTAAAAATCAAAACCACAAGGGCATTATTTTACCCTGTATTTAAAACAGTGCTTATAAATCTACCAGATTTTGCTGAAATAAACTTCTTATTTAGTGAAAATTGATTGTTTCATTTTTATTTGTGCTTAAATTTTAGAATGCGAGAGCGGCGCCCTTCTGGTTCTCAGCTGACAAAATGTAATTGATAGCAACATGTAATATACACAACACTATCAATCACCCAATTCAAACAGGCTGCTGTTACACATGAAGTAGTCTGCCATGGGGATGACTCCTGTATATGCCACACATATTTAGTAAGTCAATTTTTTTTTGCGAATTCGAACTTCGCGACAATTTCGCAAGTGGTTAAAATTCACAATTAGTGGTGTACAGTAAATAAATGGAGAAATGTATGCATGCACGTTGCATTCATGTCGGGATCAGAATGAATATTTTCACAGGTTGTTCAGTTTAATAGCGAATAGCACCTGACCTGCAAAAAATCTGAAATATATGCAGTGTGCTTTTGTTGTTGTTGTTGATGTTGTTGTTGTTGACCCGTATGTCTCTTTCCCAAACCAGAATGAGCGGCAGTGGTTGAAGGATGTCTTCATCAGACTCCTCCAGGAGGAGGAAGGGGAAACCCCGTTCCAGGGTCAGCACAAGACTACCGAGAGCCTCCAGACTTCCAACCTCCTCTCCAAGTTCCTCTACCACAGGTTAGGGTTGTTTGAAGGGGTTCCATGACATTTGCTCCTGCGACAATTGCCCCCCAGAAAACATCTGTACACTAAAGCAAAACATAAATTCTTCCCACAAACATAACCCTAACCCTAATCCTAATCCTCACATCAAACCAAACCTAAAACCCTATCACAACCCTGACCCTAACCCCAAGACCTTGGAGAATATAAGAAGGGAGCAAGTGTCACAGGAGCTAATGTCGTATCACCAGTGGTTCCATGACATTTGCTCAGGACTGCGACAATTGCTCCCATGAAATATCTGTATGCAAAGCCAAACGTAAATTCTACCCACAAACATAACCCTAACCCTAATCTTAATCCTCACATCAAACTGAACCTAAAACCCTATCACAACCCTTTAAACTCCAAGTTCTTGGAGAAAATAAGACAGGAGCAATTGTCGCAGGAGCAAATGTCGTGTCACCATTTGAAGGAGAATGAGACCCAAATATATATATAATTTCAGGGGATATAGCAGTATTAATGTTAAACACATCAGTGAAAATTTGAGGAAAATCAGACAATCTGTTGTAAAGTTTTGATATTTTAATGATTGAATTTTGATATTTTGGGGGCTGCTATGGATCATGCAGTCTTTTACTTCATAAATGCACATATACACATCTCATGCACTGACATACATCCCAGGATAAATGCATGAGAACACGTCTATAAGCAAGAGGCATCTATTTCATGTTTGTCTTCTTTCTCTTTTTTTTTTTCTTGTCCATGACTGAAATTCAAACCGTGGATGATATTAAAAATATCTTTTTGAATGTAGGCTGTTGGTTCCATTGTAGATTATAGGCCAGTTTAACCTCGCTTGTTAACATGTCTTAAACCATTTTTGAAGGATTTTTTAAGGAGTTGACCAACCCCCCCCCCCCCCCCCTCCTTACTGAAGGTCAGCCTGAGAATTCTCAATGATTGAGCTGTATTTGTAAGAAAAAAAAATGATGTTTTTGGTCTAAATGGATGAACATGCAATCACTTCTTGTTTAAGACAACAACAACTCAACACATTTCTAAACTTTTGCTGCATACTGTGATTGATACTAATTACAAGGACTGAAGTGGCTGTGGAGGATGAGCACCCAGGAGTATACTTTTTAGTCAAGGAGAGAGCAAGAAATGCCTTTCATTAGTACTAGGTTTGTGTAGTTTTTGTTTGAGTTACTTTGTTTAGAACTTGGCACACCTGTTGGTTATCCTCCAAGCATTCATGGTATTCATATCACCAATGCTATCTATATCTTGTATGTCAGTATGAAAGAAAGTCAAAAGTTGAGCCATGTTTCACAATCATGAGCTTATGGGTGCCATGCTTCAGGTAGCCAAAGAAGACTTAAAAACATTATCATTGAGTAGCTTCATTAATGCCTACCTTCAATATAGTGATGATGATGATAGTGGTGATGATGATGATGATGACGATGATGATGATTCTTCAAAGCATATGTCACTGAGAGGAACCTTATCACGCACAATTGTAGAACCTAATATCTTATCAACAGAATTTGACATTTTGCAGTAATGCAAGTCTAGAATGGTTTGCATTCATATCCACTTTGCTTATACGTTTCTTTTATTTTGTTATCGTCACCATCTCATGTTACCATGGCAACAGCCTGGGGAGTGACAGAGACCTCCTCAGTCAGCCCAGTTACAATGTCGAGGAGCCGGAGGAGAGCCAGAAGCCCCACCTAGCAACAGCCATCAGGCCACTCCCAAAATCACCAGAGGTATGGTTTCAAGGGAACAGACCGCAGGGCCGTCTGTGGCCTAGATTGAGAGGGTGGAATTAAAAGATCTTTTTACTCATCACTTTATAAATGTCAACTTTGAGTGAAGGTCTATCACATGCCCTCTTCCCTCTCCATCTTTCTCTTCTTCTTCCTCCTTCACTCTTCCCTCCCTCTTCCAACTCCCCCTCTCGTATTTGCAGAACACTGTTGAAGATGTGCTGATCTATTCAGTTTTGATTTCAATTCAATTGTATTTTATTTCCATCCCACAAAAATTAATGTGATGCAAATTATAAATTTGTCAATTCGTATTGTTAAGAAGTAAAATAAAGTATGCATGTATGATATAATGAGAAAATTGTTGTTCATTATTCAAGGGTTTTTTTGCTACTTTTTGATATGTGATTGATGTTGTCATTGTCATTAGAGTGATGATTATGTCTGATGGAATAGTAAAATCTTGTCATTAATCTGTGTGAATTATTATCATTGAACTAGTGAATGTGTAGTAACCATATCACTCGAAGACTCTTCAGAGACAAAGTTATTCTCAATTACTAGTGGTCATTATCATGGAGAGGTTTGAAATTGGCTGAATAGCTGATGAAGTCATTGATGGAGGTACACTGATTGGGTCCAACCTCCCTTGATCAGATCAAGATGGAAAGAAGTGGGTAGCATGTGGTATTATCCAAGGTCATCTCCAATTCGACCCTGTCTGGACTGACCGGTTTTAGTTGCCAATCTTGATGCCAGGTGCCTGTCACATCTTGACCATTCCAATAATCATCTCTGTGAAATCATTTCATTTTTATTCTTCTGCCACAAAGCGTCATCAGAGGCATTACGTTTTCAGTCTATCTGTTTGTCCCTAATCGATGGACTGCAAAGTCTTCTTACCAACATACAAACAGAAGGCATAGTACTCCAAGTTTTGTATTATGACTACTTTCTGCATAGAGTATTAGAATACCAGACCAGTTATACTTTTGGGCTTTCAGTCAGTCTGTCTGTCTGTCTGTCTGTCTGTCTGTCTGTCTGTCTGTCTGTCTGTCTGTCTGTCTGTCTGTCTGTCTGTCTGTCCATCTTAAACAAGAGATTTGATTAATGCATTGCTGTACCAACAAGACGGAAATTAGCTCTTACTTCCAGAATTTGTGATACAATCTTGCGCACGAGTGGCAAAGCAGCCTGTAGCCTAGCTTGAATAATCTAATGACTGCTAGCTACCTCTTTGCAGTGTGCTTGAAATTGTATCATCCAATATGAAAGTTAGAGATTGAGAGAAACAGAAAGAAGGATGGATAGATAGATAGATAGATAGAAAGAAAGAAAGACAGAGAGATCAATTATTACTGGCAACTCTGATATCCATGTAGTTAGAATGGAAAACATAATTTCTCTCGCTGTTGAAGCTTTCATTTCCTTGAACCTTCATGCTGCTGACTAGCCTTGTGAACTGCGTATGAAGATGCAGTTAAATCTTTTTTGTCCTTTTGACTTTAAGCTAACATCTTCCTGATTTCAACTATCTTCTGAAATCATCGAGATGAATGTATTTCCATGTCAGCAAAGAGCTTTAACTCCCTGTTTGTTTGTTTGTTTGCATGTTTAACCAAGAGTGCTCTTGAGAACTTTGAATACTTGTCATGTTTTATAGACAATGTGAGGAATCACCCAGAAATATCAACCATCTTGGAGACATCACATGATATATTTTTTCAAATATCAATTGTAAATATTTTCAGAAATCTGTACTGAAGAGCAGGTCTATGAACTTGCAGCATATGCCCTTGATAATCCTTGTCAGAGAAACACTAAGAAAAAAGTGAATAAGCATAAGCATTAATTTGTTTGTGATGCTGTTTGTGTGTGGGAGGGAAGGGGGAACTTGCGGTGCATGTGTTTGTCCATGCAGGATCTGCTGCACTCGGGGAGAAGTAATGCGTCATCCATGCAGCCTTAGGTGAAGCTCTATGGTCACTCCACTCAGCGGCTCCTGAAAACATAAACACTGCTTTTTAACGTCAAATGAGGTCTGGGGGGCATCCCAAAAGTGCCACAGTTGACATGCAGTAGAAAGCGAGATGTCTTTGATAAAGGATTACCGTTTGTACATTTTTTGAAATATGTTGTGCAAGACTCTCCGTGAATTTGTACTATTTAGATAATTGTACATTTTGAATAAGTGTTGTTGGTGAGTTCTTTGCAATTTTTGCCATGGAAATTAGCACACAAATTCACATACCAGCATGTGAACTTGAATAGACAAGAGCATGGTTGTGATAATTAGCAGTTGTTTGACAGTTAAGATGATCATACATTCCTGTATTTGAAATATTCATGAACATGAGATATCTACTTTGAGATGAAATCTTTGGCTATATGAGTGACGAGCCTAACACACTGATGCCATTATTTGCCAAGTTATAAAATCACTCACTTGTGGCTGACCAAAATGATCCCATCAGACCCTTGTATACACTATCTCCCACTGCACATTATTCATTTCTGAGTCATCATCTCTTGACGAACGGGATTTAACTACTTTCCTCTTGAGGGTGTTGCTGCGGAACAATACTCCCTTAGTTACCAGAACTGCGTCTTGCTCTTGCATTGAGAGATAAGTAGCACTTCAACCTTGGAGGGGTGGTGATCTCGTTCTTCCCTTTTTTTTGTCTCAACCCAAGATGTAGGGTGGACATGTTTTTTAATTCCAAGTACTCTATCAAATAGAGAGGGAGGTTACTGTAATCATCTTTGTAATTGCTAGTTATGTGTATGAAAGGTCTGTTGGTAGTTTTCCCCCCTTCACGTCACAAGTAGCTCTCGACGGGGTTTACGAAACGCATGTCGCGCCTTATGCAAGGCGGTCCACTCGAAACCGTACAACCGGTTAATCGGTCGTGCTGACGACGGCCTGAAAAGCTTACACAATCACGGGGTGACGTACGCATTGTTTGCATCTTGTGTATGTTGTCAGTTACCGTAGCGATCATCTTCTGGGCTTCTTGTGATATTCGACCTATTAGAGAATAACGATATGACGTCATAGTGATTCATTACTGCCAGACGTGCTTCGTAAGAAAATGTTGGTATTTTCAAAACTTCACATCCTTGACAAAGCTGGAATCCCTAAGAGTGATGTGCTGAGATAGACTTTTAGCTACTCCATTTCCTTTCCATCTTTGTTTTTTTTTTTTTACTGTAGCATCTTTGAATTCATTACTATGTAGCCAACCATAACATAAATCCTTTGTATATGAAATCAGAAAATAAAGGATATGTTTCAACCTGAAGAAAACATTATTCAACTATGATATGCCTGCGACATGCTCAAAAGGTGTGCAATTAGAAATGAATAACATTGCGCACCCGACCTACTTAGTGAATCACTGTTACTGTATGTCATAGACTTGTTCGCCTTTCTAAATATGTCTTAAGAAGCAGCACATGTGTTCCATACTCAGTGATTCCTTGCACATATTTTCCCCTTCCTGCCCCTATTTCCAACTGTTCTGTCATGTTTTATTTCACCCTGTTTTTTTTTTTTCTACCAGGATGAGGTTAGCCAGTTTGCTCGTCAAGTGTTCTGGCAGTTTGAGGACATCCGCATGCTGATAGGAACGGATCTGCCCATATTCGGAGGAGGGAACTATCCTGCTGTCAGTCTCAGGCTCAGGTACCCTTTTCTCAAATTTCTTTATCGTTGTGTCAGCCCAAAAGACGAAACACTGGTATGAGTTGAGGCAAAAATTAAGACCCATGTTTCATTTCAAGATATCATGGTCTACAAGGAGCACAAAATAGTATGGGCAGAGACTTTTTTTGAGACGAGGGTTGGTGGTTCAAAGTACAAGTCTGTGAAATGTTATAATGATAATAATAAGGTCTTATTTATCCAGGGTTGCCTCGTCCTGTTGTCAATTCTCTCAGGAGGGCCCTGCCATTATTAAAACCCTTACGTTGCTAGGGTGCCCATTCATACACCTGGGCCGCAAGGGACATGGTGAGTAACTCATCTTATCCAAGGACGTAAGCACTAGGCAGGATTTGAACTCTGGTCCTGCGATTGGGAGTCAGGAGTCTTATCCACTATGCCTGAGTGCCCCCAAATGTTCAAGTTGGCTTAATAGATGGAGAAAAACTAATACAAATGTAATAATATAAATTTTTATTACAGCCAGACATAAGATTGTGCCTTGTTATCAGGAAACAGTGGTACACATTTTTCTTATTAGCAACCACATCACGCAAGTTAGATGAGATACTGATACCATGGCCTTGCAATTCCTAACTTTCCAGGTTTGATACAAAATCAGAAAGAAAACACTTTTCCCTTGCATTTGGTTTTTGTTATCTTGCTGTTACCAATTTATCAATAATATCATTGATATCATCAATCACATTCAAAGACTGACAATGTATAAATCCATGAAGAAACGAGTTGACATGTAATAGAAAATTATCCAAGACTCACTGGTGATAAGTGCTTAAAAGTCAGAGAGGTAGCAGATACTCGGTCACACAGGGAACTGAAAAAGAAGTCCAGTGTTGATGAGTGATATAAATGTCCGGCCCCGTCCTGTCCTAAACAGGGACATGAAGAGCCCCATCAACATACTGACCGGAATGGACTACTGGCTGGACAATCTCATGTGCAACGTTCCAGAGCTGGTCATGTGCTACCACCTAGACGGTTTTGTCCAGCGGTATGAGCTCATCAAGACGGAGGACATCCCCAAGCTGGAGAATGCCCAGTTCTCTCAAAAGGTGAACGTCTTTAGTATGTTTAAAAGAAAGCTTTCTTTGAGTTTTTACCCTGAAAGTTTTACAGGCTTCCCCGACATATGTGTACAGAACAATTCATCATTCTGATAGTACAGTTGAACCTGTCTATAGCGACCACCTGCCATATGCGACCACTAAACACTATTCCCCCCCCCCCCCCCCCCCCCCGAGAAAAACCACGTAAACAGCCCTGTCTATAGCAGCCACCTGTTTTATGACGGCCACTTTTTTCAATTCCCTTGGGGACCGTTATGGACAGGTTTTGACTGTATTTGACTGTCAAGTCTTATGAAATGTGGTAACACTTTGTTCTCTGTGGCAGGATTTACTTTGTTGAGATGAGAATAATGAGTACATTATTATTCTTATCCTTTTTTGAACAAAGAGAATGAGAATGTGACAACCAAATTGCAACATAATTACAGAAAATGTATAATTATAGAAGAATGATACACATAGAGATGAAGAGGACTGGAGCATCATGTGGGTCAGGGGTTGCATGTTTAGTACATGTTCTGTGCTTGTTTTGAGAGTGCTTGAACATAGGCTAGTTACACTCTCACTTTTACTGCACATTGCATGTCAGCCTACTAGAAAAAAATGTTTGTGTCGGAGAGTGGCTTTTCAGTGAGTGCAGTATTAAAGGCAGTATTTGCCATTTGCAGATGAAACAAAAACCTAGCTTTAGTGCTTCAAAATGGTTCTAAAAAGTGAGTTAGGAATAGGAGCAAACAATGTTAAACTGTTAATCAGTGTAATCAATGTTAAGTATTGTTAAATATACAAAATATGAACAATAGTTATAATAAAATTGTTTATAGACTGAACCATCTACAGTTATGGTTTATTGAGAAAAATAGTGATATCTTATATTTTAGGCTTTAATACGAAATTTTTGTATGGCAGGATGTTTTGTGATACAACTGATGTACACATATGCATCAAATGTGATAACTTGAACATTTTTTAAATCACTCCTCCCAATGGTAAACAATACCTTCAATAGTTTTGATTAAAAAACAAACAAACATATGTACATATCTTTGCTGGGGAGAGCTTTCTTGTTGAACAAGTGGTAACTGAGTGAGATAAACTACAAGTCTTGATTAAGCTAATATGTACACCGTTGACCTTCAGCTTGTGAAGGACATCGCCCAGAACATCTTGTCTTTCATCAACAGCAACTGCACCAAGGAGGGCCACACTTATTGGCTGTTCAAAGGTCAGTCAGGGTCGTGGGTTCAACGACCCCGTTGCACACAGTTTAGGGTGATGTGTCTTCACATTGATTCGTCTCAGCATTTCTTTCTCTTTTTTTTATAGCATTTTCAAGGAATCTTGAACAGTAATTGTTTTGTGTGAAAAAATTGAATTATATGTGAGAAGAACAGTAAATATATGATTGTAGGGTGATTACATTACTTATCATTTAAGTGGTAGTGGGAATGATCTTGTCGAAAGCCCGAGGGCAATCTTCACATGCAGTGTAGTCATCATAGTCATGTCATTATGCTTTAATTTGCTATAATCATACTCATTTTGCTGATTATTCATGGAGTCTAGATGTAGATATGATACTTGGTGGAGGATTTTTTTCTAATGATGGTGTAGATGCTTTCTGTATTATAGATGTTGTAGAGATATCTGGATCTCAGTAAATTTGGGAAAATGATCGATGGTTAGGAAATCTAAGGTAACTGATGACTCGCAAGGAATGCTCAGCTACTGATATAGTGCCATTTGAATTGCTGGCTTAAATTTACTTTGTTATTTGTGCAGTAAGCTCCATTCGTAGTGATCAGTGCTTTATGTGTTACCACGGTCAATTTGAAACAACTTTCTTCATGGAGTCAATTTTTGTCTTGATACATTTATTTATGCTCAGACATAATGTCACGTTTCTTAGTTATTGATAACAACTGCAAAGTCGGATCGTTGGTGACGAAATAGATGGGTGTGAGGTCACAAATTGTATGAGCATTCTCACTCATGAATTGTGTAGATGAGATAATTATCTACAGGACAATTGCCTTGTTTACCAGTAACATGCAGTAACTGGCATTTATTTTGTGATGCTACTATATTTTCAAGTTTGTGAGTTGACTTATTCAAGAAATAATGAAAAAAAAAATCTCTCTAGTGAAAACATCTCTCTAGTGAAAACAAAACAAAAATGCAGTCGATGCCATCTCCAAATTTTGCAAAATAGTATGTTTCCAAGATTTGTGGAAATATGGAAAATTAATGTTTCAATAAAAAGTATATTATGTTTTTTAACAGCATAAACATAGAAATGCCTGTACCTTTCAGAAGTGACTTGGAGCTAGATTTTAAAGCTGCATGTATGTAACAGTACAGAGCATTGAAATCAAAAGTCTTCATCACAACAGGTGGTTTCAAGCTCGAAGTTACAATGTACAGCTTCTTCGTCAATTTACTTCTGGTGGAAGGCATCCTTCCATATCTGTA
Source organism: Diadema antillarum (assembly GCF_040938485.1). Taxonomy (NCBI): domain Eukaryota; kingdom Metazoa; phylum Echinodermata; class Echinoidea; order Diadematoida; family Diadematidae; genus Diadema; species Diadema antillarum. The sequence continues at coordinate 1,875,733 of NW_027270892.1, read as the reverse complement.
GTCTGTCTGTCTAACTGTCCGTCCATCTGTGCTCGTGTCAATGATTAGGTCAAGGTGATGATGTGGTCAAGTTGTACGACCTGAGCAGTTTGATGACCCAGAAACCGGACTGTCCCTGGGACAACCCCTACGTTGTGCCAGTGGCCATGCTGCTGTACCGTGTGGCCCACAACATGTCCCAGACGGCCACCACTGCCAAGTAAGGAAAGAGAGTGAGTGAGTGAGTGAGTGAGTGAGTGAGTGAATGAATGAATGAATGAATGAATGAATGAATGAATGAATGAATGAATGAATGAATGAATGAATGAATGAATGAATGAATGAATGAATGAATGAATGAATGAATGAATGAATGAATGAATGAATGAATGAATGAATGAATGAATGAATGAATGTATGTATGAAATGGTGGAATATCTAGAACCTGATATTTAGATGTCCTCGAACTTCCATCACTAGAATGTTGCTAGCTAGATGCACTGTATTTATTTTTAGCCATCTCTTTGTCTGTTCATGCACATAATTTCTTGCTACCATGAGACAACATGCATGCCACTCTGTTTGTCTTGATGAAATATGAGACTATAGGCGCGGTCAGACTGGCAAAAGATCGCGAAGTTTAAGATCTGGATCTTCAAGATCTCTAAGTTTTGCCAGTGTGACCGCAAACTTCCCGCAAAACTTCCCGCGAAACTTCTCGATCTGTTTGCGGGCGGTGTCTCCGAAGTGCGAGGCCATTGTCATGTACAAATGTGCTTTGTTACGTCACAATCACTAACCATCGGACGGCGCACTCTTTCTTGCGCGCGTACCAAAGGCCCAAACTTTGCGATCTTAAACTTCTCAATCTTTTGCCAGTCTGACCGCACCTATAGATGTATGATGTATGATGTGATGATGAGGAATTGTCTGAAAGTTAAAGTCACTAGTTTTAAGGTGAGGGATTTAGTCCAACCTCAAAGAGTGGGAAGAAAGAGAGACATTGGATGATGATAATAGATAGGATGGTCCAGGTCAAAGGTCAAGGTTTGTCATTCATGGAAATCCTTCATGAAGCTTGAAATTTCATCAAACATGTTGCAATGTTTTAACCCATTGAGGATGAGTCCAGAGAATACTCGGGCAGGTGTCTGTGGGACGTGCGTGCTATAGCAAACTCAGTCCGTCCTCAACGGGTTGAGATTCAATGCAGCATTTCATCATGTCAAATTCTTGGGGTTACTTTCTGAATACACCCCAACACATTTACCACATACCACACGTCTTTTTCGTGTGCCAAGATCTTCAAAAGTTTGGCTTGTTTATTTTAAATAATGTATAAAGGCTCATATACATGTTTCCCTTTATTTGCAAAATGGTGAAAAGGATATTGCTAATGTTTTTACAACATAGTTCTAGCAATGATAAGGTCCTTATTTTTTTTTTTACTTCTTTTTACTAGTCTTGATGAGATTTAGCTTGAATATTATGCAAGTCTATTCTGTTGTGTCTCAGAGATTTGCCAGCAGATCATGTGATTCATCTATTCCATTCTTTTCTCTCTCTCTTTTTTCTTTTTGCCCCCTTTAGTAGTTGGTATCATTAGACACTGTAAGCATCAGCTGAAATTATCAATTGAATCCATTAACTCTAAGTGTGCCACAGTGTACGCCCCCTGTGTGCCACTTTATTCCAATGCTTTTGGAAAACATTCTACTTTTCAAAGCCCTGCAACTTTTTGGAGAAGCATTTTGCTCAGAAATGCAGTTCTAAAATTGTAGAGAAAAATTACAAGCTTTACTGTGATACAAATTTTATGACAGAGCTGTTGCTATTTTTCTAGCAAATGGCGAGTATTCGAAACAAATCAGTTTGTGCTTCGCCTTATGAGCAAAATACACAAAGTTGGCAAGCTGTTGACTGAGTTGGATGTGCGTAGGAGGACACACAAAGACTTCAGTAATGACTGCCGCCCACTGTGACTGCACATTGAGCCTGTCTTCATCAGACCCAAGTAACAAAATAGCACAGCTCTTTTGTGGTTAGGAAATTAGCCCAATGTCAAATTAACCCGCTATTGAAGAAGCCTGCAATGAATAAGCAAAATGTGCGCTATTTGATCGAGAAAATTTCCCCAAAACCTTGGTCTAGTTTGTGAAATAGTGCGCCAATTTGTTAATTAGCGCGCTATTTGGGTTGCGTCTGCATCAGCCTAAAAGTTCTGTGACTGAGCGAGCCAAGTAATGATGCAAAGTACTCATGCGTCAATTTCAAACTAATTTCCCTAGTGAGCTAGCTGTCTTCGAGCTGATGAAGATGTACATTTATAATACTGGGCTTTTTTCATAAACTGCAAAATAGCCTGCTTGTGTGAACTTCAGTCTGATGAAGACATGTCAATTTTTTTTACTGTCTGTGGCCTTATCCACTGAACTTCTGTAGCTCAGCAGATACATGTAATACTGCAAACTATAAATTACAGAGTCCCTCCATGGTTCAAGTCCCATGGCTGCAGTGGTTAGTGCTCTATGACAAGGCATTTTATTTTTGTAGCCTGGTCCTCAGGAGGGGCCTTTAACTCTATATGCGCCACGGTTTAAACCCCCTATTTGTCACATTCCATTCTGAGACCGCAACATAGGCATGCTTTGAGTAAAAATTCTGTGTTTCAAGTCTATGTAAGTTTTTATATATTTTTGTTATGCTGGACATGCAATGAGCAAAATTCTAGGGAAAATGGGAAGCTGTGCTCTGATGTACATTTTTATCATAAATCCATGATTATTTTTTCATTCAAATGATCAGTAGCTACATCATTTCCCAGGCATGTCCTTTGCACTCAAAACAGCGTCATTAACATTGAATTTATTTGCAAACGCAATAGGTAACACCGTTTGATATTTAATCGCAACATTATGCACTTCCAGGCTACATGTGACAGGAACGGAATCGTGAGTGATGGTTTCATTGTAAGGTATCATTTGGCAATTTATTGATCGATTTGGGCAGGTTTGAGCAAAATATGCGAACTTGGCACGGCGTTGACTGAGTTGGGTGTGCGAATGTAGCACATAAAGAAGTTAATAAGGCAGTGGGTCCTATGGCTGTTTTCTTGCTTACAAGCATTCTACACTTCCCTGAGCAGTTACATTAAACAAGAGTATGAATGACGAATGACTCAAATTCATACATCTTGCAGAGACAAGCACATCATAGTGACTCTCCTGATGAAGTGTCTGGCTCTGCTGGGTCAGGGTCGCGACCCCCATCCAGAGGTAAACACTTGTTTGTTGTTTGTTTGTTTTGTTTGTTTGATTGTTTGTTTGTTTGTTTACTACATTTATTTCTGTATTTTTTTTCTCAAAACAATATCGACACAAATGTAGAAATAAAATGATGTACAAATAGCCATATTGTGAATTGATATAAATACCGTATGTCCCTAAAAAAATTACAATGGGACCCTCCGCAATGATATCTTTAAAAATATTAAATCAATCTAAATACAAATTCAGGGTTTGAAACTATAACTGATTGTCCACATCTTACAGAAAATCCCATTCAATTTGCTTCAGTGGTCAAAGAGAAATTAAGAATTTTGTAGAGGATGTTGGGAATCTCTTCCCTCCAAGTTCTGTCTATTGTATTCACACACAAGATCATCGAAGTGCTAAAGTTGGAAGAATTAGACTCATGACATGCTTTACAACAATCCACATTTCTCTGTGACCGCTTAATCAAATCGAATGGGGTTTTCTGCAAAATAGAGCTAAAATGTTATATTTTAAGACCCTGAAGTAGCATTCAGACAGTTTAATCATATTGGGTGTTATCAATGAGAAAATCTGATTGCGATATTTTGGGGGGACATACTGTATAGTGTAGTCTGAACTTATTGCATGTAAATTCATATGACAATTTCATGAGCCATTGTACAATATCATAACAACAAACTGATTGCATCTTACAATCACAGATCAACCTCAGCCTCCCCCCCCCCCAAAAAAAAAAAAAGTAAAGCAGGAGACTACCTTTATAAGAGAAGCTTGATTAGAATGGTGGTTTCCTCATCAATTCAACTGCAATAATTTATTTTTTGCACCCCAAGATCAGAGAGAGAGAAAAAAAATAGCTTAAAAAACATCATTGCAAGAGAGACTTCTAGACAGCGCATCAGCATTGTTTATCATCAATGATGTGTGTGAAAGGTGAAATATTTCTAGTGAGCCATTAAAGCAAATATTAGTTGTCAGATAATAATGGATCTCTGATTTGGCAGTGCTGGGAACATTCCGTCTGCTTTCAGAATAAGACTGCTCTATTCATTGTTAGCCTGCCAGTGTTGATATTGTGGACCTGGAAAGTTAGACTCTACATCATACAATGTACAATCCTGTCCCCCTCCCAGCCCCCCCCCCCCCCCCCCCCTGCTCCACATGCTCACCAGACAGTGACACATAATGTGTGCATGCAGCCTCGGGTTTCACACATTGTTAGTGTGAAATTCTCAAGTGATTGATGTGTACAATGAGTGTGTGGAAGTGCAAACATGCTAGTGTGTAAACACTTCAATATATATATATATATATTTTTGAATAGTGGTAGGGTAAAGTAGGGCAGAATGAAGGGGTCACAGGAATGACCTGCTTTTGATAGTGCCAACCATATTGTCTGGGAAGTTTCCAACTTCTGCATTTAAAGCATGTTTGCTCTGTATACATGCCTTAAGAGGTTTTGACAATGTCGCGTTCAGTGCTAAATGTATATGTGAAGTGTAATGTCTGTTGTACTGAGTATGCAAGATTTTATGGAAGAAAGTCAAGAGTATGTGGGTTTGATGCAATAGCAATATGTCTCCCTCATAAGATAGCAAAAGCAAAGGTGATTTGTTTTGTTTACAGTTAGGTTGCGATATCTGTGTAATAACACATAGTTGTTTGAAGAGAAAGGTACTGTGAGATATGACTAATATGAATAAGATCATTGAAGGTAGTAATCAATAATAATATATCGGGAGTTGGAAGTCTACTAGGTGGTTATCAATCTGCTCAACATACTCTTTCTGCAAAGACAAAAAGTCAGGGTGTGTGCCTGCACACTTTTGACACTACTTGTTGATATCATTACCTTCGCCAAGGAGGTTATGCTTTTGTCAGCATGGGTTTGTATGTCTGCCTGTTTGCAAAATAGCTCAAAAAGTTGCAAATGGATTTGGATGAAACTTATAGGAAAAGTTGATAATGACACAAGGAACAGATGGTCAAATTTTAGCAGTGATCTGGGAATTCTTATGAATTTTTGAAGGATTTCTTATCTTTTGGCAAATAAGGTCAATGAATTTGGGAGTTCAAGCTGTGCGTATTGAGGTGTGCATATATGCATACCAGTACTAAAGCGTGTGCTCTGCTTGAGGTGCCACACAGCTTGCAGGAAGCTAATGAGGTACACGCAAGGTGTTTTTATCCTTAGTGGGATTCACATTTACACAAATCTCGAGATTTAGATTGTGTTAGTTATCCCACTATTTTGTAGGACCTATGTGTAAATGTGGCTTTAGGGAAATTGGATGATTTTCAGCATGTGTATATGGGTGGAAATGACCTGCTTGGCGGAAGTCTCCGAGTGCTTTTGTAGTTATGAATGATCTTAGCACATGTGTGGCCTTCTATTACAACAGCAGGCACATTATGAATATCTCTGGCTACAGCAGCATAATTTAGTATTGCAAACTCACAGTCTCGGTAGCCTCAATTTTTTTGGCACCATTGTCTGTTGTAGATATTTGCCCTAAATGCGTGATCTGTCGTGATTGGTTCGTCAAACAGATTGTGGTCTCGGCCAACTACATCCTTTGTCAGATGTTCATGGACGACAACAACAAGAAAGGTAACCATGGCAACACTGGTAGCGATGATGAGGTTGGCTCGGACTGGACAGGTAGTTTTTACTACTTTTAACCTTACTGCTTGAAGAAAATGAGCGATATTGTCAAGATGACAAAAGACAAAAATAAAAGGCATATCAAGAAAAGATGACACCTTTTCTGAGCTTTCATTGGAAGACAGTTCAAAATCTGCCTGATTTCCATAAGTTGGGTGTTTTTTTTTTTGGTTTGTTATGAAAACATGTAAATATTCTGTGAATAGATAGTGGTAAACTTATATGAGTGATTGTCATTATGACACATTGATGTGGACCTGATGTGGACCAGCCTTGTTTTTGTGTTGGATCAATTCTATGGCACAAAGAAACCCTTCCTCGTGATTCTCTTGATACATGCACAACATGATGATGATTTGAGATTTCAGTAGTTTTGAGTTTACAAAAAAGACTGGAGTGAATCATATTATTCTTCACCATCAGCGGATAGAAATGAAAATCTTTGTGATTGTCTCATCTTTTCCTTTTTTTGACCAGAGTGAACTGATTTTCTCTAAAATTCCATCCTCTATTGTGTTCCCAGGCGAATCTAGCACAGGAAGCGAAGTGGAAGACGATGATGTCGACGACGACGATGATGGAGGGATGACCGGAGAGAAAGATGATGGAAACTACGTCCTGCCTCCCATCGATATCCCCAGCCTCAAGCAGCCGGCTAAAAAGGCGTGGAAGAACCACCGGGATGACGAGCGCAGGAGGTCAGAGGTCAAACTGTTGAATGCCTCCAGAGAGGAGAAAGCCATGCAGACTTTGGAATACGTCGTCAGGGTGAGTACTGTATCCCCCGAATATTTTGCAAGGTTTTTACTTTCGTGAATTTTGTGAGTCAGGTGCTATTCGTGAAATTAAAGACACACGAAAATAATGACTCTGATTCCGATATAAATATGACACAGACTTATACTGTATGCATTTCTCCATTCAGTACAGTACTCCACGATCGCGAATTTAACCACTTGCGAAATTGTTGGGAAGTCCCGATTCGTGGAAATTTAGACTCGCTAAAAATGTATGCCGTATACAGTATATGTTGGTGATGGTGAGGAAAGAGATTGATGAGAATTTGAACTGTTAAGTTGTTAAGTGAAACATTGAGCGCAATACATAGGAATTCACATTGTATGTCATCAAATCCAGGCCCACTTACCCACCCATATCTTTTTTCTGTTTTTTTTTTTCACCAAATCATCTGTGCAGGCATTCTTTAGAGTAGTGACTTCTTGTTTGTTTGCACCCCTTACACTTTTTTTTAATCACTCATCATCCTACTTTCACTTTGTGTGGATTATAGCTTTTTGGATCCTCTTTGTTTCTGATGCTTGCATTTAAAGCCACAGTTCCTCGCTTGAGGGTAGGCAGACATGACCCCAAAATAGTACTTTCCACTGAGGGCTGCAGCCCCTAAAGTAAATAGAAAGTTTGTATTCACCGAGGCCCATAGTACAGTAACCGTATTAAGCAGGGCACGCTTTCACAGTTGCTTCATGACATTGTTTCACAATCAGTTTACAATTTGGAAAATGTTGTATAGAAGTGACATTTTCCAAATAGTATGCCATGAAGTGTCAAACAGGCCAACATTGTTAAATACCAGCAGTTGAAAAAAAAATCAGTCACATGAAGCTCTTTCAACTAATCACTAAAGGATGCATTCTTATCCAAAATGTGATTATATTTATTTGCAGATAAATGACAGCAAGTAAAAGAGCCAAACATTCATGCAGTGAAGAACACCTGTTTGCTGTCATTCTAGAATCCTAAGATATCTTGTCAAGAGCATGATATGTGTATGTTTTGAGACAGGAATGTGTACTTCATGTTATCACATAGCATTTAAAATTGTTGTCATATATCTTCCTTGAGTACAGGGCCTGGAGGTACTCAAGGCCAAATCGTCTGATGGCAAGGCCAGCACCCGCCAACCAGGTTCTCCCACCCAGGCCCCAATCACGATGCTCCTGCCACAACTGTCTCCAGAGAAGACCAGTAAAGCCATACCCTTGCCGGACAAACCGGGAAAAGAGCAACGCCCCCTGGAAGTCGGCGGAAAGATTGGCGGAGATGGTAGGGGGCAGGCTTCATCGACACAAGAAGAAGAGGAAGAAGAAGAAGATGACCATGGTTGCGAACTTTCAAGCGATCCATTTGTGAAACCTCCGCACAGCATGCTGGATGATACTCAGGGGACTCCGCAATCAGAAAGTGATGGACATGGCAAACAAAGGAAGGGGGAAAGTACAATTGGAGGTCCTCATGGGGACGGTGCAAGTGATGAACCTCGTACTCTCAAGGAAGAGAGGACAGAGGATCAGATAGTGATACGCAGTATGCGGACAGTCTGCCAAGGCAACAGTCAGAGCTCAGATGTTGACGATGCTGCCGCAGGAAAGTGCGGCGTCCTGGTGCCGAGGGTTCCGTCATCGGACAAGGGCAGGGCGGGGGGCGTGGCCAGTGATAGGGTGGTGGTGAAGGAGAAGTCCTTCCCGCAGGGCTCGTGGCAGGAGACCTCGGGACTGCTTCTCCTAGAGAAGGCCTATGAGGCTTACTGTGTGCTGAGTGAAGTGGCCTGGCGACAGCATCGTCATGGGAGGGCGCTCCTCACAAGCCATCTGGCCATCAAATGTCTTGGTGAGTTGCAGCCATTTACTGTAATACCAGAAATTTTTGCATGATGAAACTTTGGTGAATTTTGTGAGTAGCCAAGATTAGCAAAAGTAAAATGCATGCAAAAGTTTATTTCAAGTTGCATGCAGTGAATGTTTTCTAGTTTTGCAGTAAATCCACTACTTTGCAAACGCATGGGGATTTAAACTGCCCTATCCAGTACATCTGGAGAACTTCTATACTGTATGTTTTAGGATGCGTAGTCCACACACAACATAGTTAATTTTATATTTTGTCTGCATTGTAGCCCCACTCCTTATCCCCTTAACCTGTTGAAGACTAGTTCTCGGGCAGGTGTCTATAGGAAATGCGTGTTATAGCAAATTCAGCTCATCCTGAACAGGTTAACTTATGGGGAGGTAATGGGGTACATGCATGAATAATTATCTCTATCCCTCGTACGAAACCGTACAATATTGGTACTTGAATAACGCTTTTACAACAATGTTTCACAGCACTTCACAAAATGATATCAAATGCACATTAAGGCAAGGGAGGGAAAATTGCAAATAAAACTAGAATATATGTATATGATAGATAAATTTATTATTGAAGGAAAAAAAGATCTTCAAGAAAGTTTGGAAAACTGCCAGAAATATTCCTTGGTATATTTAGATATAAAGATTTCTTCCTCAATGTAAGCATTGCATACTGCTCTCAGCGCAAAATGTATGTCAAAGTGCTTAAAACTCTTGCTTACTCCTGAAGTCATCAACTGTCATACAATCTATATTTGTTTTTGCTGTGAACAGTGAATGATTTCCCATGTAGCTGAAAATTAAGGTATACCTTTATCTTATCTTCATATCAGGAAATTGGCAATGTACCAAGTTCAAAATGCAATCAGTTATGGGTGATATGCATTGTTATATCTCTTTGATGGGTGATCCCTTTTTATCAGGCCCTTTTACTGTCTTTCATATTTTCTAACATTAGGACAACATGTGTCACATCATAGCTCAAACCATCCAAGAACCTAGCAGGCAGAAATAAAATATCAGAGAAAACACGAGGAAAGTAAAATATGTGAGAAAGAACGAAAAAGTCTTGAAGTCTTACAGACTCTACTCTCTTTCAAGACACGTTGCATCTTGCTGATATGTTTTGATGAGTGAATTCAAGATGTGTGCGTAAAACATGAGATTGCTAGCGTGGTTCCAATTGTTTGGATGCATTGACCCCACCGACTAGTAGTAAACTTCAACCCACACTGGGTCCATACATCTATCAAGACGCGGTCTCCTGATACTCTATCTGGCATGGAGCCACTGCCAAAGGTCTGACAGCTTGTACACCTGCTGTTTCGATTCCCACCCAGGCGCATGTAGCTCCATCCATGACCCAGACGGAAAACTGTGTCAGCTCCTCGCGGTGTGCGGCGACTCCCATCTCCTCCTGACGCACGACCTCGAAAACCAGACCCTCCACCGGCACGACTACGAGAACATGTCCGACGTCGACACCGCCATTCTGGAGATAGCTGTACTCCAGCAGACGTCAGATGGTGATGCGAGCATTGCAGGCATTATCTTTCTCTTTCTCTCTGTATATGTCTTTCTGTCTCTCCCTCCCTCTTTCGCTCTTTCTGTCTGTCTGTCTCTCCCTCTCTCTCTCTATCTATCTGTCCAGCTATCTATCTATCCAGTAATAGCTATCACTTTATCTTGTTATCTATCTGTCTATCTACCTATCTCTCTATATGTTTATTTATCTTTCTATCTATCTCTTTATCTATCTACTATCTGTCTATCTATCTATCTATCTATCTATCAGTTTATATATCAATCAATTTATCTATCTATAATCTATCTATCTGTCTGTCTGTCTATCTTTCTTTCTATCTATCTATCTATCTATCTATCTATCTATCTATCTATCTATCTATCTATCTATCTATCTATCTATCTCTATTGGCTTCCCCTCCCTGAATCTAGATTAAGAGGTGTGAGGTAGTCATTTATATCACTCTTGGGAAAGTTTTATCCCAAACACTAAATGATTGTCAGTGTGAGCCCTCATGTGTTCAATGGAAAATTAAGCTATTGCAGTCTGGTCTGGTCACACACATGTCACCTGAATGGGAAGAAAACATCTGATAAGTTTCCATTATCTTTTCTATTCATGTTGTCTTCAAGGTATTAGCCCACATTTGTATACCTGCAGCAATTGGTCTCATAGTTAGCATGGAGTGTGGGTATGATTGCAGTAACACCTGTGCAAAATTTCGTTCCAATTAGTCCATTGCTTTCATAAAAATAAATGAAAATGCACCGTATGCATGCGTATAACGCTCGCTAGCTCCGGTCCACATACAAGTGTACGTACTACATGCATGCGATACATGTGTAAGTTACATGTACGTAGCTAGCCCGCGCTCGTAATTCGATTTTGGGTCGGGTTGACCCGGTTTGAAGATTGATTTTAAAACAATGATTTTCTCTCTTTTATCGAATGGTATAGACAAAGAGCAACAGGTGAGGTATGTTACTGTTATAACTTGTACTTGAAGTCATATTGGACCTATTTTATGCAGTTTTGATTTTCGTGGGTTTGCTAATGTGGGCTAATACCTTTAAGTACCTCATTGTAACTTCATGCTAGACCATTTGGGCACATTGCCCCACAACGTGATAATGATGATGATGTGTTTTCACTTGGTGGGGATGCAGGAAAGTAGGATGAATTAAAAGGAAAAAGGTGAGAAATTGTGATATTTGTACAAAAATGGAAAGTTTCATATCTTTTCCATCTCCAGTCCAAATTGCAAAGTCTAAGATGATGTGCAAGTTGCATTCTTAACTTTGTGAAGCATTTGAATAATTATGTTTCTTTCTTTTTTTTCTTTTTAATGTGCTTAGTTGCCTAATCTTTGCTATGTTAAATCGCATTTTAACTGCAAGCCAACTTCCCCATGATTTTCCATCAGGCCACAAGTTTTCTAATGAAGTGGAGCAATAGCATATATCAGTGAAAAGCACAGAGTCTCTTAGAGCTAGTCATGCCAAGGTCAGAAAAAGATCAGTGGTCAGCCAACTTTGGGGCTTTGTGGTAATGGGTCAAACTGGACTACTCAACCCCCCCCCCCCCCCTCTTCATCTTGTCCCATTATGCTTCCCATGTGGGAAGTGTCCTGTAACTTACAGTGGACTCCCGTTATAACGAAGTCCTCGGGACTGGCAGTTTTCTTTCATTATATCGAAATTTTGTTATAACTGAACAAATAAACAAGAAAATACATGGAGTGGATATCTTTGCGGCCTGATTTTTTACCCTGTTGTAACCCGAATTTTGTTATAACCGTGTTCGTATAATGGGAGTGCTCTGTACATGGTCATGAGTGTCTTATTCACCTGTTTTTGGGCGGTTGTGTCTACTTTCGACATTCAGTGGGAAAGTACGAGCGAGTCACAGAGATGCAGAGTGAGACTGAGGACTGCCTGGAGACCAGCATCAGGTGCTACAAGGCGTGTCTGGAAGAGGCCTCCAAGAAGGGCAAGGCCTTTAGGAGGAACATCAGCCAGAAGCTGGGCAACGCCTGCAACGAGCTGGGCGTCTTCTTCATGAACACCGCGGCCAATGTGGCGCCAAAGGACGGTAGGTGTTTTCTTGGGAGCACTGGCCGTTTTGCTTTTGTTTCCCTTTAACTTTTGTTCTGCAGCTTATGGAGTTGAAACTTTGCATTGAGATGCAGTATCATTTTCCCCCTCTATAGTTGACCAGGATGATGATATCTGGGTCCTGTTTCATAAAACTTGTTATTAGTAACAACTGCCACATTTCTATGACAAATTTGCTCTCAGCCAATCAGATGCAAGGATTTCAGTAGCTTTAAGTTGTTATTGATAAACAGTTTTATGAAACGGGGCCCTTGTTTCATTTTGTTATTTCTGGTGATGATGAGTTGATATCAGCTTTAATCAAAGCACCTGGAAGACCTTGTGGTATTCATAAAATCTCTTCTATAAACATACTACAAAGTTTCTTTCTTCTTTTCATATTTTTTTTTTTTCAAAGAAGAGATGATGTAAAGCAAGTATTGATACACATAACATTTACTATTAAAAATCAATTACCTCAAGACCAGAACTGTGAGAACCACCTTGCTGATGTCTTACATTTCATGATGCTGTAAAAGAAACACTCACTTTGCCCCTGCTCCATTTCTTTTCACAAATTTTGTGTTTAAACTGAGTGAGCACAAGAAGTGTTGAGACATGTACTATTGAACATTGCTGAAGGACATGGAGTCAGCTCAATGCATTACAGGAGCCATTGGTGGCTTAGTAGCTAAGACTATGGACTGGTAATCTCCGCAGTCCCTGGTGTACCTCTTGTGGCTGCAGTAGTAACGCCCCGAGGCAAGGCACTTTATCCGCATTTCCTAGTCATTCGCTAGAGAGTTAGACAGCAGTCTGTCGTGTATTGCTCACTTGCAAGCATTTAATACTCCCTTTAATAGCAGCCATGTGAAACAAATAGTAATTCAGTATCAATACACATGTGAACCTGTTGCTTGAATTTGCTGAGATTTTTTAGGAGTTCTTATGACAAGGAAGACCGTTTACACATTATGAGCTAACTGTTTTAGAGATGTTTAAGCAACTTGAAGGACAATACAAGAAAAATACAACAACACACTGTCTATTCAGAGCACTTTGTCTGCCAAAGCTTTAAAACAGTCTTTCACTTTCAATCTCTCTGTGACTAGACTCCCTCCCCAGCCTTTTCCAGCAAGAGTTGTGGAAGGAGAGCTACATGTATTTCGACGCCGGGATCAAGACTTTTGAGGAGGTGGCAGACATGACCAATGTGGCCCTCCTGAACAGCAACATGGGCCGGCTGATGAGACTGTGTGCCCAGAGTTATGGGGCCGGTGGCAGCATGGGACCCAAGGGGGAATTCAGCAACCAGGAGAAGCATTATTATGTCAAGGTAAAAACAAATAAATTATTTAGAATAAGGGCATTTGTGTTTGTGTGTTAAGACTATTTGATAGCCTTCTTAACATAATGCTATGTTGGATGTGCAGATTTAAGTGTTTTTTATCATATACATATATATATATATATATATATATATATTTTTTTTTTTTTTTAACCAATTGATTTTGTATTGTGAGATTGACCTCATTTTTAGCTTGCAGGAAAAATTTATCAAACACTTCAAATAGTAAAACTGATATTCGATTTGTTGTGCATAGTTTACGGTATATTTTGTCTAAGGTGTTTCATTTTTGCAAGATCTAGTAATCAGCCTTGCAAAATCAGAGATGTGTTTAAGTTTCTCATGCAGTATATTCTATGAAACTTGAAAGCATGAATTATACTTCTGCCCTGATGTAGGAAATTTGTTTAATATCACTATCACCAGATCATTGCATATATCAAATATCAGAGAGCATTGTTGGTCAATAGCACAATCAGGGTATGCAATTGTGTAACAGGGGAAAAATGAAAAAAACTTGGTGAAAATGCTTTTTTTGCTGTTTGTTGTAGCTGAGTGTTCAAATTTTCATTTCATGTAAAGAAAGAGTCAAAATTTTGCATTAAACTGCGCATAAATTAGCATTTTAATTAGGGGTGTCGAATTACATTGAAATGACTGATATATTGGAAAAATTCATTAAAAAAAAGGAGAATGTTTTTTCATCTGATATGGTTGTTAGATATTCCTGATAAACATCCCTTTCATTCACCACCAGCACATAGCCATGACATATCACAAAATATGAATAAATGTCATATTTTCACTTCTCGAAATGGATGATCAATTTTGTAGGCATTATTTTGAATTCAAATAAAACCACTTTTACATATTTTATCATATTTCACTTTTGCCAAAGAGAGAAGAAGTGAAACTTTCAGGAATAGGTAACAGACATATAGTGGCTATTATTACAAAGTTTTATGAAATTAGGGCTGGTACTTTGGAAGATATGATATTTTTCATCAAAAAATTACCTGTACAGTTTGACCTTTAATGTGCGCACAGTGTTTGGATCCATTCTCATATTTGTAAACACAGATAGAAGAATGAATGTGAGATTTATGATGTCTTGAGTTGATATCCAAGCTGTGACACTCAAACAATGACATATTAAGCCAAAATACTATGTTTTTGCTTATGATATCTTTAGAAATTGAACAAGCATTGAAATATGAACTCTGAACACTTATCATATGACCTTCATGCAGTATAACATGGGCGTGGATCGGTCTTTTTTTTCCTCAGCAATTTGTAAAAATATAAAAAAATAAGTTCTTATTGCTCACATTTGCTAAAATTTTCACACAATAGATTTCTACATATGTACAATTCATGGGTAAAAAAACAAGGATATTCAATAAGGGGAAAAGATTCTTTTAAGTAGTCAAATTAGGATATACCTCACTGAAAATACTGAAAAACGGCTGCACTTATTTTCCTCAGCATTTGAAAATGGCTCAAAACTCAAAACTGGCTGAACATTTATTGGCAAACAGCACACCATATTGTAGTGTGTCTTCAGTACTTTAGGGAAAGGCAGAAAAATAAGCTGTTTCTCCATGTATACCTGTGCAGCATGGGTTAAAAGGTCACAATGTCACAAAAATAAGCCAGCATTACACTCCTACCAGGACGGGACTTCAGACCTCATAACTTTCTCCAGCTGAAAGAACCACAGTTTTTATGCCTCCGCCAAGGAAGTGGCCGGAGGCATTATGTTTTCGGGTCGTCTGTCCGTCCGTACGTCCGTCCTGTTTTGTTTTTGTCGACATCTCAAGAACCGTGTGGTGGTTTTACATCAAACTTGGTATGAGGGTATATACTGGGGGGATAATACTTTGTTTGGATTTTAGGGTCATGGGGTCAAAGGTCACAGGTGATTTTGTGGAAAAAAAAGGTTGAAAATTCATGTTTTTCTCCATATCTCTCAAATGGTTCAAGGTATCTTCATGGAACTCAGTATATATGCTTGTTCCAATGGGCAGTGATTATCTAGGGAAGTTGGGGGTCATGTTTCAAAGGTCAAGGGGTCAAAGGTCAAGGTCAACTCCTCAAAATATCACTACTTTCCTTATATTTATGCAATGCCTGAAGGTTGTTTTTTTTTTAACTTGATGTATGCATGTATTACCCAATATATATTCTGTGGGAAGTTTCTTGCCAAAAGGTCAAAAGTCAAGTGAAAGTGTTGAATTGCACTTTTTCCTCCATATCTCAAAAGTAACTCAAGGTATCATCATGAAACTTACATATTTATGCATGTTCAACCTAACAGTGATTCTCTTTGGAACTGTGAGGTCAAAGGTCAAAGGCCAGGTTTAGATAATGCTATTTTCCCATTTGATACTGAAATTATACTTTTTCTCAATACCTTGAAAATTACTCAATGCATAAACTTATAAAAGGGTCAAAAGTCAAGTAAAAATCATCTGTTCCCAAATACCTGCACTCTGACATTTTAATCATTCATCCAATTGAACCTAGTTCTAGGAAAGTGAGCATTCAGCACATTTGTGGCAAACCTGTCATTTTAATATTTTGCCAATTGTGTGAAACTGTCATCACACATTGTCAAGACATTGTACTATAGACCTATTAGGAGAACCATGCATTATGGCGGAGGCATATCAGTCACCGTAGCGATATATCTAGTTTATTGCATGCAAGCAATGCCAGGAAAAAATACATTAATTTGATACCAAACACATAGGAGTAGACTTAAGATATGGACCTCAAATCTTGCATTTTTTGACGCATTACATGGGTTTGGGGGGACTTTTTGGTAATTAATCTTTAATAATTAACAGTAAATGAGAAGAAATTAGCTATTGTCTCACCACATGTGATAACTGATGTCTTAGCATGCTGCATGTGAATTTTTAAGTCAGTTGGTACATTCTTTTAGAAGTTACAATTTTTTAAAGTGAGAAAGTCATGATTGCATACCCTGATTGTGCTTATCACCTGTTTAAAATTACCAATGACAAAAGCGGAAAGGAAAATTTGCAGGCATTGAAATGATAGTCCCAAGTCAAAGTTAACCAGTTGAAAGGCATCAAGATCTTGAGTTTTTCTCTAAAACCTATAATGATGATTAAAACTCTAAACAAATGTGCATGTAATATGTGGGAGTTGAGCAACTCAAAAGTAACTGGAGTGTTGAAGGTTTGCTTTTTGGAACAACCAAATTAAAGAAAATAGAACACAGAGACTAGGAAAGTAGCAACAAGCTTCACAACATTTTTTGACTGGTTCTGATGCATCCCAGGCAGCAGATTGCTACACGAGGGCGCTGCAGATGTTGGGTAGCAAGCGCGGCCAGGCCCTGCTGCACGAGTCGATCACCTGGGAGCTCTGCACGACGTATTTCAACATGGCTTGTCTTCTGCAGGACCATCCCCCAATATCTACGCAATCTTTGGCAGAGGTATACCAATGCTTGTCTCCTCGACTTCCGGTCTAATTAATATTGGCAGGCGTGCTGGAGAGCCTTCTGTGCAGATTGGTACAGATGTCCTAAAAATAGTTCTTAATTCAATAGAGATTACCTAATCCACCTAATCCCCCTTGTGTTGTCGTGGCATTCCTTTTGGACCGAGGCACACTGCTACACCTCAGTGGGCTTGGTAACTTTACACCCGAGTAAAATTTGGATGGGTTACTGCATGCTGATTAAAAAAACTTGGCAAGTGCCTTGATGCATACAGGGTTAAAAGAGAACTATGTCTCAACACTATAAAAGCTGTCGTTTCATGTACAGATATTTTTATGAGAAGGAGGTCTATGAAGAGGTCACAGACGTTTTCTTGAGCTGTTGTTTTTTCTTGTCTTGAGATGTTGTTTGTTCTTGTGTCTCAACATTCAAGGACCTTTATGGTATACATGGAAAGAACACCCTGGTTTTGACAATTTTGTCTCATTTAGGCAAAACTGGAGATCCATAAGAAAAATGTGTTTTTGTGTATAATGTAGAGGACAGAGTAGAACCTGTGTCAGCAATTGTGTTTACTCCTATGCAATTATCAGCGTATTTGCAATTGAATCTTCGGGGAACATTTGTGTATGGATTGTCTTCTTACATTTCTGCAGCAATCATCACCTGTAGCTTACCTGGTAATGATATACGGTGGACCCCTGTTATAACGAAGTCCATGGGACCAGCAATTTTCATTCGTTATATTGAAATTTTGTTATAACCGAACATATTAACACTAAAAATCTTAGAAAGGATAATGTTGCGACCTGAATTTTTATTTTGTTGTAACCGAACAAATTAACTCTGAAAATCATAGAAAGGATAATTTTGCGACCTGAATGTTTATTTTGTTGTAACCGGAATTTCGTTATAACCATGTTCGTTATAACGGGAGTGTACTGTACTGTAAACATTCGCAGCATGAAACTGAAATGAAACTTTCGTGAAAAAATCATGAAGCTTTTGCTAATCGCCACTGCATTTAGTATGTTGTGTCGACAAACACTTTCTCATGCATTTTACTCGCATGAAATTTGGCTCCTTGCAAAATTAGTGAAAGTGTCATGCACTTCAAAATATCTGATTTTACAGTAATCTTTAGGCAAATTTGATATTGGAAACACCTTAACGAAGAACAGAACGGGTTCCAAAGACTCCATCTTCTCTTATGACTCACCACTGAAGAGATTGTAGATCAGTTCACTGATGCAGTGCCATTGTGGCAAACTTAATTTTGTGTTTTCTTTTAATATATCTGGGTTTTTCACCATGTATCTCTTTTTTTTGTGTGTGCATCTTAGATTGAGAAGGTGGTTCTGGAGGGTATGAGTAAAGCCCTGGCATTGTGTGATACGGAGAAGATGCCAACCAGCCGACAGCCTCTCTACCAGTACAGGGCTGCCACCATCCACCATCGCCTGGCATCCATGTACCACAACTCAAACAGAAGTCAGGTGATTGATAAAAGTGTTAATGCCAGGGGTCATGATGTCGGGGATGATGATTCTGATGATGGTGATGAATGATGATGATGTTGATGATGATGATAAAGATTGATGATAATGATGATGGTTATGATGATAATGATAATGATGATGATGTTGATGATGTTGATGATGATGATGATGATGATGGTTATGAATGATGATAATAATGATGATGATGATGGTGATGATGTTGATGATGGTTATGAATGATGATAATAATGATGATGATGATGATAATAATGATGGTGATGATATAGATGGTAATGATGATGATATTGATGATTATGGTGATGATGATGATGATGATGTGAGCCTTCTCAAAGTTAGTGTCTTTTACTCACCTGCTTAGCTTATCCGATATACATGGATATAGATGGCCAACTTTCATTCCCTTGATCAAATTATGATTAAAATGTCATCTAACATGCAAATGAACCCATGTTTAATATATGTACATGAAAGTATGATGTATGGCAACATTGTTAGCAAGATTGGCATCCTTGCCTGCTTAAAACCATTGAAACACCCTGCACAACAATCTGTAACAATCATAGTTGACAGTAAGTCTTGCAATCTAAATGAGAACTGATTTTAAAAAAAAAAATGGAATTCAATGTCTCACAAGATTCATTGCATTAAGAAGTTGAGATGTCTTCCCCTTGCCACGTATTGAGAGATTATGTTCTGTGTTCCTTTCGCCACTTTAGCAGTCTTCCCAGAAGAAGGAGAAGCACACTCGCTCCCTCTCTGAGCTGCACTACGCCAAGGCGGTCAAGCTCTTCCGGGAACTGGATCGGCCGGTGGAACTCCTACGGGTGGAGCTGGAGAGAGTGGCCCTGCTGGAGCACCAGCTGGAAGGTGAGAGCCTAGTGCTTGCAACGTGCCTGCGGCAAAATGCTGGACTCGTGCTGTAGACAACCTTAATGAACGGAGTAATATCAAAGAAACAGAAGTTGCAGAAGTTTCATAGAATAAGCTTTAGAAATCAACTTTAGAATATGAAAGCTGTGCATGTTTTTTTGAAACGATATTGTTATATTGGTCACATATCAAATTTGGATATGAGGATGCTTTTCTCATGTTGTATGTGTCCAAGTGACATTAGCCTCAATCTTCACCAAATTTGCTCTTATCTTAAAATGAACTAAAAAAAGACCAAATTCTTCCCATGGCATGAAATCATTGTAGATTTTTGCCTTAGTTGCCAAGGATGACTTTTAAACAGAGCATGTTGAAAGTTGTTAAATTAAACTTGTCTAACAAAATTTTATCATGGTTTTCATTTTGTTAGTTATAAACAGTCAGGCAGTTGTAATCAGTGACATCATGGCTCACCTACAAAGTCTCAAAATTAAGTTTATGCATTCCCATATCCACTTTTTGAAATCATAGTGTTATATTTTCTTCCCCTTCCAGGTCAAACAGGAGCAGCAACACGCTTCAAGACACTAGAGGGCGCTCTAGCGATCCTGCTTGGCTGTAGGCAAGTCATGCCCCAGCTGGAGAAAATGAGTTTTTACATTGTGCCCTCGTCCATGCCTTCAACACAAACCGCAACAAAGCTAGACCAGGGTGCTGCAAAGCAGGCAGAGTCTCCTGCCCAGCAGTCATCTCGGATGAGCACATCAAAATGTGGCGTTGCTGAGGCAGCGGTCCCCGCGAGGGAGGTCACGCTGGACCCAGGGGTGGCAAGAACAGTGGGAGACGTCACCACTGCAGGGGTTGGAGACGGAGGGCGCAGCCCTGGAGGGGAAGGAGAGGGAGCAGGACAAGAGGGGGGAGAAGATGGAGCGATGAAGGAAGGGGGTAGGGTCAGGCACGCGCCCAAAGGAAGAGCCTTGTCGCCTCCTGCCACATCATCTTTCGAGCAAGATGATGAAATGAGGAGGACAGAGCAGGACAGATCCAACCTGGGAGATCAGGCAGTTGGTTTAAGTGATGCAGACTGTTGTAAAGAGCAGCACGCAGATTCAAAAGTGAAAGTCTCGGGAAAGGGAGAAGGGCATGAACGTCAACTGGAGAAGGAGAAGAAAGAGGAGGGGGAGGAGAAGAAACGGGAGGAGAAGGAGGAGGAAGAGGAGGAGGAGGACGACGATAATGCGGAAGGCAGCAAGTCTGAGATGGAAGAGGTGAAAAGACTTCTGGCCATTTTTGAATCTCGTCTCCAGTTTGTCCTTCTCCAACTTGTCAAACTCTCAAACAGTGGGAAGAAAAGGTCAGTTTGTTTCATAAAATATTCTCACACTCTGTATGGCACGTATATCGCAAGCATAATATTTGAGGAATTAGGACCCATTAGACAATTTTGCGTGTGATGGAATTTGCTGAATTTGCTGTTAAAAACCACAATGACAAGATAAGATGTAAATATTGTCTTCTCTCATGAGAAATTATTATGAGTTCCCAGCATGGAGGGTGACATAAACTGTATGTTGTATTCGTATTATGAGATGCAATATTTTGGTGTGAAAATGAAGATTTTGAAACATACGACACGCACAGTATCCAGTAAGGCAGTTAAACCGTTGAGGACGGTTTGATTTTGCTACAACATGCATTTACCATAGACACCTGCCCGAGTATACTCGGGACTCGTCCTCAACGGGTTAAGGTATATACGAAGTGTGTCTGATGTTTCTAAGCTTGTCTTCATTCTCTTGACTGATTTCATGATCAAATTTGGGTATCCTTGCTTACCAGGTCTCAGCAGATGCTGTCAGCCTACAAAGAGATGTACGTGGTGTCCCTGGGCAAGTCGTCGGCCTCCGAGGATCAGCTCAGTCTGAGTTCCCGACTGGAGGACATATCTCGCCTGTCACCTTGACGACCGTCACCTTGCCAACTGCCGCAGATAGCAGAGAGTCGCATGATGTAGTTTCTGAATTAGTGGTGCTAACTGTGATGAAAAAGGAGAAAAATGTGCTTTACTGTGTTGTGTGTGCATTTGTGTGTGTTTTGTCCAGTGAGGCTAAATGCACAGATAACAACTCGCCCATGGGTGGGACTATGATGGCTCTGATTTTGTAGCTGTTGCCCACAAGATAGTAATGAGAAAAACAATTACTTTTGTTCAAATGTACATGTAATCTAACTTAAAAAAAACCAATAACAATAAGTGATTGAGTAGTTTGTTTTTCTCTAGAAGAGTTGTGTTTGTCAATAAAGATTGTTTGACAGGCATGATGAGAATAGAAGCTACATTTGTGTTCTCTTAAAGCCCCAAGCTACACAGGTAGTATTCCTCAGGAATTTCACCTTTATACGTGGATGAGAGTACATCAGTGAGTTTGATTTTTTTTGCATAGATTATCCCACCTTTTAGTTTGTAAGCTAATTTGTATTCCTGTAAAGTCTTTTCTACTTGTATGAGTTCAGTTTTTCTGATTGCTGATCATATTGGAACAGATCAAAAAATACTAATGTTGCCAGATATTACACAATATTATTTCATGGGTTGCAGGTGTTCTATTGCATCCTAATAGGTGACAACATATGATATTTACTCCAAACTATAAATACCTCTATTAAAGGACATCTAATCATGTCATGATCACCAAATCTTGTATTTCATTGTCAAATCATAAAGGAAATAATATCCTCACTGAGAGATGTTTGGGACCAGGGTATATTATAGTCATTAGGTTCTACATAAATGTATGATTATAAGGGAGTTTTAGATTTACGGCGCGGACGTTTCGAGACGACGAGTGCGTTGCACGTTCTCCTCTCTCCCTGCGTTGTGCTGAAAAGTAGCTTTAGATTACGCTAGGATGCAACGTATAAAAAATAAAATGGCGCCCCCAGATGATTGGTGCATCAAGTAGCTCTCTGTGTCATAAATTTAGTAGACCTAAAAATAGCCCAGAACGCATAGTGAAAAACTCAGACGACGAGAGCTATAAATAGATCGACTTGAGAGCGCTTTTGGCATGCTCAGAACATTTTTTTTTTCCTCTGTACATTGTACGTCCCCGTCGCGAAAATCTAAAGCTCCCTAATATCATAATTGTCGTCAAAAGCAATTGAAAACTTGGAATTTTGTATCCTGGAGACTGAAAAATAGAGTTTGTTGTATTGGGCATTTTGTTATATCAGGGCTCTATTGCATATAAAGATGCAAGCAATCAAACATAAGCCAGAAAAGCAACCAATCAGAATTGAGTATTCAGAGATTTATGTTTGATTTCTGACTTATGTTTTGATCTCATCTTCTATGCAACAGAGCCCTGGCCCCTTATTGTGTGCCTCCCGTGCATCATGCCCTATGCAGTTCTGATGCCAAGAATGTACAGCATAGTGGAATAAAAGAAGGGGGAGGCTTTTTACGATTGAGATTCAGGTTACAATTGAGATTCAGGTTTTAACTTTGTGTGAGACAATTAGAAACCACTTACATGAAATATTGAAGAGCGTACAATTCTAAGATTAATTAAAGGGTTTATATATTTACTCAAAACAATGAATACCTCTGTTTGCCTCAACCATGTCATGATCACCAACTCTTATATTTCATTGTCAAATCCTAAAGGAAGTGAAATCCTCATTAAGATATTCTTGGGACCAGGGTATGCTGTAGTCATTGGGTTACATGTATATGCCAAATAGTATTACCTTACCAGTTGTCAAAAGCGATCAAAAACTTAGGATTTCTTATTACAAAGACTGAAAAATAAAGTTTGTTGTATTGGGCATTACTGTAAAAGTGGATATTTTTGTGTGAGTAATATTTTGCGCTTGGACGGGTAAGATGAGTTTCGAATGTTTTACATTCCGCTGAATCTATTCACAAATAACTGAGACCTATAGCAAGCAAATATATTGCATGCTTTTATTTTCACGCTGGTTTGTGGTTGTGCAAAATGGGCGAAAATTTCAACACTGCAGAAATTTTCATTTTAACAGTATATCAGGTCCCTAATTGTGTGCCCACCGCCTGCATCATGCCCCTTCTACAGTAGTCTGATGCCAAGAATGAACAGCTGAATGAAGTTGAAAGGGGGGGGGGGGGCTGTCGTTCCTTAGTGACTACTGTTATAGCAATGAATTTTCCTGTACATGGTATAGAATTTTGATCGTTTGTTTGTTTGAAAACTCATCTTGTGAGTTTCAGTCCCCTCACCATTCTTATCATATCAATTCAAAATTTCAATGCTAGGAAAGAAAGCGGTTAAGCAGGAAGTGTAGAATGATGCAAACTCAGAAATGGAAGCACAGTAGTGGATATTGTATAAGACAGGTAAAAAAGGACATGCATCATTTAGTTATCTAAATGAAATCATAAATTTGACTGTGCAACAATGTCTAAAACAGGCAGCAATATGCATCAATGATGTGCAGTGCTAGAATAAATGCCTTCCTCTGCAAGAAAGCAGTGCAATTCAAAGGATAATGCTGTTTTGTGTGCCTGTTTTGTATGTGGATATAGTTCAGGTCGGTTGGCCTCGGGGAGTGAGTCTGGGCAAGATCAAGTCAATGAGAGTGCACCCCGTTCTTTGTGAGAAGTGATGTAGAAGGTTTTCTGTTTGATTGTTTGTTTGTTTGTTTATTTGTTTAGAGTACCTGCGTGAACTTCAGCTCACTCATTCGTGATCGTTTATCCATATGTATGTCTCGTCTGTGGTACAGAGTGCTCTAACGTTTACATGCACTTTAGAGGGGAACTTTCATTCTACAGTGCCTCAGCGTGCCTTTTTGTTGAGTCTTGAACCAGTGATATCTTGTTCATACAACAGACACACATACCAACAGACCCATTGCCCTACCTACTTGCATAAAGCAATGTGTACAACTGTGACGCAAAGTAGGGGTTGTGCTTGTCAGTTTATGAAAAAAAAAAATACAAAGGATTCTTGCTACCAGTAAGGATTTTTCCAGTTACTTCTTGAAAGAAGAAATGTTAAGAAATCCTCAGTGAGTATAAGTACATTCATACAGTATTGCAGTGTATTGATATTACTACCAAGATAATGATATAGTGAGAATTTAAAGTGCGATGACTCTTATTAAGAAATTCTAAGGTGAAAATTATCAAGATTCTTTTTTTTTTAAATCTACATGTAAAGAAGCCGGCAAAACAGCATGAATCGTTTGTTGGAGAACTACATTTCAAAGCAACTGTCCTACACACACAAATGCATTGTACATGCTCCCCCCCCCCCCCCCCCCCCCCTGAGTGATTTTTGATCTAACTGGTATTTCAAGCAAGCCAGGGTTTTATTATTGCCTGATACATCCTATGTGTGCATGCTTCCGTTTGAAGTATGCAATTTCCTGTCTGCCATTAGAGGAATAGGCAAACGTTACCAGATGGCAGAGAGCTGGTCACATGATGTTCAAAGATCACATGATGTTTCCTGCAGAGAGCCGTTGCACAAACATTTTCATAGGTGTTTTGTTATTTATTTATTTGTTGCTGTCTTTGTTGACTGGTTCAAGTGTCAGAAATATGGGCTGACTAAGAGGTCCTTAGACAGTGGTTACATTATTTTTTTGCCCTGGCAAAAAAAAAAAAGAAAAAAAAAAAAAGGAGTGGGGTGTTGGGTCCACTATTTACTTTGCGTGTCTGTCCATCCACACACCACAAATCACATCACGACAATACCAAAGACAAATGAACAAATGAAAAAGATAAACAAACAAACAAACAATGATCTTTGGTTGATTTACTTGATACTTTGCTGAGGTAAGCTACAGACCATTTGGTGTACAATGTAGATAGGCTAATGAAAATTTGGACAAAAATCTCTCACAATCTAAGGTCACTGAACTTTGGCCCACCACATAGTTTTCCATTCATGACTGCTGGCAAGAACTTTGAATGAAAGAATGATTAGCAGAAAGAGTAGACCATTCCCATTTTCCATGAATATCTCTATTTCCTAACTTTTTTTTTTCATTGAAATTTGTCCAAATGTATCACCAAAAATATGCACAAGATCACTTAAAGAGGAAATCCAGTCCAAATTTACATTAGTCTGATAAAAAAGAGTGAAATCTTGCAAGTTCAACAGTAAAAAAAATTTGACAGAAATCGGATGAAAAATAAGGAAGTTATGATATTTTGAAGTTTTGCTAATTGCTGCAAAACAGTTCTCGTACAGTGGATATAACTGTGCAAATGAGTGAGCTAACCACATGCCATACCCTGCCAATTTTCCATTGATCGTGTACAAAAAAAAAAAAATGACGAAAACGCAATGTTTTTGTCGTTGAAGTCTGAAACATGACATTATTCCTAGTTGAATAACTTCAGAATAGTGATCATTTAGACATACGAGGATTTGAGCCTTGGGCATAATTGCGTTTGAATGAAAAACTGGAAATTTTGAAATTTTATGTACAAACTATATGGTAAGTTGTGAGGGAATGACTGCTCACTTTGCCATTTGCATATTCATATTGACTGTTCAAGAACTATTTCCCCCCGAAACAGCGAAACTTTCAAATGTCATAATAGTCCAGGCTAGAAGGCATCCAACCTTGTTTTTATGCCTCCGCCACGAAGTGGTGCCGGAGGCATTATGTTTTCGGGTTGTCCGTCCGTCCGTCCGTCCGTCCTTCCGTCCGTCCTTCCGTCCGTCCGTAATAAATTTTGTGGACAGGGTAACTATCAAAACCTTTTAAGATATCCTAATGAAACTTGGCATGTATGTGTATGAGGGGGTGAAGTTGTGCCTATCAACTTTTGGGTGCACATGGTCAAGGTCAAAGGTCAAAAGGTCAAGGTCAAATACGTAAAATTTCACTATTTCCTCCATATCTATGCAATGCCTGAAGATATTAAGAAGAAACTTAGTGTATACATGTATTACCCAATTAAGATTCTCTGGTGAAAGTTTTGGGTCATGAGGTCAAAGGTCAAAGGTCAAAAGGTCAAGTTAAAATATTAAAACTTCGCTTTTTTTCTCCGTACCTTGGAAATTGTTCAAGGTATCTTCATGGAACATAGTATATAAACATGTACTGACTGGCAGTTATTATCTAGAGAATCTAGGGTTCATAGGGTCAAAGGTCAGGGGTCAAAGGTCAAGTGCAACACTTCAAATTGTTACTATTTCCCTCACATTTATGTAATGCCAGCAATTTTTTTTTTTTTTACACTTGGTGTATGCATGTATAACCTAGATTATCTGAAAAGTTTCTTTTTCTCTTTTTTTTTTTGGGGGGGGGGGGGTGGGGGTTTGCCTCAAAGGTCAAAAGATCAAAGATCAAGGGAAAGTGCTGAACTAACTTTTTCCTCCATATCTCAGAAGTGGCTCAAGTTATCTTGAAACTTACTACATATTTATGCATGTTCTGCCTGACAGTGATTATCCTATGAATTTTAGGGTCAAAGGCCAAAAGAAAATGGTAACAGTGTACTTTTCAATACAGAAATTACACTTTTTCTCCATACCTTGAAAATTACAGTATTCATACACTTATGAATGGGTCAAAGTCAAGTTAAAGTCCTTGAATCCCCAAATACATGCTCTCCTATTCATCTAATTAAACCTAGGTAAAGGAAGGTGAACATTCAACACATTTGTGACAATATTGCCAATATTGTGAAAATGTAATTATGCATTGTCCTATAGACCTATTAGGAGAATCATGCATTATGGCGGAGGCATAGCAGTCGCCTTAGCGACATTTCTAGTTTGATATATACAATGTTTTTTGACGGTTTCTTGTCAATTCGAGGGTGCTGATTCCAAATTCGATTGATGCCACTCGCGTAACCTTGAGCATTTTCGGCAAAATGCAGAAATCCAAAATGGCCGCCAGATATGCTAATTCAGCCGTGATAAACACAAAAATGTGCATTATATGACCAATTAATCCACCAAACTTTCTGTTCCTAGAGTTACTCAATCTGCATTTGCAAGAGAATGTGCATTTCATATAGGTTCATTTAGTATTTAAAGCTCATTTTTTATTCAAAATGGCCGCCATTCCTATGCTTATGTACTATATATGAATGGCAAAACATATGCATGGACATATAGAACAAATTTACTGTTGCAGTCCCGTACCTACGCTTTCATAAAGTGTTGCATGTGCAATACTAATGTGTTGGGTGTCACTTACAATATTGAGGGCCTACATGTATATTTGAGCATTTGATATTCATAAACCTTACGATGTTTAACACAATTTCTTATATATTTCACTTTGTCTCTACAACGAATATAAGTTCACTAAACGTCTCGCAAGAAATCAATATACCATCATATTCTACATGCAGGTTGAATATTAAAATGTAATACTAACACTATATATTAAGAAGCCTAGATGCATGGTATTTATCAAATAATATTGAAAATGGAGGGGAAGCTAGAAAGCAAAGTTTCTAATATGCATTCCCCTAAAACCATATTAACAAAGTACAGAAAAATCCTGTACAGTAAATGCAGAGATACATGGTTGCAGACAAAAAAACATTGGACATTAATGACACAGCTAAAAAAACCTTTACATTGTAGATTTGTTTTTTTTTTTCAGCAAGGAGTTGGGGGGGGGGAGGGAGGAGTCCTGAGGCGAGTTTGAAATGGATCATAACCTCCATCACTTTGATATGATATAATTTAAAAGTACCGCCTTGATATTATCGAGCAAACTTGATTTTCTTCTTGAATTAAAACAACAACAAAAACTGGTGAAGGCATAAACGAAACTGTCCAAACGCAATACAGTACAAACTATTCATTAAACATCAATCAAGGAGCAATGTGAGATACCTCTTTCAGTTCTCTCACAGTTCCCAGGTGTTCACTTTGACATCATGATTTCATTCAGTCTTGTCTTAAAACTAAAACTGTCATTTTTATTGTCTTTAAAGAACCCTTTAATTGGATGTTTGGCAGCAGGCGACATCAGCCCCAAATTTGCAGAATTCTCAGGCTAAAGATGCATATTAGTCCTGCAATTGCTTTAATTGCAACCACATCTTATGATGTTCAGCACTTCCTCAGGGGTCAGAGGGCGATTATTTGCCATAGAAACAGAATGAAGACGTGAAGACTGGCTTGATCACCACCAGTTGAAGCCCTATGGCCTGTTGCCAGGCCAGAGACAGTGTTGTAGGTAACTTGGGTGGTATCAGAGATGACATCAGACCAGCATCTGCACCAACCTGTAAAATGTTTTGGAGTCAAAGCTTTCAAGTTACAGGAGGGAAATCTAGGCTTGTGGGATTTCAGACGCATTGATGGCAGGTTGTTCAAGGGGGCATTTCATGAAGCGTTTTGTCTGATCTTTTCTTATTGACAAACTGTTATAAGCTACTAAATCCTTGCATCTGATTGGCTGAGAGCAAATTTGTCAGACAAAACGCTTCATGAAATGCCCCCCCCCCCCCCCCCAATGCTATCGTGTTTGGAAGGTCAGGGTATGCGTTGACGGCACTGGTGACACTTGCCATCATTTCCTTCCAGCGTGAGGGAGAGTGATCGAGTGCCAGTGAAGGAGGGTGGACTTCCTTAGCCTATGCTTGGAAGGCTTGCCACAGAGGGCTACCTTGAACTGATAGCGTTGGCAAAATGGTTACGAAGATGGAAGGCATGGGTCTGATGATAATCTTATAAAGGTTGGGGCAAAGTCTCCAAAGATGGGTCAGTACTCAGCTCATGTCATCCAAGGACTTTCTATGAGACGTAAAGGCAAGATCATGTGCAAACTTCCTACGTGAAGTGAATGTTATGTCACCATGTATCTAGTGGAGTTAGTTTACAGCCACCTTAAGGAGGCCATCATTCAGAGTCGTAACACAGCTGGTCTGGTTACCTAGAGCAATCCTGAATCTGCAAGTTCTGTAGATTAAAGACAAGCAGTGTGAAGGGGTGCACGTCACGAGACCGACACCCACGAGTCATACAGCTCACGAGTAATATAGCCCATGAGTTATACAGCTCACGAGTCATACAGCCCATGAGTTCGACACTAAGCTGACAAGGCTCACGAGACCGACACATTAAGCCCCGTGTTGAGTCTGTCGAACTCGTGGGCTGTTTTTGCCTATTGTCGAACTCATGGGCTTTATTTGCCTAGTGTCGAACTCATGGGCTGTATGACTCATGGACCTGTTTTCAATGTCGAACTCGTGGGTGTCGGTCTTGTGGGATGACCCCGTGTGAAGTTGTTATAACACTGCTTTCAGAATGAGGCAGCACTGTACAGATCTCAGAGTCTTCCTTGACATCATATTATACGCAAACACATTCACTCCGAAAAAAAAAAACTGGTGGTAAAATTAATCTACCATATATAATTCATCTGGGTTAACATGAAAAACTTTTGGCAATTGTTTTCATTTCAGAGATTTGACGACAGGAAGTAAGGTGGTCCCTTTTTTCCAATTTCCCCTGCCCCTTGTTCTTTCTCGGATGAGGGGACTGAAAAGTTGGTATAATATAGCTTTTAGAAGAACGGGACAGTTAATAGGGAATTTCATTTGTGTCATCATCTAGGATTCAACCTTTTAATTCAGTAAATCAGAGTGAATATTATGATGTTGAACATCTCAAGGTAAGTAAGTATCAAACGTTCATATCTAATAATTCCTGATAAACGATTTTGATGTTGGCGTCAATTCAAGTTTTGGTGGATTTTTCCAAATTCCTAGGGGAAAATTCAGATTGAGGTAGTAAATTTGGATGTTTGCATCAAAAAATAAAACAGCTTTTGTTAGGAACAACCTTCTGATTTATAATCAGTACACAAATTGATAAATAGTGTACCTGAGTGACAGAAAAAAAAAGAAGAAAATTTGTTTATTTCCATGTACACTTTGCTGTTCATAATTGTGTAGGGGTATATGAGTGGCATCCATTTTGAAGTTTTGTATTAAGAAGAATATAATAAGCCTAAAAACAATAAATTTTCTGTTTGTTTGTTTGCTTGTTTTGCTAGTGGCACTCATCAGATTTGCATTGCACATGAAAAACTTGATAAAAGCGTAGGTATGTGACTGAAAATTCGTCTTCTATTTCTATGCATATTTTTTGCCATTCATATAGTACATGAGTATAGGAGTGGTGGCCATTTTGAATTGAAAATAAGCTTAAAATACTAAATGTACCTCTTCAAAAGAAAAGTTTCTTGCATGTGCAAGTAGAATTACTCAAGGAACAAACATTTAAAAAACTTTGATGGAATAATTGGTCATAAAATTGACATAACTGGGATTATCATGGCCAAATTAGCATATCTGGCGGCCATTTTGGATTTTTGCATTTTGCCGAAAATGCTCAAGGTTACGCGAGTGGCATCAATCGGATTTGGAATCAGCACCCTCGAATTGACAAGAACCCATCAAAAAACATTGTATATATTAAAAAAAAAAAGTTAGGTGCACTTTCTATGGAGCCTAGCCTGGACTATAACTTCCTTGTTTTTCATCTGATTTCGATCAAATTTTGTTGAACTCGTAATATTTTACTTATATTCAAGCTTATATTTGGCCAGGATTTCCCCTTTAATTTCAATTCTATAAATTATGCGAAAGCTCCCTCGTGTGTAAAGGGGTCATCCCCCTCAACCCCGCTTTGAAAGTTTCTCACTCCTCGCATTTTTGTGTAGTGGGACCTTGCACAGCTGAAACATTGTGAAGGTTGTGATGTCATAATATATCGCTTCATTAATGCATTACTAGTTGTACGAGGAGGAGGAAAAAAACCCAACTGATTGAATGGTGGCTTTTACTGTAAGCACAAACCACAACCTTGCAGTAATGCTATTACAGTGTCAACGGCAATGGAGACCACACATTATTATTATTATTATTATTATTGTTATTATTATTATTATTATTATTATTATTATTATTATTATTATTATTGAACGAGTTCGAGCAGGGGACTATGAAACGGGCTCCGTACGTGTGTGTGTCTGTCCGTCTGTCCGTCTGTCTGTCTGTCCGTGTGTGCGTCCGTGCTTGATCAAAATCTTCAATTTGCTACTTCTCTGTCATTTATGAGCCAATTTTGATTTTGTTTGCTTTATATGATAGCACTACATAGGAGCTTTGAAACTTCTACACAGAATTTCAGTTGTGACCTTTGACCTTGACCTTTGACCTATATTGTACATTTTGCTACAAAATGCTACTCCTTCGCCATTTCTAACATGATTTCGATTCCGTTTGCTTTATGTGATGGCACTAGGTGAGGGCTTCAAAACTTCTACACAGAATTTTGACCTTTGACTTCTTTGACCTATGACCTTGATTTTTGACCTATATTGTACATTTTGCCACAAAATGCTACTCCTTCGCCATTTCTAACCGATTTCGATTCCATTTGTTTTATGTGATGGCACTAGGTGAGGGCTTCAAAACTTCTACACAGAAGTTTGACCTTTGACTTCTTTGACCTTTGACCTTGAGTTTTGACCTGTATTGTACATTTTGCTACAAAATGCTACTCCTTCGCCATTTCTAACCCGATTTCGATTCCGTTTGCTTTATGTGATGGCACTAGGTGAGGGCTTCAAAACTTCTACACAGAATTTTGACCTTTGACTTCTTTGACCTATGACCTTGATTTTTGACCTATATTGTACATTTTGCTACAAAATGCTACTCCTTCGCCATTTCTAACCGATTTCGATTCCATTTGTTTTATGTGATGGCACTAGGTGAGGGCTTCAAAACTTCTACACAGAAGTTTGACCTTTGACTTCTTTGACCTTTGACCTTGAGTTTTGACCTGTATTGTACATTTTGCTACAAAATGCTACTCCTTCGCCATTTCTAACCCGATTTCGATTCCGTTTGCTTTATGTGATGGCACTAGGTGAGGGCTTCAAAACTTCTACACAGAATTTTGACCTTTGACTTCTTTGACCTTTGACCTTGATTTTTGACCTATATTGTATATTTTGCTACAAAATGTTACTTCCGGCGGGGACATATATTACGCATCGCGTAATTTCTACTTTTCCTTGTTATTATTACTATAATTATTATTATTATTATTATTATTATTATTATTATTATTATTATTATTATTCATTTGGCTTTCAATCACAAACATCAATATTACATAATACAAAATCAAAACATACAATGGAGAGTTATGGGTGCACCATCAGGTTGGGCAGCCCGGGTCTGGAAAGAGCCAACTTAATAACCTGGGCTCTCGCACCATCCTCCCCAACCCACCTGGTGCACCTAAATTAGTAACAATACATTAATTTCACAGTTTACATAATAATCATTACCCAATACGAAAAAAATATATATATACATGTATACACAAATTTCATAAGAGTCACATTAAAAAAAATCAAAAATTTAAACAACTGTTGCAGTATAATTATTAAATTGACATATGTAACTTCCAATCTTTCTAACTCCATTCAAATATCAAAGAGCATTTTGTACATAACAAAACTTTAAAAAAACCTTGCATGTGTATGTCAGCTCTTTAATGCCTTACTTGCATATAACTTGACTCACTTATAAATGCATACAATTGGTGTACAATGTAGGTTTAGAGATTCCATATAAGCCATATTCCCTTGCAGCATTTAAAGGGGCATTCCGGACGATTTTCATAATTTCACATCATGAAGTACATAAATCAACAGCTCCATGTATAGATTCGTGGTATTTATTGTGGTCCATGAGCAGAGAAACCAATAGATTGAAAATCTTAAGCAAATTACACTGAACAGTGTTGATGACATCAGAGCCTCATATATTTCATAAATGTAGCAGTGTAATTCCATTACAATACCACTTGCTCAACAAGTTCACCTGTGTAAAATCTATGCATGCCTTCTTCTTTTGTTCTGCTTCCTTGAGCTCCAACTCATGCATTCTTATCATGCTTATGGTGAGGCTGGCATGTCATCATCCTTGTTCATTGCAATTTGTTATAAATTTTGAAAACATTCTCATTCCTTATCCCAATCACTATAGATTCTGAAACTCTGTACTTAGTTTAACTGATTTATAGCTGTTCAAATGTAAAAGTCTGAAAATCATCCGGATGTCCCCTTTAACATAAACAACTCCATATGTATTGACACAATTAACAAAGCAGACAGCAAAAGCAAAACAAAACAAAACAAACAAAAAATCCGTACAAATTGTGTGAATCATACGCATAGGCCCTACTAGAACAGACATTGCGCCTTCAGTCGTATCACAAGCACAATATCTGTGCGCAAGTCCGTGGGCAGCTGATCTCATAAAATGGGAAAAAGGAACATTGTCTTGAAAAGTCTTTGTGTGCAGGCTTTCAGATGCTGGTACATTCAGCATGTTCAGATACATTCATAACGACAACTTGCCGCCATTGATAAGCTTAGTCTACTGCACCCTCGCCCCCGAATATACATCTGTGTGTGTATCGATACACTATAAATTTGTGTGAAATTGAATCAATGCAACACATTTTGTTGTTGTTGTTGCTGTTATTGTTCTTCCGAAGCTTGAGATTGTGCTACTGTCACACCATTGAGATCAATATTATAGTAACAATAGTTTATGAAAAGCACAATGGGTGTAAAGTTTTAAGCAGACGTGTGAATGCCAATCCGAAATGTACAATTTCAAGGCTACCACTATCAACGATGACAATCCGTCGGGACAGCACTACAAGAACCAAGGGGGTTCGAGAGCTATGTACGTGTAGTTCCAACTGATGGCTGTAATTACTGGGATTCAAACAGCTGTCAGTTTTGCTTTTCTAGCGATAGACAAAGAAATTTCACAGGTGCATTTGTGCATTTGATCTCGACCTTTAATGCCGCCATTTTCCCAACAATCTTGAGTTGAATTTGAACTCTTTAAGGCACTATTTACCATTTGCTGATGAACAAAAACACAGCTATAGTGCTTCAATACATGTACTTCTAAAATGTGATATAGGGATAGAACAACCATTGTAAAATGTCAATCAGTATAATTAATATTGAGTATTGTTAAATACATGTATACAAAATGTGAGCAATAGTTTCATTGAAATTGTTTCTAGAATAAACCATCAAAAATAATAATTATGGCTTAATGAGACATGATACTTGCTCCTGCGACAATTGCTCCCATGAAATATCTGCATGCTTAGCCAAACATAAATTCTACCCACAAACATAACCCTTACCCTAATCTTAATCGTCACATCAAATCTAACCTTTAAAAAAAAACCTCTTTCAACCCTAACCCTATGTTCGGCGGGAGTTTAAAAATAATTACAATGTATACAGGTGTATAAACAGTCTTCTGACTGTTTTCAGCATCCCGGGGCGTGATTTGCTCTTGATTTTATTCTCGAAAATGTATTTAACGGTTGGTCATAATGTGCACGACATAATAAGTACTCGAGACGTGCGAAGTGTTTGCAAAATCTTCGTAAAATCCGAAATATATCCCGACTGCTTTCGTTTGGAGACTGTCTGGCTTGTGTATTAGTATTGTAATAAGATACAATAGTAGCACACACACACACAAACGCGCTGTCGCACACACAAACCATTTGTAGAGAATAAATTTACGTAACGATGATGGCATAATACATTTAAATTACTGTATAGAGAACGCCATACGACCGTATCTTGATGGGTAAGGAAAGCTAGAACGGCAAAGCAAATGCTTGTTGTGGTAAATCCTAAAACAAAAATAAATAAATAAATAAACGGAACACACGCACAGAATGTGTGCACCACATACACACAAATACACACAGCAAGAGAGCGTTCACAAACCATCAGAACATCAGGTAGAAATAAAAGATCGAGGGAGAAAAAAGAAGTAGACGAAAAAGAACAAGAAAAAGAAACCAGATTTGACATCTATTCTAGACAGGTAGGCTTATCAACTCCCTCGGAAACATTCTGCTCGTGGTTATCGGAACATTTACCATTGCATTTCAAAAGTCGCGTGTTCTTGTTTGCATGCTGATCATACAGTGCATGATTGCCACAAACATGAACGTTGTGACAGCCATGCACAAACTGAATAGCACAAGAATAGTTCAGAGCCTATGGCTCACGACATAAGTCGGGACACATTTGAAATAAGGAAAAAATCACTGAATATTGAACTTTGTACTTTTTTTGAGACATTCGCGTCCAACGGAAATCAATTGCTCGCTCAATGAAAACAGCCTCAAATACAAAACGTTGCATAAAAACATGCAAGTTATGCTCAGTTTGTAGGGGAAGCTGCATTCTAATGCATTTTGTCAATCATATAGGTTTTCCCGTTCATTTTCAAACTTTTTTCTTTCATTCAATAAAATAGATTTGTAGTTCAATTTCGTCCAGAGAAATCTGGAATATGCCAATCCTAGTTTCAAATTCATTTTTGTCTATCATTTTCGAACAAAGTCCATTCAATTTTAATCTTTTGTCCAGTGATCCACGATTTCCAGACACTTGATTAAAGATAGTTTTACATGTGTATAGTGTCAGCCCGTTTTAATGTAAGAGAAAAAAAATGAGAACATTAGACCTTTGTTTCCTGCCATTTTCCATGTTGAATAAAGTTTGTGTGTAAGTGTGTACGTAATGTATATGTGTGTCCGTGTGTGATTTTTTTATTTTGTTTTTGTTTCTTTTTTGTTTCTTCTCTTTTTTGGTATGGGGATGGGGTACACGTGTGTAAGTGAACGGTTGTAGGAAAATTGAATAACCAAGAAATCACAACAGAAAATACATGAGATGAATTTGAAGAAAAACTTGACAAAAATGATCACTAAAAGACGAAATTGCTTTTGCTGTTATGTAAGCAGCGAGTGTAACGGACAAATTTGAATTGTAAATAACGACTGTGTGTGACAAATTATTGAAATGAATAGACTTTGTTCGAAAATAATCCGAAGAGACAAATTTGAAACCAGGATAGTCATATTCCAGATTTCTCGAGACGAAATTGAACTACAAATCTATTAAATTGAATGACAAAAGTTTGAAAATGAACGGGAAAACCTATATTAGGCCGATATACTCTAGCACTGATTCACATATGCATATCATCTGATCAATAGAATAATATGGAAGTTATCTGAAGAAAAATAGAATATTTCTATGAAACATATATAGGACGTACATTCAGATATTTTTTGGACAAATTATCAGGGTATTATAAATCAACAAGAGTCAACATAGTGATTTGTAATACCTAGGTCGACCTATATACAGTAGATCCTTTACGCGAACTCTTATACAAACCATTCAAGGAACCTTTGTTGCAAACGCACGTTATAATTGATTCGTGATACCCTCAGCATCGTTTATTTTCGAGGATCGTTACTTCAGACCTTGATCCTTAACCTCGAGGATACGCAACTTCTAGGATAAGTTTTCTAGGCGCGCCTAGTGTTGTCGCACGGTCGATTTCGTTACGAAATCGGTCATTTCGTCGACGGAATGACTTATTTCTTTGTCAATGGCCTCGGAATGACTTTGTTTTAACGACAATTTCGCTATAACCGTGTTTATTGTAGGCATTCCTTACATTTAATGGTGGTAATTTTGAGACCTAAGGGCGTTTCATCAACGATTTCATCGGAGGTTTTCACCGACGAATTTGCTATCAGCCAATCAGACGCAAGGATTTCAGTAGCTTTTAACAGTTGTCAGTGTAAATCACTGACAAATAGTTTCATGAAACGGTCCCCTGATCGTTGTGACGAAATTTCGGTTGTTGTTGTTTTTGTGTGTCCTTATCTATAATGACGGCACCGAAACTTTAAACTTCATATCTCTGAATCGATTGTCTGATTTCTCTTAAATTTTCACTGAAGTGTTCTACTCAAATTTCTGCTGATTATTCGATCAACACAAATATCTATAGGCTTTGACTGCATTCAAAAGTGACGGGAAACAACAAGCATGCTGCAACAAGCATGCTGTTGTTGCTCTAGCTTTCATTGTCATGTATGCTTCCTACATGCTTTTTTGACATGTAAGTTTCTTGCCTTACGTAAGTCCTCCAACAAATGCTTAGCAAGTCTTTGAAACGACATGACTGATACGCATTCTTTTTAATTGACCCAATACCCAGGTTCAATCTTTTTTGTTCCCTGTCCCAGATTTGTTAAGTCTTTTGTTTGGCGATGTCGTAGATTACCGGGTTTACTTGGAGTTGTTCTGCCCATCACACTTAGTTCGGAAGTATGTGGTTCTGCAATTTTAAAATGGTTATTCTTTTCTGGCTATTCATACCCTCGTATCCTACTTGTTGACACCTTCCCTTCTAACATTTTTTTCTCACTCTCTTTTGTTCTGTTTTCCTTTATATTCTTGTCCTGCGTAAGTCCCTGACCCTGAAGTTAAGTAAGTTTTGAACAGCTGCACACTGATAGAATAATCGTTGATTTATGTCAACACATCGACAGAATATTCAGCTTTACGTGCATTATCACAAAATATATGTACATTTTTTCTCTTTCTTGCTGATGTTTGTCTAGCATTCATTCTACACTTACCACTCGTTTTGATATGCAAGTTTCTTGTCTTACGCAAGTCCTCTGACTAAACGCTAATGCTTAGCAAGTTTTTGAACCGATACACATTCCCTTTAATAGATTCAATGTTCAAGTACAAACGTTTTGTTCCCTGTCACAGGAATTTTTCTCCGATTTTTGTTTGTCTTGTTACAAGTTAGGAACAGATCAAATTCCCTCAGTTCATTATCCTTGTTAAGTCTTTGTCGATGTAGCAGATTACCGGGTTCAATTGGTGTTGTTTTGTCCACACCCAGTTCGGAAGTATGCGGTTCTATACGTTTTACTTGCTGACACCTTCCCTTTACACATTCTTTTCTCTCTTTCTCTTTCTTATTTTTTTTTCTTTCTTCATATTATGTCTTACGTAAGTCCTTGACCCTGATGTTGAGTAAGTTTTTGAACAGCTGCACATTGATAACAAAAATCGCTGATTGATGTCAACACGTCGATAAATTGCTCAGATGTACATGTTTTATTTCATGATATATGCACATCTTTCTTAACCTGATCTTCTGTTTTTATTGAATACGTCAAAGTCTCTCAAATCTTTACCCTTTTGAAGCTCTTGGGTTTATTCGGTTTCATTCTGCATATTTCAAGTCCACTGAGACGAGACTCTCCCCGCCGCACTTATTTCTTTTCAAAATACAAGGTGCTCTGATAATGCTCGCTCACTATTCACCCTCTTGATCGATTATCCCACTCTCTTTTATATCCTTTTCACAAAGGCCTACCTCATTCCGTGTATCTCGTTATAAATCAGCTGTTGATGTTTTTTTTTAGCACTTATTGGCGGGAGCTCTACCCGCAACTGGGATTACACCCTCGTTTCATACGAGAAATTTACCTGTACTGTAGTGTATCGTGTAAGATCATTGTCCATTATGTGTATTCTCAACATTTTGTTCTCTTCTTTTCTATGTATGTTGTGTTTTATAACGAAGTGTAAGCCTACAGAGACATTAGCCATGTTTTATGTTTTCTTGATTGTTCACTGTTCCTCTTATTTCCTTGCCTCTAACTACTCTAGTACCCCTGGTTTTGCTGACAGCCAACTAGCCCGAACATTTTGTTTGTATGCCCGTGAGAGGCACTTACCCTTCATTGTCACACATGGCGCCAGCCTACCTTTTCACTTTGCGCAGAATCCGGTGCGGTATCTGCCGCGTCGACTTTGCTGTTATGCCTATGCTGGTTTCTTCCTGTTAGCATCATTTGCGCGCTCAATTGTCAGAGAATTTCTCATTCAAAATGGCTGAGGGGATAAATGCGCCTTTTCGTTCCGTATTGGATGATGAGTTTTTTGATCTATTTAGACCTACTACACCAGAATTTGATTTCCTAGATGATGTTTCTAATTCGCATACATCTTTTTATGATAAGTTAGTTGCAGATAATATGAACTCAACAGCTGAAGAAATGCAGTATGATTTTGATGATTTAACCCAAGCCCCATTATGTACTTATGTTACTATGAATCAATTTAAAGAAATTCGTAAGGGTTTATGTAAAGACACATTTTCGTTGATACATTTGAATATAAGAAGTTTAAGTAAGCATTTTGATGAATTACAGTTATTATTGGATAACCCAAATAACCCTTTATTTACTGTGATAGGACTAACTGAAACGTGGTTATCTTCATGCCCCAAACGATCTTTCTCGCTTGAAGGATATAATGTTTTTGTGAATAACAGACCCGATCGTTCTGTGGTGGGGTTGCCTTGTATGTTTCAAGCAGTTTTGAATGTATTGTTTGTGAAAAGTTGAGTAAAATGAATGACATTGTGGAGTCCCTTTTTGTTCAAATTAATGTTCCTAGTAGTAAAAATATTGTGATAGGTATCATTTATAGACCCCCAAATTCTAATAACAAAGATTTTTTATCATATCTCACCGAGTTGCTCACAGATCCTTTATTTGCTAACTCAGAGTCCTTTATACTCGGTGATTTTAATATTGATTTGTTAAAACATACAACAGACAATATACCGGGTGAATTCCTTGATACATTCTTATCCTCTTCTTTTTTACCCCTTATTTCCAAACCAACTCGTGTTTCTAGTCATTCGGCTACTTTGATTGATAATATTTTTTGTAATGTTTTAACTCTCCCAGATTCTTCTATGATTTTGTCTGATATTACTGATCATTTTCTTGTTATGACGCATTTTAAGTATAATCATATTAATGTTAATTCATTTCATCGTCAGGAAAGGCGTAGAGTAACTCAAGAAAATTTGTTTTCTTTTTGTGCTTCTTTAGATAATGCTAATTGGGAATGTGTGTTTGATACAGATGACATTAATTTGTCTTTGAATAATTTTTTTGATGTTTTGAATATTCATTTGGATATATGTATTCCCAAAAGAAAATACAAACGGGGGAATTATAAAACAACACCAAGGCTTCCCTGGATTACAAAGTCCATTTTGCGATCTATTAATAGAAAAATAAATTGTTTTATTCATTTAAGATGAAAAGTACTGAGCAAGCACGTTTGAAATACACATCATATCAAAATACCCTCACAAAAATATTACGTATAGAAAAGAAAAAGTATTATCATAAGCAATTGCAGAGATATAGATATGATATAAAAAGTACGTGGAATGTGTTAAAACAAGCTATGAATACATCTACCGAAATCTCTGGTATATCAAAAATTCGAGTTGATGACAAGATTATTGATAATTCTCAAGATATTGTAAATATTTTCAATAAATATTTTACAACTATTGGAGAAGATATTGCTCAAGAAATTCCCAATACTGATAAACATTTTACTGATTTTTTGAATCAGTATAATACACATTCTATATTCTTTACTCCTACCACTAGGTATGAGGTTGTTGATATTGTTTCTGGTTTGAAAAATAAAAAAAGTGCAGGTTATGATGATATAAGCAATATGATTTTAAAAGGAGCAATATATTCTATTGTGGATCCTTTGGTGTATATTTTCAATTTGTCAATGTCAAACGGTCAGTTTCCGGAACAAATGAAAATAGCAAAAGTTATTCCTATATTCAAGAATGGTGACAACCTGGATATTAGTAATTATAGACCTATTTCTTTATTATCTTGTATATCAAAAGTCTTAGAGAAAATTATATATAAAAGAACAATGAATTTTTTGAAGACGCATTGTGTTCTGACAAACTCCCAGTTTGGTTTTCGAGAAAAGCATAGCACCTCTCATGCATTTTTGAATTTTATTGATAAAGTAGCACATGCTTTAGATAATCACTCTCATTTGATCGGTATCTTCCTGGACTTCTCCAAGGCCTTCGACACTATTAATCATAATATATTGCTTTATAAGTTTTCCCACTATGGTATACGTGGGAAGGCCTTGGAGTGGTTCAGGAGTTATCTAACTGATCGTAAACAATATGTTTCAATAAATAATTATAACTCTGATATGAGAGAATTAATGTGTGGCGTGCCACAAGGTAGTATATTGGGGCCGTTGTTGTTTATTGTTTATATTAATGATTTATGTGCTTCCTCCCAAGTGTTATCATTCATACTTTTCGCCGATGACTCAAATGTGTTTTATTCACATGAAGATCCAAATATTCTTGTGCACACAGTAAATGCGGAGTTACAAAATTTACGAGATTCGATACGAGCTAATAAGCTGTCCCTGAATATCAATAAAACCAAGTATATGTTTTTTAGTAACACTTTAGATAATTTGAATATGGATATTTATTTTGATGACACTGTTTTAGAAAGTGTTTCATATACAAAATTTCTTGGAATCACAGTAGATGATAAACTTTCTTGGAAATTTCATATAGATTATGTTTGTAAAATTATTTCGCGCAATATAGGCGTCATTAACAGGTTCAAATTGTTTCTTCCCCAACATTCATTATTCATACTGTATTCGTCTTTGATACTACCTTATTTAAATTACGGAATCTTGGCATGGGGAAACACGCATCAAACATTATTAGATAGGGTTTTATTGTTACAAAAGAAGGCACTTCGAATCATTTGTAATGCCGCTCCTTGCTCTCATACAGCTTCTTTGTTTTCTGAAAATAAGATTCTGAAAATTAAGGATTTGTTTTTATTTCATTTAGGACAATTTATGTATAGTTATAATAATAACTGTCTTCCGCTTATATTCGATTCTATGTTTCCTCGTAACCTGACATACCATAGTTACCCAACAAGACAGTCTAATGAATTTCATTTGCCCCTGCTTAGAACGGTTTTAGCTCAGCAGACATTTATATATACAGGCCCAAGATTCTGGAACTCCCTTAGTCCAGACATAAAAAATGCTCCTTCTTTGTTTTCATTCAAAAAAAGATTGAAATCATTCCTTCTTAAGTCTTATAATGTAACAGAAAGAAATTAATTTTGTTTGTTTATTTTTTTCAGTAAGTAGGTTTTGTAAGCACCAGGATGCTATTGATTTTTCATAGGCTTGTTAGGTCGCGTCTTTCGCGGAATTCCGCATCGCATCCCCTGTTTTTCCTATTGCAAACTTACGTGCCTTCACAGAACAGATAATGCGTTCTGCTATCAGCAATTCCATACAATTGTATATATCACTTTCTCGTCGCTTTTAATGCTCTACACTTCTAATATGGCTAATAGTCTCTGTTGGTTTGATCTTGAATGTACCGATTGATCTAGGCTTTTTGTTCTTAGTTGTCTCGTCTCTTTACTTGTATTTATGCTTCTTCCCTTTCCCCTTTTCCACTTCTTTTTTCATCCCGCACACTTGTAGTTAAGTTTTCACCTTTTTTTTTCTTCCTGTGAGGTGCCCACGTTGTACAAGCATAGTCTTTTGAGTGGGTACCTCCACTTTTTTTGGCAGAATGTATAAATATGTCTGTATGAAAAATGCCTAAATTTGTAATGATTATTGACAAATGCTATCCTTTGCTATCTATGTATCATTCCTTCAAACGTATGTCGAATTTATATTTTTTGTACATTCTGTTGAAAGAAGTGAAAATAAAACCTTTGAATTTGAATTTGAATTTGAATAAACATAGCTTCCCATGAATTTGAATGTGTACAATCACAATGGCCGACCATTGTGTACGGTGCACGTGAAGGGTTCGTGGGACCATGGTGGGACGCACACAAACAGATAATCGTATGCATTTGGCACAGAGCCACGTACACAAGTGTCTGCATGCAACATTTCAATTCGCAGACGTAAAGTCAACAAAACGCTGAGAATTAAACCTCATTTCCGATGATCACGCAGTCATGTCTAGTCTTTGCAAGGAGGTACTAGGCAAGCTCGCCTATAGATA
Organism: Diadema antillarum; assembly: GCF_040938485.1. Lineage (NCBI taxonomy): Eukaryota > Metazoa > Echinodermata > Echinoidea > Diadematoida > Diadematidae > Diadema > Diadema antillarum. The sequence continues at coordinate 1,832,478 of NW_027270892.1, read as the reverse complement.
GTAGGTCTACAGTAGGCCTACCTCCTTGTGCTATCAAGTAGCCGCAGCGAGAACACCTCTGACTTGTAATACGCGAGGTACAGTTAACATCAGATTACACAATATTTGGACTACGAAATCGTGTTACATGTACCAATTGCGATTTTTGTCAGTTTATGAAATATGAATTCGACTAACACGACGAATCGGTGAACTGAAATAACATGCTCGAAAGCAAAACAGTTGTGACTTAATTTTTGATTTCCGGCAACTAAGGCGATGTCTTATAATTATATCCATCAACCTTAACCCCCCCCCCCCCCCAACCCCACCCCTCCCTGACACACACACACATGCATACAGACTTACAAACTACACTGTATACTGGCAATTCACTACCGATTAAACCACCATCCATTATATCACTGAACTTCATTCAGAATATCTCTTCTCTCTGTGTTTGATGTTTTAACATTCAAGGACAAATTTTGATACTTTTGACCACAAAAATAGGAAACTCAACGTTTTTTGTTATGGTAACGGATATGGGTTATATTCTCTATTAGCCACCAGACAGGCAAACAAAATCTTATCTTGCTCCACAGTTCATTACCTGTGATGATAGGTGTTTCTTTTATTATCACAATTCTTACTTCTATTGTCCGGGATCATCGTGGGTTCATTCCTTTTGGATCCAATGAAGTTTTATCTCTATAGGGTTGTACAACTCACCTCATACAGAGTTTGCGGTTGGCGAAAAAAAAAAAAAATCCCCCATACTATCAATACTCCCTGCATGATTGGGCATTTTGTGTATGTGTTGGCGCCTATGCTATTTAATTTTGTTGAATCTCGACTTTACTGTTTGCTCATAATCATCACAATGCATCCTCATCTAACGCTACATGGTATTCATGTCGTTGTAATATATTTCCTTTGTATTCACATTTCCATGCCATCAACCACATAGCAGGGGATTCCTTAACAACACTGTTCATTCCTGCTCTGTAAATTCAGTTATTGGTACATGCGACTTGACAAGGGATTCTGCATTAACCCTAAAAGGGCCGGAATCCGCGAAAAATTTGTGAGGCATGACATCATCGACTCGCTCATTTGAATAATGGTCGAGAAATATTTTCAGAAGAAATGTAAAATTTCCAAATGAATGTCATATACCTTCCTTATTTCTTATCCGATTTTTTTTTCTTTTTTTTTTGGAGGGGGGGGGTGGGGGCGTTCTGTGGGGTTTTTTTCTCGTTCTTGGAGTTCATTTGTTCTGGAATGGATTTCCTCTCTACGGTATAAAATCTGCCAATATCGGTCTTCAAATCATTAAACATGAAGAGAAGATAGAATTGGGAAATGAAGTTCAGAAATGTTGATGGATGGTGCATGGTTCGTAACAATGGATCCCAATTATGCAGTGCATAGTTTGGTGAGTGTGTGAGTGAGTGTGGGTGTGTGTGTGTAGGGGAGTGGTGTTTGGGGGTGGGGCGTGTCTGGTCAATGGATACACACCTTATGAAAATCCAGAAGTGGTCATCATCGCTTGGTTGGGAGATTCAAAACATATGTTACGATGAGGTCTTTCCGCTGGCTCCACGACTATCACATCCGACGATCTCTCCTCATCAGATCACGCCTGTCACGTCTGACTCCGACCAATGATTGGTCGATCGATACAAGACGGATTCATGGGATTGTGATACGATACACATCAGTGGGTTACAAAAAGAATTAAAAAACACAAAACTTCCGACGAGTGACAGAATCTGATGATAAGAAAGCATAATAGGTAGGATGCACTAGGCTAATAAAAGTAAAATTTGAAGAACATGTTAAATCAACAGACATATCGTCTTTATTTTCTTCTCAAAGTGATTCAGTATACAAAGATTTAATTTGAGACCATGGACATAAATACACTTTGTACTACACATAGACAATCATCTCTCGTTAAATAATTCATGCATCTGTTCAGTCAAAGGTGTTACAAAAACATTTTTAACGTCCTCTCTTCCTTTAATCTCATCATCACCGCCGACAGCAAGCGCGTATAAAAGCAAGACGGCACTTCCGATAAATCTGAAAAACCAAAGATATTCATTCTCTGAAATCGAGAATATACATGCAGTTGTACTGTATCTTGGGAAATCATCGAACAAGCAATTTAATTTGCAATATGCACAAGCTTACAAGGAACAGCAAATTTTTGGCACCTTGAATTTGATTTGTAATCTCATTTTCCCCATTTTCGCGCATTTTTTCGGTGCTAACGTGGACAGTAACGGTAGACGACATGTAAGTCTGACCATTAAGTAATATAACACGAGTGTCCACTTTAGTAACTACCAATTTTGCAACACAAATTTGTCACGTTTTCAGGTTTACTCCTAACAATCATTGGTGTCGATTCAAAGGCACTCGTTCGAGTCTGAAAAGGCACCTCGGTCAAATAAGACCGAAATGAGGGAAACGGTTCTTTTGTCAATGACGATGCACGATTACGCAACCGCCATTGTCCAAACATACTCGTTAAGGTGCACTTAAAGAACAAGTTCACCTTCATATACATAAGGATTGAGAGAATGCAGCAATATTATTAGAACACATCAGGGAAAGTTTGAGGAAAATTGGACAATCCGTTCAAAAGTTACGAATATTTTAAGTATCTGCGCAGTCACTGTTGGAAGAGAAGACTACTACAGTGTATGATGCCACATGCGTACAACTATACAAGGAAAATAAAAAGAGAATTTCACAAAACTTTACTTTTTGAATAAAGTACACATTTCTTCGACTTACTACTTACATATGTTAAGGGTAATATTATTCCCCCTGCCTTCTTAAAGAGAGAAGTCGAGTGTTCTTTTGTTATGCGAGAAAAATGGAAATATGTTGAATTTTCTTTATTCTTTCTTTATATCGTTGTACTCATGTGACATCACCAACTATAGTAGTCTTTTCATCCAGCCGTGACTGAACAGAAACTTCAAAAATTCGTAACTTTTTAACGGATTGTCCGATTTTGCTCAAACTCTCACTGATGTGTTCTACTAATATTGCTGCATTCACTCAACCCACATGTCTATGAAGGTGAACTTGTCCTTTAATAGGTGGCGGCGAAAATGATGGGATCAAAGAAAGCCCTCAGTTCGAAGTCCATTATTATGTATGGTAGTCTAGATCCTTGGCCTAGAAAAGGAACAATGGTATTTTTGCTTTTGTTACAGTTCCTTTGCAGTGAAAGTCATTTATGCTTTGTCTTTCTTTTGTGCTTTCAAACAGCTCTCTTCATTTCTCTCTCCTTGTATTTGCTACCATTCTAGAGCATTCCATCAATTGTTTCCATGTTGACCTAAAATTCTAGATAAAGCTCCACATGTACATTAAGGCCCCTTCCTTCATCCTAGTTTTTACATTCGGATTACTCCTAACGAGGGATCCTAACAAACCCGCAAACCATGCTCAAACCCTTTTCCTATTATTCACAACATTTATTTCAGAATGTTTGTTATAATACAAACTTGAGACATCCCTGAAAATAAAAATCTCTGTATCTCGCCGAATGACCACAATAATCCATCGTCTGTTCCCACTATTCTATCGCAACCTACTCGTAATGTACAATACGCAAAGCAAGGCGTCTTTTTCGACAGAAATTAAAGATTTGATTGCAGTAATATCGCATTTGTACTCATAATAATGATAATAGAAGGAAAAAAATGCCACATCCCTGAAAGAAATATAAATTCTACACGGCCACTACAACTTTTACAAGGCACACAGCGTCTGAATTTAATGAGAGACAGAGAAAAAAAGAGAGAACATCCCTGAAAGAGATAAAAGTGAACATCTATATACCAGCTTGCTCCCACGACTGGGACAGGCATCCCGAGTTTCCATTACCTGTTGCTCTACACGATATGCCGGCATGTGTAAACATATTCATGTATACATACATCATTACACACATCTTTCAATTCAAACAGCTGTGAATACACGGTATACAAGATATATACAATGCGACGTCTACACAATACACAGGTTGTATAAAAAAAAAAGGTTTCATATGCTGACATGCTGAAAAATAGTAGAACATTGAAGTCAATATTATCATTTCCTGTTTGTACTTCATACGTTGTGAGGATAAGCCGTTACACGTACATTGTGCCTTTATTCTCCATACCATAGGAGGAGTGAAAAAAAGTAAGATGTTCGATAAAACTATGACTTCAGCCTAATACTGTACACCCATACATGCATAGGCTCTTTCACGATGCAAATGATTTGACCCTTACAAATATTCAAAGTAATAATCGAAGTCCCAGTTCTTTTCCCCTTCAGCCAGAGCCTTACGTTCCATCTTTGCCTCATGGATTTTGACGGCCGAGAAGCATTTGATGAAGTCGTTGCCGAGCGCCTCCCGGATGACCTGATCACTCATCAAGGCTTCCAGGGCGTCCTCCATGTTGATTGGTAAGGCTGGAGTCTTCGGAGGGAGGTCGTCTGCAACGTATGCCACTCCGGTAACCTCAGGGGGAAGCTTGTACTCGTTCGCAATGCCGTCCATACCGGCGGCCACCGTCGCAGCTAGAGCCAGGTACGGGTTGCAGCCAGCGGCACCGGCACGATTTTCAAGGTATGTACCCTTGTCGCCGTTGACTTTTACCCGTAGCAGACAGGATCGGTTGTCAATCCCCCAGGTAGCGTTCACAGGACTAAAGGTCCATGGCTTGACACGTTTCATGCAGTTGACCGTAGGTGCCATTAGAACCTGGATGGCACGCGCATGTGCGAGGATACCCGCCATCCAATGCTGCGCTACTTTAGACAGACCGATAGGACTTCCGGCGTCGTGCAGGACGGGCTCTTTCTCCTCCGCGTCCCACAGGGAATGACAGAAATGACAGGAAGACCCTGACTTGTCAAGATAGGGCTTGCTCATGAACGAAGCCATTAAACCATGGCGGAGGGCGATCTCTTTGATGGACGTTTTGTATGTGTGAGCATTATCAGCAGCTCGGATGCCGAAAGCTGGTTTGTAGCTTATCTCTATCTGTCCGGGACCATACTCCGACTCTACAGCCTCAACATCCACGCCAACTTCCGGTAGGTCGTCCATAATCTGCTTCACAAACTTCTCCACCGGAGCCAAGCGGATCGTAGCGCGGATGTTATAATCGTCGTTGAGAGGCTCGCGCGTCTCCTTGTCAACGACGTAGAACTCATGCTCGTGCGCTGAGAGTAAAGAGTACCCCATCTCCTTCAGCTTGTCCAGCTGTCTGCGGGCCAAGACGCGAGGATGCCCCGAGACATACTCCCCTCTGAAGGTCGGCTCAATCAGGATCCGCCCCATGTTTTCGAGCCACGGAATTACCTGGAAAGTATCCGGGTCAGCAAACATCACGCCGTCTGCAAAGCCGACCTCTTCGTTGTATCCACTTCCAGAGATGACAGTTGCTTTAACGTCCATACCAAGATGGCCGAGATAGAAATTGAGTCCGCCTGTAACCTTCTCTTTGAAGTGGCGGGCGGGAATGGTCTTGGAACGAGCCACCCCGTTAATGTCCGTCTGTTCAAATCGGACATACTGTATGTCCTTTTCCCTCATCTGCTCTAAAACTTTGTTGAGATTCATCTTGGAGCCTATACCTGAATAATAAGTGAGAAACGAGATAACCATAATCACACACTTACGACATTCATGAGACCACAGACAAATAAAACGTGAAAAGTAAACACATTCTTCGACGAAAAGAATGAAATTATGCACCATTAAGACATAGTATTGTGCTTTGCATCACACTGTGTTAACCCATGCTTAACGTAACATGGCCGCGGAACCGCGAAGGGGGGGGGGGGGGTGCAGCCCCTATACAGTGTCATTTAGATTACAATCTTTGATATTCATAAAGAAGTATGTGACACACAGTTGAATTCGCGCCGAAAGGAGTTAATTGTTATAGTAGTGCATTTTCCGTCTTTGTTGGTTTGTATTCCTTTTCCCCAGAACGGAATGAAAGTCTCTTTGAAAATGCGTCATTTTCCTTTCGCTGAGTAATTCCGTCAGCATTTAAAGCGAAACAAAAGGCAAAGTTTGACCAGTTTATGTATTGCACGTCACGATGTATTTCCAATAAATTGCTACCGACAGTGACTATTTACCCTACATATGCATAAAAATAAATGCTGACAGCTGAAGAATTTAAACATGAAATTTAAAGCTGCTATGTATTATACAAAGTTATGTTTTCTCACTTCTCTGCATCACTAAGACAATACGAAATTGTAAAGTGATTATTTTTTTTCATTTTCTTCAACACAAGGAAATTCAATCGAGGTTTCTATGTGATATGTCAATGAGAGAATTGTGCGGCAGCAACATCATTATTGCTTCTTTTCATTGTACCCAATGTTGCTGTTAAACTCTTGAGATGTATGGATTTCTCATTATTTTTTTCAACATTTCATAAAACTTTACAAATTCTGTGTAAAAGTATCATGTTCCTTAATTTGATGTTATTGTATGAAACTGAGGTCAGCTTGATCACGGTCTCCTTTCATGGGGCAGATTTCGCTCGAATTCTCACAGAGCACTGACTTACGTTTGGTTTCCATAATATATCAATCGATGCGAGGAACTCCAATTGCAAATTTGTTGACTATTTTGTACAATTATCTTTCATTGTTCTGTCCAATTTCTGTTATGAACCAATAATCAATTGATAACCGGGGGGCCAAAAGCTAAAAACAGAGGTCGAGTTGCACTCTCTCTACAAACTAAGTAGACCATGCTTATTTTTAAGTTTTTATTGTAACAAACAATATTCCACTGGTCTACTTCAAAATATTTGTTGCGAAAGCCTCCAAATCCAAGATGGCGTCCAAGATGGCCGCCATATTTACTGAATTTGTTATTTAAATGATAGAATTTGATTGAAACATCAAATTTCAACAAATGTGATGTCATATGAAAGAGAATAAAATTGTCTACAAGTTGATACCATTTTTGTGGGTTATTGTGATAGCTGGATTGAGATTTTAAGGAAAAAAACACTCATTTTTTGATATTTTTCTGAAAAAAGGAAAATCATGAAAATGCTTGATTCAGCATAAATCAGAGAAAGACTGAAGGATTATCTTGAAACATCTCAAGAATTTTGTTTGACATATAATTAATATTTGGAGAAAATTAGGGGTCAGTACCGTTTTTGGTTCAGGAGTTATAATGTCTCAAACTTGAAAACTCACTACGTAAGAATGGCCACTTTAGTTGTGACCAAGACCGTGTTGGTCATAAAAAAGCCTGCGCGCGCCAAGACTACTACACGCACCACTGGCACTGGCGCTGGTGCGTGTAGTAGTCTTGGCAAATGCAGACTTTTTCTTTGACAAACAAGGGTTTGTGCCTGCAAACTAACTTTTCATATCAAGTGGTAGCTCAGGTGATACTGATCGCTATTATTTCAAAGTAGATTGTTCTGAAGCAGATGAGATAAAGCAAACAAAATTTCAAATAGAGGTAGTAGCTTGAAACTTGGCACCAATCTTGTTATAGATAGTTTAAAACACAATTTAGATCAACCGCTCAAAAAAATCAAGATGACAGCCATCAAAGTTGACATAGTGTATTGCGCCAAATTAAATGTATTATTTCGATTTTGATACAATTTTGTCTGTTGTGATATCTTAAACCGCCTTATGTTTTTATGGACACATTTCTAAAACCAGTGATATTCTACTCTCCGAAAAAAAAAAATCCAGTGATATTCTACTCTCCGAAAAAGAAAAAACAAATCGAGTGGAAGTTTTTACTTTTGATGTGAGGAGTGAATAACAGAAAACGGTGAATTTAGAGTGAAATTGGAGTGACTTTTGAGTGAAAATGTTCATTTTCACTCATTTTAGAGTGACCTTTGGCAGGGCTCCACACTAACTTTTATTTTTGGTGGCCCAAAGGCAAATATCCGACCTTTTTTGGTGGCCCGATTAGGCCACCAAATTCTTCATTTCTGACATTTTGGTGGCCCGACGTGCGTTTTTGGTGGCCCCGGGCCACCGGACCAACATTAGTGTCGAGACCTGCCTTAGAGATCACTCGTCACTCTTCGAGTGATCCCCGAGGTCACTCTGAAATAAATGAAAATGAACATTTTCACTCTCGAGTGATCCTGATATCTAATATGGGAAAGCATCTACCAATGCCATAAGTTCAGATCAATTGTGACACTACAACCCACATGAAATCAGCCCAAAAACAATGTAAGAAAAATCTGATAACAGTAAATACAGTTTCAGCATGCTTATTTGTAAATGTGAATATACAGCACGAATAATCAATTCGGACAATTTTATTCGAACAATATACTGAAAAGTAATTTCGCACAACACATTTAAGAGCAAAGTTGAGAAATTGCCGCCATGTCGGATTTTTTTTTTTTTTTTTTTTTGGGGGGGGGGTCGGATCAGAAGGGCTTTCAAGGACATCTACGGATCAGACATTATTACACATATACCATCATCATTCACGCAGTCTACAACAGCAGAGTAACATACAAGTAATAAAGCATAAGTATCTTTGATACAGAAGCATTTCTTTTTTTATCAAAGATTGGGCCTTACCCAAACACAGGAATGAGCTCCAACCCCCCCCCCCCACCCCCCCCCCCACCCCCCCCCCCCAAAAAAAAAAGACCCTCAATATGGTTTACACTATAGCACAATATCGTTCGGATGTATAGAAACATGTAATAGACAGAAAGATAAGAAGATTAAAAATATATATCAAATTATAAGTTATAAGTTGAGATTTAACTTTGACGCAACACACTTAAGGTATTGTTTGCCATTGGGAGAGATATCACATTCGATTTGTATGTGCAGGTTAGTTGTATTACAAAACATTCTACCATGTAAAAAAATCATAATAAAGCCTAAAACATACGGAGATATCACCATTTCTTTTCAAGAAACCATAACCATGATAACTGTTAACAATTTAGTATTTGAATTTGAATTTGAATTTGATTTTGAATTTGAATTATATAAAAAACATTCTTATCAGATCTATTTAGTACATCTAACAATATTTAGCATTAAATATACTGATTTAAGTTTGTACATTGTTGTTCTATCCCTAACTCACAGTTTAGAACTAGCTTGAGGGATTTAAGTAAAGCTGGGTTTTTGTTTACGTGCACTAATGGTAAATAATGCCTTGAACGACAACCTCGATTAATTACGGCCATCTTGAATGTTGTGTGGATACTATTTTTATCGCTAAATATTACACATTGGAAAAATTTGTGCCAAATTCCAAGCTCCTATCTCTTTTTGGAAAATACGTTCTGTTCAATCTTATCTGCCTCAGAACAATCTACTGTGATGAAATGCTACAGTAATAGCGACCAGCGTCACCTACCACTTGGCATGAAAAGTTAGTTTGCAGGTACTTGCAAGTCACTAGACCATTACAGTATTACATGTGACCATGTAAACACATTGTATGCAAAATTTATAATGCATGAATATAATTTTTTCGAGTTTTAGATGTTAACTTGTCAACAGTGTATGATATTGCCTGTAATTCCAGAAATATGAATTATGTCTCAATCTTAGTAAATCTCAATCTCAATCACAGGTTTCAAAATAATTCTTCAGTTCTTCTTTGATAAATACTAAATCATGCATTTTTACATTTCTTCCTTTTTTCAAAAGAATATAAAAATATGGATTCCCCCCCCCCCAAAAAAAGAGAAGCAAACAACCCCCCCCCCCCCAATTTATCACAATACACAGCTAAAGTGGTATCAACTTTTAGGAAGTTTTGCTCTCCTTCATATGACATCAAATTTGTTGCAATCCAATGTCTCTATCAAATTTTATGTTTGAAATGTTAAATTCAATAAAAATGGCGGCCCTATTGGACCGTATCTGTACTTTGGAGGTTTTTGCAACAAATCTAATGAGGTGTACTTACGGAACATTGCTTAGTGTGCTTAATATTATGTATGGTTTTGTTTATAGAGAGAGTGGAACTCGAAAAGTAAGCACGATCTTGGATTTGACCCTCTGTGACGTCTTTGGGAACAGATGCGTGCAAATACATATTATTTAAAATGGGATTTCAAGTTTGAGACATTATAACTCCTGAACCAAATACAATACTGACCTCCAAATATTGATTATATGGGAAAGATTTTAATTTCTGCATGGTTTTCATAAACATTTTTTATTTAATTTTTTTTTTTACTTTTTAGAGAAATATTCATGGTGCATTCTGAAAAATGTCTCCATAAAAACCTAAGATGGTTTGAAATAGCATTATAATGTTCAGAATATATAACAACCATATAAAAAGACACCAAAACAGACAAAATTGTATGAAAATCGAAATGATACATTTACTTTGGCGCGATACATTTACTTTGGCGCAATACACTATGTCAGCTTTGATAGCCTGCAATCTTGAATTTTTTGAGTGATTGATCCAAATTTTGTTTTAAACTTTCTCTAGCAAGGTTATTTCAAGCTTCTACCTCTATTTGAAAGATATTTTTTGCTTCATCTCATCTGCTTCAGAACAATCTACTTTGAAATAATAGCAATCAGCGTCACCTGAGCTACCACTTGGTATGAAAAGTTAGTTTGCAGGCACAAACCCTTGTTTGTCAAAGAAAAAGTTTGCGTTTGCCAAGACTACTACACGCACCACTGGCACTGCTACAAGCGCCAGTGCCAGTGGTGCGTGTAGTAGTCTTTGCGCGCGCAGGCTCTTTTTACGACCAACAAAGTCTTGTCACAACTAAAGTGGCCATTTTTACATAGTGAGTTTTCAAGTTTGAGACATTATAACTCCTGAACCGAAAACGGTTCTGACCCCTAATTTTCTCCAAATATTAATTATATGTCAAACAAAATTCTTGAGATGTTTCAGGATAATCCTTCAGTCTTTCTCTGATTTATGATGAATCAAGCATTTTCATGATTTTCCTTTTTTCAGAAAAATGTCAAAAAATGAGTGTTTTTTTCCTTAAAATCTCAATCCATTTATCACAATAACCCACAAAAATGGTATCAACTTGTAGAAAATTTTATTCTCTTTCATATGACATCAAATTTGTTGAAATCTGATATTTCAATCAAATTCTATCTTTCAAATAACAAATTCAGTAAATATGGCGGCCATCTTGGACGCCATCTTGGATTTGGAGGCTTTCGCAACAAATTTTTTGAGGTAGACCAGTGGAATATTGTTTGTTACAATAAAAACTTGAAAATAAGCATGGTCTACTTAGTTTGTAGAGAGAGTGCAACTCACTCGTTAAGTAAGCGACTTTTGGGGGTTTGGCCCTCCGGTTATGAATATGAAACACGATATCTAAATACTCGTCGACGAGTTTGAACGCATGCGCAGTGGCACAGACAAAATATGTTTACATCTACAGTGCAAGTATAATCAAGGAGGTTCGAGAGATGGAGTTACAACTGACTATAATTATTCAATCAGCTGTCAGTTTTCTATGGATGGACAAAAGAATTCCACAGGTGCATTTGTGCCTTTGATGTTCGATGCTTGAAGCCGCCATCTTTCTGAGCAATCTGAAGATTCATTTTTAACGCTAACATAATAGCGGGTATATGCTGCTCGTTTATATATCAAATGCAATGAAATTTCACCTAATGATAAAGCATATAAAACAAAAGTCAATTCCGTTCGAAAATATGTGCAAAAGTGTAAATCTGAGCTGTATTTTGTGAAAGTGTTTGAAATTTTACCCTCATGGAAATCCGGTTTTATCACTTTTCTCCTTATTTCCGCAAAATGAAACTAATATGGTATCATCTTCAAGTATAGTTCTTTATAAATTGATATGTCAGATTAGCGTACAATCACGTACATTCGAGTAATTTTGATATCTATTTCAGCAATATTTGAGCAATTTTTATTCCTTTACCATTGTCTACCGCCCATCGTCTGTAAGTAGGGATAGCGAAAAGCAATTACCATCACATATCTTCCTTGGAAAGTGGCTGGTGATTATGCAATGAGACACGAGTCAATTGTCTTCGCATCTGAGCGGCAGATCCAGTTTGACACACGTCTTCAAATATTTTTGAGTGGCGGCTTCGAGCATGGGATCAAAGCGAATAACACTGTTGTGACTCCATTTCTCGAACCTCCTTGGTATAATCATTACGTAGAGCTGCATAGGGTCGAATCTAATTAGATATACGTGATCGAGGAGTGATTTCAATTTCTTTGAAAAGAGAATTATAACTATTTTTTAATGTTTCTCACAATTCTTCCATCTTCACATCAAACGTTGAAGTCAAGGCAATTAAGTAATCAACAACCCCATCCACAGCAAACACGTTATTGAACAAATTAATGTGATCCAGATTTATTTAATCCTCTCACACCCACAGTCTCAAGTTTGCAGAGCCGTCACACATGATAGTCTTGCTCGGGTATGATAGGGTTACTCTCTCTCTCTCTCTCTCTCTCTCTCTAGAATGTGTGCGACACGCATACAGAAACACACACCCAAACAAGGCCATATGCTCAAACCAACATTCCGCATTTAGATCTATAGGGTATCTATAATCTCTACTTTAACAAACTACTCTTCGCCACGTAACCAAGAAAAGTTTTCAGCTCACCTAAGATAAAGGCTATTGAGCCAGCACCAATTTAAGGAATCTTTAATAATCTTCCTCTCTAAAACCGGAGGTACTTATAAGTACATTATTTCCTGTAGTTTCAAGATTATTCATGGTGGATCGGAGGTGCTCCCTCGGAGCCCAATATAGCCAAATTAAGACTTTTTACGTTTCAGCTTCTCCCTGAAAGCCTCCTGTAGAATTTTCACCAATCTTGGTTGGCAGCTCTAGCTTTCCTATAGGGTGGTATAATCTTCATTCGGATGGGCACCGTGCCCTCCCCCGTCCCATCCTACGGGGGGGCAGAAAGAATCTCAAGAATTTTTTTCTTTTGATATTTTCTACAAACTTAACAGGTATTATTGCTTGTGTTATTGAATATACGAATGGACACCATGCCCTCCTGAATGTCTCAAAAAGCTCCCCAAGTTTTCTGTATTCTTCTTGGGTGATAGTCTGCAAGAATGTGTGGAAGGTGAACTTACGATACTCAGGTGCGCACAAGATCGCCGGGTCTCTCTCTCTCTCTCTCTCTTTTTATCCCCCTAGCAGAAACGTTTTTAGTTTTGAAAGAACCGTCATACCAGGGTGCTGCGTTATATAAAGAAGCTAGGCAAACAATGTGTTTTTTTTCTCTCTCTCTCTCTCCCACTTCCCAAGACATGATTGAACCTAGCTGAATGCATGCACAAACCTCACATGCCTTTCTTTGTTTATCAGTTCTTACACCAAGAAAATAATTGACATTATTCTCAGCAGTCGTTGACCGTAGCTTAAACCTTGACCACTTGTACACGTGCATATCCTCCATCTAGGACGAGTCTAATTAACGTAATATACGTCCTGGCCTGCCTCCGAGGACAACTAGACAGCCTGCGCTTAATTCGCTGTTTGAAGAGAGTAATTCGAAAAGTTTGTATGAAAACAGATCGAAATCGACAAAGTAAAGACAAATATTGATTGCAATGTCTGCATGGCACATGTTGGCAAATAGTGTATACACTGGCGTTTTAATAGGCCGACGAAGGAACAGCATGTAAATCACAGGTTTTAAATGGGTCGAGCTCGGCAACACTATTCATTTACACAGAATCATATCACAGGCCGCCTACAGGAATCAATGTTACAAACACAGTGTAGGCAGTCTAGTGTATAAACACGTATACAAGTTTCCATTAAACAATGAGAAGATTCATTTTTATGAAACCGCTTCGGGGAGAATATTCCTATCAGTATGTATTGCATGAATACTACACGCATCCACCACGCACCCGATATTGCACCGGCCTTGGCTATAGCACGTAAAGACGATACTAGTGTATTACAAATTCTCTCTCATAGCCTTCAGAAATACAGTTGAGTAACATTTTTTGTGTAGGTCAGTCTGGTCAAAGAGTAACTATACACAGCCCAGTCGCTGTACATGGTACGTTGTTTTCGCATAGCGTAACAGCTTCTGGTCGGGCTAGTCAAAGAGGTATGAAATGTGTCCATGGTTTGGTAGTCCGTTATTCATGGAGCTACGGGAGCCCCATGGTCAGCGGCCGTGGAGGAGCTTTGTCTCCGGTAGATCCATGGTCTGGTCAAGCAGACACAAATTAGTATACACATCCCAAGCTCCTTGGTCTGTGCATCAGCACTTTAATTCTTTTACCCAAGGAAGCGTTTAGGATTTCGAAACGATTGCATAATGCTTGTTGTCCTACTGTACGGCACCGGATTGACAGCCCTATTTTATAAACTTTATACACACGCACCACAATCACAGCTTCACGCACAGATATATTATATCGACATCAAAATCGCTCAAAATCAACCACACAAGCTTATAGCTTCAATTAATGGCTCGCAGAGTCTTTTGTAAACACCTATATACGTGGCCTTTGACCACTAATAGATTACAAAGAGCATAACCGTTGTAAAGCTCACCAGCAAGGCACGTTGTCTTGGCCGCCAATTATCAACCTGAGTGTTGTTCTTCCACGAGCAACTGGAAGCGATGATGCAAGCTTCAAGCACCGTATGTGGCGGTATGACTGAGAAGCGAGGGAGCACAATAACGCGCTCATATGCGATCAAGGCGGTGGCCGCCTTTCCAGACCTTGAGTGCGATTCTTTACCATAGATATGCTTTTGAAACGCATTTAATTCAAAACACAGTTGCGTCTAAGTTCAGCTTGATGGACAAGCTGCCATCGGGATTATTTTCTTCAAGGTTCAAGGTCCCGACTCATTTGTACATAATTATAAACGGCGTTTCAAAACGCCGATTCAAAACGCATAAAAAGTGCGGTCGCGGATTCTCTCCAAATGCGTGTAACGCGGAAGCATAATTGCAAAATCTCACGTATAAATACATTTATTCTAACGTCGTCTCAGCACCTCTCTGGTTCACGTGAAGTAAACACGTATGCTGAACAGCTTGATACAATAGGGGTTTCTATAGTTTTTCAACAAAGCGCATGCAGTGCGTGTTCGCGAGATCAGCTCTTCGAATAGTCGTTTTCGATTCGGCCTTCTAAACGCTGATTCTGCCTTCGCAAATTGAACATAAAGTTGAACATAAACGCACCCAAAAGCTTCCAGTAAACTTTTCAAAGTCGATGTTCCTACTTGCCAGGGAGTCAAAAGAGGATCGAAAAGATCGAAACACGCCACCTTTCATCACGTGCCGCGTGGAGAAGTTATATGCGCTCTATATAGCAGGTGTTAATCAATTGCTTTGATAACAGACAGCTTGAAGTTATATGCATCAATTCTTTAATCAAACTGAGCGAGCAGCAGTTCGCTGCCTCATCTTCCAGTATTTTTGGCAGCAATTATCAACTAGTGTGTAGCGAACGGGATTCCCACGCGAACAGGTAAAATTTATACCTTTGCATAAATTTGTACAAATTGCGAAGAGATACCTCTTCTCCAACACTTCCCTGGTTTCTACGTAGGCCTATATTAGCCATGAAACTTTTTTTTAGTGTTTGTGTTTGTGTTTGTGCTTGTGTGCCCGTGTGTGCCCGTGTGTGTGTGTGTGTGTGTGTGTGTGTTGATGGGGTAGGTAAAGGGTCATGGTATCTACCTCGCCCCCCCCCCCCCCGTTTCGACGGGAATTATATACACTCTGGGCGCGGAACCCTCAAGAGTGCCTTTGGTTTTGTTGTGATTTTTTTATCTTTCCGAATTTGTTTTTTTGTTTTTTTGTCTGCTTATCCCAACCGTATAAAACACAATGTACGTATAACGAGCAGTGTGAAAATAAATATTGTTTGATTTCCCCCCTCCCCCCCCCCCCCCCCCCCCGTTCCTCGGCCCCTGTTTCTGTTTGAAAGTGATTCGCTTTGATAGATATAGGCAGTTTGCTATGATGACATTTCTGACGATAAAAATGATCGACCATTTGACATAGCATTATGCCATTTGCTTACATAATAGCATGATACCTCTCGGATCGAAGGGAGGGGTATTAACATTGTAACCTGTCAAACGAGGAATGTAGGTGTGCACACATTCAGCCCATTTACAGGTTGTATATCCGTCCAGAGATCAAGAACCGCTTCAAATGACCACTCAAAGTACACCCCCTGTCACACTGACGTCTTATGAAGAATAACAATCTTGAAATGAACTTCCAAATTTACATTAAACGTCTGAAATGGAGATACATTGTATTCCATCCCAAAAATAAATAAACTCTAAATGAAAGCGATAGAAAATCCCTACATAACGCTCCTAAAATGACAAAAGTCTGATTAGAAATGAGGAAGATATGGCAGTTTGAAATTTCACATTTCTACTGAAAACATTTCTTGACCAGTCCATATAATATTCACTTGAGCGAGTTAATGATGTCATGCCCTCATATTTTTTTCATGTATAATTGTATATGAAATTCGGAGTCAAGAAGTGTTTCCCGAAAAGAAAAATGAAATTTGAAAATATACTTTCCTAATTTCTTATCCGATTTTGATCATTTTTGTACTGTTCTGCAGGGATTTTTTCCTCTTTCCTGTTAAATTGATACAATTTTGGAATGGATTTTTTCTTTAATTCTCAGTGCTCGTGTGGTAAGAAGCTATTGCAGTATATATGTGTGTGTGTGCGTGTGTGTGACACGTATGCACACACACACACACACACACACACACACACACACACTGAAACCTGACATAAATCTGAAAGATATTAATCAACTTGGGGATAAATGCGAGGGATCACCGAAGTGATGCAGCTTTTTGAATATGAAATAAACACAAACAAAGGGAAACTTTCCAGAAATGATCAATACATTCATTTCTGGTCAGTTTTTCATTCTCCCTCTCGCTTTCTCGCTCTCTCTGAACGTCCGCGTCGTGAAAATCAAAAGTTCCCTAAATTCAGGGGACACAATCCTGTCCAACCCGCGTTATGGTTGAACCAGTCTGATTCTTGACACCTGTCACTCTCCTGATGAGATTTCAATCTAATTGAGTTGGTTAATTAAAATTCCTTCCATCCATCTTTCCGATGAATTGCAAATATTGTTGGAGAAAATTAAGTGAGGGCTTCTTTCTGGTATAAGCATAGCGGAGCTTGCACTCCTGTTTCACACGGCAGTCACGGGGTGGGATGGCGGCAGTGTAAGTCCCTAGCTATGACTCGTTTGCCTGGCAGACTCTGAAAACTTTTGCTGAAATTATGAAAGCTCTAGCAAACATTACTGGTGCCAGCAGCTTTTGCCCCGACTTGCGTCCAACTGAACAGTGCTCCAGTCACCCAAGGTAACATTCACCGCGGTGCCAGCAGCTTTCTTTTCCCAATTGACAACCCTTTCTCCTCCTGGTAGAATAAGATGGTGGTGGAATTAGTGGAAGCCAGCAATCGGGTAATAAGGAGAGTTTATTCATAGGAATATTAAGTAAAGTTGACGAGCAAATCCGAGAGAGGGGAAAACCCCAGCCAAGCAGCCATGACTGACATATCATCATTTCTTCAAGACAATCATCTATAGCATAGGCGCCGGAAGTGGGGGGGCAGGGGGGGCGGCCGCCCCCCCAATCCAAAAAGTGGGGGGGCAAAACGCATTTTTGCCCCCCCAAAAAGCCCCCCCCCCCCAAAAAAAAAAATAATAATAATGATAATAATAAAAATAAATGAATAAATAAAGAAAATAAAATAAATATGTATATATATATATATGAATAAAAGGGAAAAAGTATGGCTACAAACGGCAGCTTTTGGACTGTAAAATGTCAAAATTTTCAAGCTCGCTCGCTTCGCTCGCTCGCATCCAGCAGTTGAGCCCGGTGCGCATCCCCCTTAATTTCTAAAGCGAAAAACATAGCTACGACGGCAGTTGTTGGACTCTAGAATGTCAAAATTTTCAAGCTCACTCGCTTCGCTCGCTCGCATTGAATCGTTATGCCATTCTCCTAATGTTGCTGACAGTAATTGCCAGTAGTTGCGCCCGATGCCCCCACCCCTTAATTTCCAAAGCGAAAGATAAATATAGCTACAAACGGGAGTTTTGGGACTGTAAAATGTCAAAATTTTCAAGCTCGCTCGCTTCGCTCGCTCGTATTGAATCGTTATGCCACTCTCCTAATGTTGTTGCCAGTAATTGCCAGCAGTTGCGCCCGATGCCCCCCCGCCCCCCATTAATTTCCAAAGCGAAAGATATAGCTACAAACGGGAGTTTTGGGACTGTAACATGTCAAAATTTTCAAGCTCGCTCGCTTCGCTCGCTCGCATTGAATCGTTATGCAACTCTCCTAACGTTACTGCCAGTAATTGCCAGCAGTTGCGCCCGATGCCCCCCCCCCCCTTAATTTCCAAAGCGAAAGATATAGCTACAAACGGGAGTTTTGGGACTGTAACATGTCAAAATTCTCAAGCTCGCTCGCTTTGCTCGCTCGCATTGAATCCTTATGCCATTCTCCTAATGTTGCTGCCAGTTTATTGCCAGCAGTTGCGCCCGATGCACCGCCCCATCAATTTCCAAAGTGAAAGATATAGCTACAAACCCCAGTTTTGGGACTGTAGAATGTCAATATTTTCAAGCTTGCTCGCTTCGCTCGCTCGTATTGAATCGTTATGCCATTCTCCTAATGTTGCTGCAAATAATTGCCAGCAGTTGCGCCCGATGCGCCCCCATTTATTTCCAAAGCGAAATATATAGCTACAATTAAAACTCCAGTTTTGGAACTGTAGAATATCAAATTTTCAAGCTCGCTCGCTTCGCTCGCTCGCATTTTATTGTTATGCCATTCACCTTATGTTGCTGACAGTATATAATTTGTCGATCGTTTCACACCGTCAGTCCATAATCCACGTAAGGAAAACTTACAATGTTCCTCAATGACTGCGTTGTTGAATGTATCACATTCCGTAATGTATTGTAGTCCCATTATTGCTCACGCACACACGCACAAGCATACAGACCGTCAAAATTACTTGATGGTTCCCCCCATGTTTCGACCCACCGTACGCCACTTTACATATATATACATATATACATACATATATATATATATATATATATATATATATATATATATATATATAATAGATGTGTGTGCATGTGTGTGTGTGTGTGTGTGTGTATGTGTATATTGTGTAACTATTATGCATGGTCTAATCTTGAGCCCCCTCCAGTGTTTGCCCCCCCAATCCAAAACTGCTTCCGGCGCGCCTGATCTATAGGGATATAGGCCTACATACATTTGGTGAAATATGATCATCCATTCGAGTTTTTGGGAAATTTAGCTTACTTGTCTTCATTGTTTTATCTTATCAGTGATCAATTCCTGCCTAAATTACGTTCTTTGGGCAGGAATTCACATAGTTGTTGCTAGGTATTGTTAGGGCAAGCCTCCGGCAAGCTTTGAGGTTGTTACGGGCAATATTTGTGAAGAAAGTATGCATAAAATCTGAATACTTTACAGAACCTGTCTATTGGGCCTAAAGAGAAGTGAAATAATATTCAGAATCACATTTGCAGAAGGTTAAAAGAGCAGATCGATGATTTGCAATGCGTTTACTGCCCTCGGAGTTTAGCTATACAGACTGTCGGAGAAAAAAAATGCCGCTGTACGATGCTAAACAACAGAATATTGCATCCTCATATCGAAGACGGCCTCCTTTCTCTCTTTTTTTTTCAAAGAGGAAATCTACCCTAAAATAAATACACTCTAAAAGAAAGAGAAAACTATTCCATACAGAACGATACAAAAATCGGACAAGAAATAGGGAAAATCAGATATGTGAAATTTTATATTTTTTCGGAAAACAATTCTTGACCATGCGGTCTTTATGAATATTCAAATGAGCGAGTTGATGATGTCATACCCTCACAATTTTTCATGTATGTCATACATGAATTTCGGAAAATTTCTATTTTTAGCTAATACATGTACATGTAAAAACATGTTCGCATACCAAGATTTTAGGGTGCACGTCACGAGACCGACACCCACGAGTCATACAGCCCACAAGTCATACAGCTCACAAGTCATACAGCCCACAAGTCATACAGCTCACGAGTCATACCACCCACTAATTATACAGCCCACGACTCCGGTTCGACACTAAGTAAATAATGCCCACGAGTTCGACATCAAGTAAAATGAGCCCACGAGTTATACAACCCATGAGTTCGACACTATGCATAGAAGGCTTGTAGCAGCTCAACTTTTCTCCAGTTTCTTCACAATCTCTCTCTCTCCGCTCCGATACCTCCGTCTTTCCCACTCTCTCTCCTCCTCTCTCCGTGGGTCATATATCCTCCCCGCTGGTTCTCTTTAAAACAATTCCAAGGTAACCGCTTGTCAACACTGACCACTTGTTTCACTGTCTGATACCAGAGAGGTGAGTCACCTCTCTGCTGTTCTACATGTATAAATACCGACTGCTCTTGATGTAAACACGCAGAGTGTATCAAAATTTCACCGTCGTCACATCAGTGACTGGCTCCCACAACTCGATTTAATAAAACCATCCAATCTACAATGTACGTACGCTCGGAGTGCTCGATGTCTTCATTTCCTATAGTGTATTCGACCTTAATTAATTAGTGAGTAGGTGTTGCTACCACTACACAATTATCATCATTACCACTCGCTAAACTGGTGACCCCGTATTACGAACAACAACGCAGCAATCATGACTGACACGACATCAACTCCAACTCCAACCACGCTCGAGCTTGCCTCAACAATGGCTGCCGACACTACTGCCTCTCTGCACCTTGAGATGGATATTCCTCATCACCTAAGTCCATCTCCCCTTTCTCGGAGCCGATTTTCTGCATCACTGTAATCTGCTTTTTGACATGCACCACTCAACTTTGCATCAACGGGACGTCCACCGTCTATCTAGAAATTAGGAAAGCCTAATAAAAATAGCACGATGGCATCTAAAATTAAACCATATACACTGTACATCGTTCTTGTCCTCTATTATTTGTTCAAACATATTTTTTTTTTGAGGGGGTCCCATGAAGTGGACAAGTTTATTATTTTTTTTTATGATAACAATGTCGCCCCCCCCCCCCCCCCCGTAGAGTGACAAAACTGCTCTCTCGCTCGATAGCGTGACGAAATTGCACCCGCCAGTATGTCTTTTCCCCTTCATGGAACACCCTGAACAGTAACTATACACAGCCCAGTCGCTGTACGTAGGTACGTCGCGCCAGTGTATTCGCGCGACGTAATTACAGCGTCTGGTCGGGCTACCTGAACAGTTACATATTTGTAATTGATATGTAGATGGCGCTGTTCATTCTATCGGTCTCGTGAGCCTTCTTTTCCTAGTGTCGGTCTCGTGAGCCTTCTTTGCCTAGTGTCGGTCTCGTGGGCTTTCTTTGCCTAGTGTCGGTCTCGTACTGAGCCTCTTTTGCGTACTATCGGTCTCGTGAGCCTTTATTGCGTAGTGTCGGTCTCGTGAGCCTTTTGTGCGTAGTGTCGAACTCATGGGCTGTTATTGTATGATTCGTGAACCGTATAACTCATGGACCTAGTTTTGATGTCGGTCTCGTAGACCGTATGACTCGTGGGTGTCGGTCTCGTGGGATGACCCCATAATATCAATGGCTGCAAGTTATCGTTATGAAAGTATCTGCATGTACCAGCATCTGAAAGCCTGCACACAAAGACTTTCCAAAAAAGCTATGTGCCTTTTTATGGGATCCCATTGTATGGGATCAGCTGCACACTGTCTTGCGGTCTTTTTTTTTTTTTTTTTGGTGTTCTGCTTTGTTAATTGTGTCAATGCATTATGTTTATGTGAAATACTGCAAGGGAATATGGCTTATATGGAATCACTAAATCTACACACACCTTGTACATCATTTGTATGCATTTGTAAGCGAGTCAGGTTATATGCAAGCCATTCATGAGCTGAGATACATATAAAATCATTTTTTTTAATAGTTTTGTTATATAGAAAACGCCCTTTGATATCTTAATGGAGTTAGAAAGATTGGAAGTTACACATAATATGTTAATTTGAAAACTATATTGAAATAATTGTCTAAATTTTTAATTTTTTATTGTGCCTCTTAATGATTTTGTTTTTAAATTGGGTAATTATTTTTATGTAAAATGTGATATTAATGTATCAGTACTGTTTTGGGTGCACCAAGTGGGTTGGGGAGGATGGCCAGGGCACTCCCTCCCCCCCCCCCTTTTTTTTTTTTTTGCAAGGGCAAAAATATCCATTGTATCAGGACATCTTAGTCAATGCAGATTTCTGACACTTGAACCAGTCAAAAAAGACGATAACAAATACATGTAAATAACAAACACCTATATGAAAATTTTTATGTAGTGACTTTCTGCAGGAAACATCATGTGACCTTTGAAAATCATGTGACCAGCTCTCTGCCATTTGGTAACGTTTGCCGATTCCTCTAATGACAAACAGGATATTGTATACTTCAAACGAAAGCATGTACACATTGGAAGTATCAGGAAGTAACAAAACCCTGGCTTGCTTGATATACATTGTACCTGCGTCCACCGCAGAGATTTTCTTGTGAGCGCTCTACTGGCTGCAGTTCTTATCAGATTTTCTCAAAAATTTGGCATGAAAGTGTACTATGGTGAAAGGAAGAAGTATAATTGGTGATGGCGCCCTCACTTGTTCCGTCTTTATACATGAAAAGGTAAATTTAACAGGGTCTGCTTGTATGTCCTTGTGAGGCTTTGTTTCTCGACCGATTTTCTTTTTTTCTTTCAAATTTGGTATGTAAATGTATCATTGTAGTCAAATCTATACTCCTATACCTATTGATAATGCTGCCCTCACTGTAACACCCTTTACAGGGTGAACGGTCACCCTGATCATGTCAAAATTTGCAAAAGTTTTTTTTTTTTTCATGCAATAACCTGATTGTTACTCAACGGATTTTATCCAGACTTGCTTAGGAGGTGAATGGGTGGTCATTTTACATGAAGGACACAACATTTTGTGGTGACGGCGCCCTCAGTGTTCCGACTTGGATGCCATGTCACAATTCTTGTGTGCGCTCTATCAGCTACATTTCTTATCAGATTTTCTTCAAATTTGGCAAAAAGGTGCATTACAGTGAAATGAAGATGCCTAATGTTTTTTTTTTTTGGTGGTGGCGCCCTCACTTGTTCCGTTTTTATACATGAAAAAGTAAATTTAACAGGGTCTGCTTGTATGTGCGACGCCGGCCTTGTTTCTTAAAGGGGATGGCTAGTAACTGATCAGTGGGAATCAGTGGGAATGCTGAAGGATGATTGTTTCAATCCTTGTGGGATTAATTTAAGAGTTCATTATATATCTATTGTTGACTGAAAATTATTTGCTTCAGAATGGTCTCATATTCACGTAATGTGCAGTTTAATGTTTCCAGGTTAGCGTGCCTGGTCAGTGACGGGGCATTAATCTGCACATTACCTGATTATGAGACCATTCTGAAGCAAATAATAACACAACAGTAGATATATATTGTACTCTTAAATGAATCCCTCAAGGATTGGAACAATCATCCCTCAGCATTCCCACTGATTCCCACTGATCGGTTACTAGCCTTCCCCTTTAACCGATTCTTTTTTTTAATTTGGTATGTAAATGTATTACACGTATAGTTAAATCCATACACTTATACCTATTGATAATGCTGCCCTCACTGTTCTACCTTTTACAGGGTCAAAGGTCACC
Organism: Diadema antillarum; assembly: GCF_040938485.1. Taxonomy (NCBI): domain Eukaryota; kingdom Metazoa; phylum Echinodermata; class Echinoidea; order Diadematoida; family Diadematidae; genus Diadema; species Diadema antillarum. Next base: position 1,808,673 of record NW_027270892.1, on the reverse strand, counting down.
CCGATCATGTCAAAATTTGCAAAAGTGCTTATTTATGCAATAACATGATTGTTACTGGATTTTACTCAGACTTGCTAAGGAGGTGTATGGGTGGTCATTCTACATGAAGGACACAACAGTTTGTGGTGACGGCGCCCTCAGTGTTCCGACTTGGAGGCCATGTCACATTTCCTTTATCACAATATGCTCTATAAGCCACATTTCTTGTCGGATTTTTTTTTTCATACTTGCTATGGAGGTTTGTTGGGGGTTACTTTTGGTAACAAGAGGGGCCCACATACTACAAGGCCCACATAAGCTCTGTCTTTTTAGTGGGTCCCTCCATTTGTCGCACTTTAAGCAACGGTATACTTGTACTTCACTTTGATCACTTCTGTTTCTTTTTTACTCTACAATGTATGATTACTATAGGTCCTCAATTGCTGTACAGTCTTTTCATTCCACTACGTTCTATTTACCTTATTCTCTGTTATCAAAGGAAGTGAAACATATGCGAGTCAGGTTATATGCAAGCCATTCATGAGCTGAGATACATATAAAATCATTTTTTTTAATAGTTTTGTTATATAGAAAACGCCCTTTGATATCTTAATGGAGTTAGAAAGATTGGAAGTTACACATAATATGTTAATTTGAAAACTATATTGAAATAATTGTCTAAATTTTTAATTTTTTATTGTGCCTCTTAATGATTTTGTTTTTAAATTGGGTAATTATTTTTATGTAAAATGTGATATTAATGTATCAGTACTGTTTTGGGTGCACCAAGTGGGTTGGGGAGGATGGCCAGGGCACTCCCTCCCCCCCCCTTTTTTTTTTGCAAGGGCAAAAATATCCACTGTATCAGGACCTCTTAGTCAATGCAGATTTCTGACACTTGAATCAGTCAAAAAAGACGATAACAAATACATGTAAATAACAAACACCTATATGAAAATTTTTATGTAGTGACTTTCTGCAGGAAACATGTGACCTTTGAAAATCATGTGACCAGCTCTCTGCCATTTGGTAACGTTTGCCGATTCCTCTAATGACAAACAGGATATTGTATACTTCAAACGAAAGCATGTACACATTGGATGTATCAGGAAGTAACAAAACCCTGGCTTACTTGATATACATTGTACCTGCGTCCACCGCAGAGATTTTCTTGTGAGCGCTCTACTGGCTGCAGTTCTTATCAGATTTTCTCAAAAATTTGGCATGAAAGTGTACTATGGTGAAAGGAAGAAGTATAATTGGTGATGGCGCCCTCACTTGTTCCGTCTTTATACATGAAAAGGTAAATTTAACAGGGTCTGCTTGTATGTCCTTGTGAGGCCTTGTTTCTCGACCGATTTTCTTTTTTTCTTTCAAATTTGGTATGTAAATGTATCATTATAGTCAAATCTATACACCTATACCTATTGATAATGCTGCCCTCACTGTAACACCCTTTACAGGGTGAAAGGTCACCCTGATCATGTCAAAATTTGCAAAAGTTTTTTTTTTTCATGCAATAACTTGATTGTTACTCAACGGATTTTATCCAGACTTGCTTAGGAGGTGAATGGGTGGTCATTTTACATGAAGGACACAACATTTTGTGGTGACGGCGCCCTCAGTGTTCCGACTTGGATGCCATGTCACAATTCTTGTGTGCGCTCTATCAGCTACATTTCTTATCAGATTTTCTTCAAATTTGGCAAAAAGGTGCATTACAGTGAAATGAAGATGCCTAATGTTTGTTTTTTTTTTGGTGGTGGCGCCCTCACTTGTTCCGTTTTTATACATGAAAAAGTAAATTTAACAGGGTCTGCTTGTATGTGCGACGCCGGCCTTGTTTCTTAAAGGGGATGGCTAGTAACTGATCAGTGGGAATCAGTGGGAATGCTGAAGGATGATTGTTCCAATCCTTGTGGGATTAATTTAAGAGTTCATCATATATCTATTGTTGACTGAAAATTATTTGCTTCAGAATGGTCTCATATTCACGTAATGTGCAGTTTAATGTTTCCAGGTTAGCGTGCCTGGTCAGTGACGGGGCATTAATCTGCACATTACCTGATTATGAGACCATTCTGAAGCAAATAATAACACAACAGTAGATATATATTGTACTCTTAAATGAATCCCTCAAGGATTGGAACAATCATCCCTCAGCATTCCCACTGATTCCCACTGATCGGTTACTAGCCTTCCCCTTTAACCGATTTTTTTTTTTAAATTTGGTATGTAAATGTATTACACGTATAGTTAAATCCATACACTTATACCTATTGATAATGCTGCCCTCACTGTTCTACCTTTTACAGGGTCAAAGGTCACCCCGATCATGTCAAAATTTGCAAAAGTGCTTATTTATGCAATAACATGATTGTTACTGGATTTTACTCAGACTTGCTAAGGAGGTGTATGGGTGGTCATTCTACATGAAGGACACAACAGTTTGTGGTGACGGCGCCCTCAGTGTTCCGACTTGGAGGCCATGTCACATTTCCTTTATCACAATATGCTCTATAAGCCACATTTCTTGTCGGATTTTTTTTTCAAACTTGCTATGGAGGTTTGTTGGGGGTTACTTTTGGTAACAAGAGGGGCCCACATACTACAAGGCCCACATAAGCTCTGTCTTTTTAGCGGGTCCCTCCATTTGTCGCACTTTAAGCAACGGTATACTTGTACTTCACTTTGATCACTTCTGTTTCTTTTTTACTCTACAATGTATGATTACTATAGGTCCTCAATTGCTGTACAGTCTTTTCATTCCACTACGTTCTATTTACCTTATTTTCTGTTATCAAAGGAAGTGAAACATATGTTTTGTCGAAAAATGAAATAAACTTTGAATTGAATTGAATTGAATTGAACAAAAGTTTCCATTGACAGCGCCCTCATTGTTCCAACTTTTAAGGATGCCTTGTCATATTTCTTGTAAGTGCTATACTACATGTAACCTCATTTCTCATGGGATTTTATTCAGACTTGCTGAGGATCAGTGAACGGATTGTCATTCTACATGTACATATAGGACACAACAGTTTGTGGGTGGTGGATGGTGCCCTAAGTGCGTCAACTTGGATGCCAGTCACATTTCTTGTGCATGCTCTATCAGCCACATTTCGTGTCGGATTTTATTCGAACTTGCTATTGAGGTTTATGGGGAGTTTTTCTAGGTAACAAAAGTTGTCATTGCCAGCGCTCTCATTGTTCAAACTTTTATAGGATGACATGTCATATTCCTTGTATGTGTTATATATAACCTTATTTCTCGTCAGATTTTATTGTATCCTGCGACAGTTGCCATATTATACAACATGCTGGCCTAAAAAGTAATCCAGATGGGGTATGGGAGACGGGTTCGGGGGATGTGCTCGAACGGGTCTCCTGTGCGAGTGCTCTAGTTATCTTGGTAGTGATATCAATACACCGCAATACTGTATGAATGTATTTATACTCACTGAAGATTTCTTAACATTTTTCTTTCCCGAAGTAACTGGAAGAATCCTTGCTGTATCCTTTGCATTTTTGTTCATAACCTGACAAGCACAACTACTCCGCGTCACTGCAGTTGTACACAATGTTTTATGCAAGTGGGTAATAGGGCAATGGGTCTGTTGATATATGTGTCTGCTGCATGAACAAGATGTCCCTGGTTCCAGACTCAACAAAGATGCCATCAGCTGAGGCACTGTAAAGTGCATGTAATACTCAGTAGATAGAGCACTTTGTCCCACAGACGGGACATACATACTATGGATAACCGATCACGTATGAGCGAGCTGAAGTTCACGCAGGCACTCTAAACAAACAAACAAACAAACAAACAAACAATCAAACAGAAAACCTCCTACATCACTTCTCACAAAGAACGGGGTGTACTCTCATTGACCTGATCTTGCCCAGACTCACTCCCCGAGGCCCATCGACCTGAACTTCATCCATACAAAAAACAGGCAAACAATTAAAGCAGCATAACTATCCTTTGAATTGCACTGCTTTCTTGCAAACAGAGAAGGGCATTTATTCTAGCACTGCGCATCATTGATGCATATTGCTGCCTTTTTCAGACATTGTTGCACAGTCAAATTTATGATTTCATTTAGATAACTAAATGATGCATGTCCTTAGTTTACCTGTCTTATACAATATCCACTACTTCCATTTCTGTTTTTGCATCACTCTTTGCTTCCTGCTTTCTTTCCTAGCATTGAAATTTTGAATTGATATCATAAGAATGGTGAGGGCACTGGAACTCACGAGATGAGTTTTCAAACAAACAAACAAACAAAATTCTATACCATGTACAGAATGAATCAGAGCTATAATAGTGGTCACTAAGGAATGACAGCCCACTCCCCCTTTTCACTTCATTACAGCTGTTTATTCGGTTACAGCTCGTTATTCCGAAGATTCATTGTTCCGAATTTCATTTTCGGATTAACAAATCTTCGAAATAACGAACCTTCGGAATAGCGCCACAAATTTTCGGATTAACGAACCTGTAGGTATAAGGAATTTGCGTGTTTCGGATTAACGACCCTTCGGAATAATGAACCTTCGGAATAGCGAACCTTCGGAATAACGAACAGCACCCATTTATTCTTGGCATCAGAACTGTAGACGGGGCGCAACCTAGTCTAGCTTCTGGACTCTTTTTACTCGTAGCCGTGATTGTACGCGACAAGCCGTATGAGGGCGTGACACCCGAGGATTGCGATACCCGAGAAAAGCGCGCAGTCACTCGATTATCGCAATAAGAAAATTTGCGCCCTCTCTTGGTCGCACCAAGGAAAAGGGGACGGAGCCCAGACTAGGCGCAACCAGAAACCAGCGCCAAAATAAAAGCGCGCAATTACATTTGCTTGCTATATTTGTGTCAAGTCCGCGGAATTTAAAACATGCGAAACTCATCTTACCCGGACAAGCGCAAAATATTACTCACACAAAAATATCCACCTTCCAGTAACGAAATGCCCAGTACAACAAAATTTATTTTTCAGTCTTTGTAATACGAAAATCCAAGTTTTTGATCGCGTTTGACAACTGGTAAGATAATATAAATTATTTTGTATATACATGTAACCCAATGACTACAGAATACACTGGTCCCAAGAATATCTCAAGGAGGATTTCATTTCCTTAGGAAGACAATGAAATACAAGAGTTGGTGATCATGACATGGTTGAGGCTAACATAGGTATTTATTGTTTTAGGCAAATATATAAACCCTTTAACTCATCTTAGAATTGTATGCTCTTTAATATTATATATAAGAGGTTTCTGATTATCTCACACAAAGTTAAAACCTGAATCTCCATCTTAACCAAAGCCATACCAACCCTTAAAGCTGCAGTAGTCAATAAGGAGCAACCCCCCCCCCCCCAACTTCTTTCACTCCATTCTGCTGTCTATTCTTGGGCATCAGAACTGCATAGGGCATGATGCGAGGGAGGCACACAATAAGGGGTCAGGGCTCTGTTGCATAAAAGATGAGATCAAAACATAAAGTCAGAAAATCAAACGTAAGTCTCTGAATACCCTATGCTGATTGGTTGGTTTTCTGGCTTGTGTTTCATTGCTTGCATCTTTTTATGGAATAGAGCCCTGATACAATAAAATGCCCAATATATGAATTAAAAATTTTCAGTCTTTGTAATACAAAATCCCAAGATGGGTCTTTTACTGTTTTGACAACTGGTATGATAATATGAATCATCTTCTTTATATAACTTAATGACTATAACATACCCTGGTCCCAAGATCTCTCGATGGGGGGTATCAATTCCTTTATGATTTGACAATGAAAACAAGCTTTGGTGATCATGACATGGTTAGATGTCCTATAAAAGAGGTATTTATAGTTTGGAGTAATTATTATGTTATAACCTATTGAGATGCGATAGAACACTTGTAACCCACACAATAATATCATGCAATATCAGGCAACTTTACTATCTTTTGCTCCTGTTTCTACAGGATTAGCAATCAGAAAAATGTAGTAAAATCATACATGTAGAAAAGACTTTACAGTAATACAAATTTGCCTTCAAACCAGAAGGTGGGATAATCTATGCATAGCCAATAAAGGACAAGCAAACCACACACACACACACACACACACACACACACACACACACACAAAATCAAATTCACCGATGTACTCTCTTCCATGTATAAAGGTGAAATTCCTGAGGAATACTACCTGACTAACTTATGCCTTGTAAAACAATCATTATCGACAAACACAACTTTTGTGGAGAAAAACAAACAAATCAATCACTTACAGTTATTGGGTTTTTTTAAAAGTCAGATTCCATGTACATTTGAACAAACGTAACTGTTTTTCTCATTACTATCTTGTGGGAACTACAAAATCAAAGAGCCATCATAGTCCCACCCATGGGTGAGTTGTTATCTGTGCATTCAGCCTGACTGGACAAAACACACACAAATGCACACATTACACAGTAAAGCACATTTTTTTCTCCTTTTTCATCACAGTTAGCCCCACTAATTGATTAACTACATCGTACTACTCTCCGCTGTCTGCCGCAGTTGGCAAGGCGACTGTCGTCAAGGTGAAAGGCGAGATATGTCCTTTAGTCGGGCACTGGATCCTCAGAAGCCGACAACTTGCCCAGGGACACGACGTACATCTCTTTGTAGGCTGCTGACAGCATCTGCTGAGACCTGGCAAGCAGGGACACCCAAATTTGATCATGAATCAGCCAAGAGAGTGGAGACAAGTTCAGTGACAACATCCTGTCAACTGGCCGAATCACTAACCACATGGTTTTTTTACATTCAGAGAGAATTTTGTTAAAGCTGACTTCAAGGTAACATTTTCCTCAATAGGCTTTTGCCAGTGCATTTGGTTCAATAAGGCTGTCTGTTCAAAATCAAAATATTATTTTTTGTACCAAGACTGGCTTGACAAAGGAATGGTGTATATTAGTGATTTACTTAACCTCCCCATCCTGGCTATAAACTCTTTGAAGAACTTGTACTAGATTATGATATCAGTAAACAGGATAGGAGGGAATACAATTTTTTATTGAAAAATATACCATCTAATCGGCTGGTTACTTCTGACCTAACCTCAGATACGATATTTGACAAAATAAGAAACCAATTTTTGAAATCTCACAAAGTCCCAAAATATGCATATAATGTTATATTAGAATCATATCTTCCAGAAAAACAAATGACTTTTTGGAAAGACTTTTATTATCCTTGTCAGGTCAGTTGGGAAAAAAATTCATCGAAATGATTTTAAAAGCACTATTAGTATGCGTATTCGTTCCTTTTATATAAAGTTATTTCACAGAGCAATAGGATTAAATGATTTTGTTGTTGTTGTTGTATAAACTCAAAAGAAATCACTCCCCAAACTGTTCTTTTTGTAAAGCTGCCCCTGAAACTTATAATCATTTATTCATAGAGTGTCCTGTTGTAAAACCCATTTGGGTTGAAGCTATTAAGGCTGTCGCTAAAAAAAATGGACAAACCACAATTGTCTCTATATTTGAAAAAAAAAATTGTTTGGTTTGGAATCTGACAAATTCCTAACTTTTCTCTTTCTCTTACTTGAATATTATATTTATATCTGTAAATTTCAAAATAAGTCACCAAGTTTTGAAGGTTATAAAACCTTTATTATTATTAATAAAAAGCTTAAATATAGTATCGCCAAAAAGAATAACAAACTCCCCATGCATTTCAGAAAATTAATGAAGATTTAACATATGAACACCGATATTGCTATCAAGCACATGAATTCTTTATCTATTGATTTTTTTGTTCAGTCCGGCTTTCACCAACAGTATACTTTTGAAGGAAAAGTTTTAAGGGTACATCATTTTCCCTCTTCATATACTTCTACTTAAAGGGGTTATTTATGTTTTTTTTTTAAAAATGTCTTTTCATTGTTTTTCTTTTTTTATTTTAAGTGGGAATCCTGCACATGTATGTTCCATTAGAGTTGATAACATGCTGTTTTGTATCGCCGTTATTATTCTCATATACATGTACTGTATATTTTTATTGTACTAATATATCATATTAGTTGCGTGTAATGCTTAACAGGCTGACTCCCGTTCACCCGGAGCATTAATGTTTTGAATCTCCGCTCTGAGATTTCGGGTAGGTTCCTGTGATTGGCCGTCGGCGGCTCTTCGTTCGTGTTTGTTGGGCGGCTGATTTTTCTGTGTTGTACTGGACGAGTGGGCGTGATGGATTCTGTTTATGTAAAAATACACGTAAAATAGTGTACATGGGGAGAGTGTCGTAGATTATGCAGTGTGTTTCTTTATAAATTTCTCACAATGCCTGCACTGCATATTCTCGTATAATACATGTATATAACTTAATCTGTCTCGGCGCCGTGGCAGGTGCGGGGCTGATTGGTCGGCCGCCCACCTGACTCGTTCTTGGGGTAGTTGGCGGTGGGTTATATAGGGTCCTGCCCAATCTCCTCTATTACTCTCTTACCATCGGGCTGCAGTCCAGTTGTTAGTATTTTTTATTCATGCTGCAGTATTTATATTTTCTGTTATTATGCTGTTTTTTATTCATTTGTTTATCTTTTGTTGCTTGTACTATATTGTTGTCTTTGATTTTGTGAATAAAACATACAAAAAAAGTTTAGTGACAACAGACACACTTTGTATGATACTCTTTTAAAAATGTCTCATTGGATACTATGTGTGTTTCCATGGTGGGAACTCATAATAATAATATTGTAAAACGAACAAAAAGTTGCACACACTGATTTTGTGTAAGGACTCAAAATAGGTGAAATTGGTCGACCTAGCCTATCTTGATTCTTCCATATTTTCTGAAAGAGCAAGTCTTCTTCTACATTATGCTAAAATTTTGGATCATAAAACGAACAGGAAAGTGTGTTTTTTAGCAGTTTATCTCGAACAGTTTTTTTAAGAACAGTATATGATTAGATGTGTCTATAGAGGCCTGTCCCCTTTTCATTTCTTAAAAACCCTGTACATACTCTTCACTTTCAACTCTAATAACATTAGAAAGGCTAATGATACTGCTTTGAAAGTTGGCATTAATGCTGGACAAAATATGTTGATAAAGCATGCTCAATTTCAGCTTAATCTGATAATCCCTTCATTGTAGATAATGGTTTACATCCTGTTTTTGTCCCAGTCATGGCCCAGCTAGCACGGCTTGAATAGACTCTGTGCTTCAGAGCCTTTTTTTCTCAGTTCACACTTTTCCAGAGTGTGTGCTTTCTTTCCACAGTATTTAGACAGGTTAGGAGAGTTCATTTGACTTGAGTTACACGTCATTTTAAATGCTCTTTCAGAATATCCTCTCTCCAAAAAATCCATGTCTGGCGACTTTTTTGTTGGTTTTGTGATGCAGGGTCACAATTCTCTTAACCCATCGAGGTCAGGCTGATTTTACTACAACATGCATTTCCCATAGACACCTGCCCGAGTATGAATACTCAGGACTCATCTTCAACGGGTTAAAAATGACAGTGTTTATTTCTCCTTTTTTTGTCATTGTAACTATAGCTGTGTGTATAGTGATGCAATATATTCATTTAGTATCCGTGCTGTGGGTCTGATATAAAAGACTAGCTTGTCACCCCCTTGCAGTAGAGATTTTTTATAAGCCTACGGACAGGAGTTTGTTCTAGCGAGCACACTTTCTCTGTAGAAAATATACCATAGTGATTTTGTGTGCAGAAGTGATGCAGAAAGTTACAAAGTTGTAGCAGAAAGTTTCAGTTTGTGGATCAACTTCAAAGGCCCAATATGGTGAGCATTTGTAACATTCTTTTCCTCATTAATATTATACTCTCTATAATACACTGTTGGTCATAAAGGTGGAATTCTTTTCAACTAAAATTTTAACGGCATATATCTATTACAATGTGCTTGGAAAATAACATGTTTTATGTATGTCAATCACTTAACTTTGTTATCATGCCGCCTACACACTTTCACAGTGATTTTTAAAGGGAAGCAGTCCTGAGATTTTCACTGTACTGATAATTAAGAAGAGTAAAAGATATAACCTTTCACCAATTCATACGCGTGGACATCAAAAATTGTCTCCGTACACGATTTTTAAAAAATAATTCCTGCAAGCGATCGTGTAAGAGCCTGCCAAAAGGTGCAATGTCATTGATGCCCTACTCTCAAGTCGACAGCCGTGCCTCAGAAAACCAATTTAAGTGTTCAAACTGATCATATCTGATTTTTTCATAAAATGTGACAATATGTGGTTTTATTATTTCAAACAAAATATTTCAAGCTTATTCATATATACAATTAATATAAAAATAAATAGTATACATGTATTTATAAATAACTAGGGATGACGAGCAGAACACCGCTGGAAAGAGTTGTGCATCGATGACGTATGACTCTCCGCCAAGACTTGCTCATTTGCAGAGTCACACTTTTTTAACCGAAATGTACGAGCTTATTTGGTGATTTGAAAGTTTGTTTTTGATGAAAGTAGTTCATTGGAGGTACCAACAACAACATATTTTTTTAAATTTCGTGAGGACTGCGTCCCTTTAACAAGTATATGTCTAAATCATTATGGGCATGAAACAACATTGATAACATTACAAAAGAAATTTTATCAACAGAATATTTGTTTTAAACGTCGATCATTCAATTTTCCAGATGACTTTTTTCTGGTGATTCCATCGACAAGTTCGCATCAAATTTAAGTCATTGTTGTTAAGATTTCACTATAATATCGGCTATATCCACCCCTAGCACTAATCAGAGCGCGTGCCCACCAGGTTGTTGATGACGTCGACAGGTATGGCTTCCCACTCTTCCCTCAACGCAAATGCCAACTCCTGCAGCGATTTTGAGGAATGACCTCTCTGCCGTTGATGGCTCGGCCAAGGGCATCCCATGCATGTTCTATGAGGTTCATATCTGACGAACAACTTGCCATGGCAACTGCTCAACCCCCTCTGCCTCTAGGAATATTCGCTCTCTAACTACAGCTGCCCTGTGTGCGGTCTAGCGTTATCCAGGGCCGACGCAGTGTTTTCAAAAGTGTGGGGGCCCACTTCCGGGTTTCATGAGCTAACAAGCAAAAAAAAAAAAAAAAAAAAAAGGTCCTCAGCTCATTCTCTCCCCTCCCATTTCCGGGTGTTACAAATAAAAGGTCTTCAGACAAAACACATAACCTTACCGCCGCCATACTTCAAGATCTCGATCTATTTCTTTTTTAGTGCCACTTACGTACTTCCGGGTTGTAAAAAGTGTGGGGGCCCAAAGTGATGACACCTTATGTATTCCTTTGTATGGTGCACAAAAAGTGTGGGGGCCCGAGCCCCCACGGCCCCCACGGCTGCGCCGGCCCTGTTATCATCCTGCAGTCGGAAATTGAACCCATACACATGTCTTGCATATGGAAGGCAGTGGAACTCCAACATCCCCCTGTAGACAGTGGCGTTCACTAGATAAGTAAACGCCACTTGTGCATGGTGCGATCCGGCACCACTAAAGTGCCCTGCAACATTATAACCATGTGCAAAATTTGTTAGTTTTTAGTACATGCAAAGAACACGATCTCGACAGACGCTTGTCGTTAATTCACTCAATTGATTTTCTCTATATGATAATGCCTTTTGAACCCCCGCCTATTATACAGAACGGGTTCCTCAGGTCCTCTTTAGGTACTGGTATTTGCTAAAAGCATCCTTTTAATGCTAGAGTCACACACGGCCGGGTCACAAAACGGATTTGATCCGGATGAAAATGAGCCGGATTAGTCCCGGAATGGAGGGCAATTTATGCTAAAGTCACACACGGCCGGATTTCAAACCAGGTTCATAAGGAATTAAACCCGTATCGTCCCCGTTAGAGCCGTAGACACCCATATTGTCCCGTATCGAACCGTATAAAAATCCGCTTTAAAATCCTTAACTGAATCCTTGTCGACCCCTATCGACCCGTGTGCGCGACCCGTGTCAACCCGCTTCGACCCGTACCGACCCGTGTCAACCCGCTTCGACCCGTACCGACCCGGATGTAAACCTTGTCACCATCCCTTGCATGAAGGCAATGCGGTATACGGCAAGGGTCCATACGGTTTTACGCTGCGGGTTGCAGCGTGTCGATGGGAGTCAATGCGGTTCGAACCGAGTCGATTCGGATATCAATACGGAATTGAAATCCGTGAGAAAATTTTGAACATGACCAAAATTTTTTCACTCAAAACCGTATCGTAGCCCCCGGAATCCATCAGGAATGTGCACGGGTTACGAGGCTCGCTGGTCAGTGCGGGTCTCTACGGCTCGAACCGGGTCGATACGGTTTTAATTCCTTATGGATCCGGTACGAAATCCGGTCGTGTGTGACTCTAGCATGAGTTTCCATTGACAGCAACTTGGGAGGAGAATGGAAGCGATCAACGCTCTCGGTAAATGAGAGTATATAGTATACCTGTCCAGTCAGTCGTCAAGGCGTGCGAATCTCGCACAGAGCGCGGAGGACGTATGCACGCTCGGAGCGGTCATGAATACATAATTAGCTGTGCAGTGTTCTTTTTAAGCTATCGTTGTGCGGCCCCAGCATAACATTTACAGCTCATTTTTACATTAAATGAAAGAAGAAAGCTCAAGGTCTAATTTAATGACAATGATTTGATAATACTGGAAAGGGAATTAGGGTAAAAATACGAGTAGTTTCACGCGTTGAAAATATAAAATTTAAACCCGAAAGAAGTGGGTCAAATACGTTCTTAATCACCTTGCATCTCTTTCAAACTAACTAAGTAGGATACTTGATTATCTTATTTTCAAAATATGGAAAAATCAAGTCACTCTATGTTTTATACCTCATGGGATCCAGCAAATTACAACAGTATGTCACACCTTCGTACAATGCTGGATCGTGATTGGTCAGAAACGACGGTCGCATGACGTCATCACATCATCTGCTACTGTGTTTTTTTTACTTCCTGTGTCGGGTCTCGAAGACTGAAATTCGGGTTAAACGTGTATATGATAGGTTTATTCTGTCATATTCTGTCAAAATTTCGTAGATAATTATTTAAGGATTCGTTATCGCCACTTTGTGTTCGTATGGATTTGTCATTTGTTTGACTACTTGCAGATACGAGCACGTCAGCAATTTCACACGTTGTAAAAAAAAAAACACTTGGGTTCAGTCCCATATACTAATATTTGTGTTACGATGTTTCTCATGCCTTTTCTTTCCTGAAATGTTCCATTGTGATTTTCTTTTCATGTTTAGTTTTACATCAAGTTGTCTTGCAAGTTACAGTTTAATAAATAAAATAACCTTGTGTCTGTTTTTTTCCTCGGACATTCTCACTCCTTCAAATTATATTTCTGGTTTTGATGATATGTCCGCTAGATTATGATTAATCCATTTATTTTTTTATTTTAATTGTTTTTTTTTTCAACTGGAACTTGGAAGCTGCAGCTGGGGACTACTGGTGATTTGCATGAATGTTAATCTTAAATAATCTGATGAACTATTAATCATGCCACATGTTATTATTATTATTATTATTATTATCATATTATTATTATTATTATTATTATTATTATTATTATTATTATTATTCTAGAGCCCGAAGGCCTGGATTCATGAAGCAAGCAGTTTCGTTTTCTTTTCAGGGTGATTATTTAAAATGTTAATTTTCCCTTCTTTTTTTTTTTTTTTTTTTTGGGGGGGGAGGGGACTCCCGGTTCCACAGAAGACTCTCTGGAAATGAACAATTATGAACCAGCATAGAATCAGAAGCATGTCATTGAACAATCTCCCTGATAATTGCATTTCAATGTTGGCAGCTCTATATTATGAATGCAAACAAAATACTTTGAAGGACACGCCAAGCTTCGCGCCATATGTAGGAAAAATCTTGACTTCGGCGATCGCAACTTCCGATGCAAATTAGGCATAATGAGGTTCCGTGTGCCAGTGTTTACTCGATGCGCATTGCATGACCGTCTCGCGAATTTGAGGTTTCACGGGATTTTGCGAGACTCTGTACAAGCTCCAATACAGTTGCCATGCAGTTAGCGCTAGTGTATACGATTTCGACATGGTGGGGAAAGTCCAATTACCCGTTTCGTACTCTTCATTTTGATATAAAATTTGTCCATACTTGAAAATATTTTCAATGTTTAATCTCTCGTTAAATTTACCTTATATTTTGCTCGTAGTTTTGATGTATTCGAAACATAAACCTCTATTTTGCTGGATCCTGGCTGGTATAAAACTTTTCATACTCTATTTTTTTTTAATTCGGCAGAGGAAGCATGTACCGATACTTGTTTTAAAATTCGAAAAGATGCAATATCTGTAAGTTACTTTAAAAATTCGTTCAAAAACTGACTAAAAAGAGACTTGCTTGCACCGGAAGTTGCGATCGCCGAAGTCAAGATTTTTCCTACATATGGTGCGAAACTTGGCGTGTCCTTGAAAGTATTTTGTTTGCATTCATAATATAGAGCTGCCAACCTTGAAATGCAATTATTAGGGAGATTGTTCAATGACATGCTTCTGATTCTATGCTGGTTCATAATTCTTCATTTCCAGAGAGTCTTCTGTGGAATCGGGAGTCCCCCCCCCCCCCCCCAAAAAAAAAAGGAAAAAAAAAAGAAGGGGAAATTAACACTTTAAATAATCACCCTGAAAAGAAAACGACACTGCTTGCTTCATGAATCCAGGCCTGCGGGCTCTAGAATAATAATAATAATAATAATAATAATAATAATAATAATAATAACATGTGGCATGATTAATAGTTCATCAGATTATTCAAGATTAACATTCATGCAAATCACCAGTAGTCCCCAGCTGCAGCTTCCAAGTTCCAGTTGGAAAAAATAACAATTAAAATAAAAAATAAATGGATAAATCATAATCTAGCGGACATATCATCAAAACCAGAAATATAATTTGAAGGAGTGAGAATGTCCAAGGAAAAAACAGACACAAGGTTATTCTATTTATTAAACCGTAACTTGCAAGACAACTTGATGTAAAACTAAACATGAAAAGAATATCACAATGGAACATTTCAGAAAAGAAAAGGCATGAGAAACATCGTAACACAAATATTAGTATATGGGACTGAACCCAAGTGTTTTTTTTTCAACGTGTGAAATTGCTGACGTGCTCGTATCTGCAAGTAGTCAAACAAATGACAAATCCATACGAACACAAAGTGGCGATAACAAATCCTTAAATAATTATCTACGAAATTTTGACAGAATATGACAGAATAAACCTATCATATACACGTTTAACCCGAGTTTCAGTCTTCGAGACCCGATACAGGAAGTAAAAAAAACCACAGTAGCAGACGATGTGATGACGTCATGCGACCGTCGTTTCTGACCAATCACGATCCAGCATTGTACGAAGGTGTGACATACTGTTGTAATTTGCTGGATCCCATGAGGTATAAAACATAGAGTGACTTGATTTTTCCATATTTTGAAAATAAGATAATCAAGTATCCTACTTATTTAGTTTGAAAGAGATGCAAGGTGGTTAAGAACGCATTTGACCCACTTCTTTCGGGTTTAAATTTTATATTTTCAACGCGTGAAATTACTCGAATTTTTACCCTAATTCTCTTTCCAGTATTATCAAATTATTATCATTAAATTAGACCTTGAGCTTTCTTCTTTCATTTAATGTAAAAATGAGCTGTAAATGTTATGCTGGGGCTGCACAACGATAGTTTAAAAAGAACACTGCACAGCTAATTATGTATTCATGACCGCTCCGAGCGTGCATAGTACGTCCTCCGCGCTCTGTGCGAGATTCGCACGCCGTGACGACTGACTGTATCTCTATAAGCAGTGATGGGAATCAGCCAGTACGTGTGTCTGTATAGATGTGTGTGCGTCTGTGTGCGCATTTATGAGTGCCATTTCATAGCTCTTTATTGCTATGTCAGGAAATGTATCGCACACACACGCCCTTTCAAATACATGCTGTCACACTCGCCTTTGTTCTTGTGTTCGCACAGGCGTGACGTCCCTTTTGTTGAAAACGCAAGTAATTGCTTATGCGGGACAAGCAAAAGGTATGGGCAGAAGCAAAAGGTTATGCATATGGATTTAAGCAATTGCTGGAGCTAGACCTTTTGCTAGACGAGCTTGTGCTTTTGCTTGAAGCAATTGCTTACAAGCAATTGCTTGTTATTTGCATTCGGCCCATGCAAGCGCCATGACTATGAGATGTGGAGGCTACATTTGTCATTGTTGTTGCTGTTGTTTTTTAAATAGGTTGAGCGTTGTGTGGAGCTTTACGCATTAATGTGTATTTGCTGTAGTGATGATTTTTTTTTTTTCGTGAAAGTGTAACATTCCACGAAGTTGTTGCCTGGAGCCTCGTATGAGATATCGTGCATCAAAGTGATCTTTATTATCGCTCGTTCATATTGTAGAATGAGTAGGATATATTGCACATATAAAACATTGAAGTTTACGAGGGCATAACGGATCATGATGTAGCCTAGATAAATAACAAAGTACTCAAAAGTTTTAAATGACTCGAATCTATTGCGTTAGATTAGACCTACGTACACGAAGAAAGAAAGAAAACAAAATAATAATCGTGCTAACCGATTCATAGAATTACGCGATATACATGTAGGCCTATAGCTATTCAAATTAGAAACCAAGTCTTTACAAACGAACCCAGTTGTTGTGGTTTCTGTTGTAATAATATGACTTACTTTGGTAAGCTAAAATTATATACACATTACCAACGGCGTAAATCCGTACTGACGAGTGGGGGGGGGGGGGGGGGGGATGATCGGATAGTCACCATCACTACGATTACAAGCCCATAAGCGGACCGGCGCAGCCTTGGTGGGGGGGGGGGGGGGGGGGGGGGGGGTGGGGGACTTGGTGAAGCTTGGTGCCCCCTCTCCCCCCCCCCCCCCCCCCCACACACACGCACACTTTTTTTTCCCTTTTTGTCAGCCGACTTTCGGCGGAAAATCAGACCTTAAAGTAAGAAGACTTTTTTTTTTTGGTTTTTTGAAATACCTGTGCGAGGGAGCGGTGCATGTTTTTGCGCGTTTTGTCGACTTGAAACAGTCCCACTTGTTTAAGGTAGCAATATATTTTGATGTCGATTATTATTTAACAATTTGCCTATAAAATGTTATCATATAAATAAACTTCTTGTATTAATTCTTACACTGAATATCATGAACGCGACCTAACCCAAGCGAGGGGGGGGGGGGGGGGGGGGAGGGCGAGGGTGTGGGAGGGGGATGTTCCCCCTCCTACGGTGAGAACTTTTTTCATTTTGATGTTGTAAATGGTTGCGCACCGGTTGCAACTGCCGGCAATTATTGGCAGCAACATCAGGAGAATGGTATAACGATTAAATGCGAGCGAGTGGAGCGAGCGAGCTTGAAATTTTTGACATTTTACAGTCCAAAACTGCCGTTTGTAGCTATATCTTTTCGCTCGGGAAATTAAGGGGGGCGCACCGGGCGCAACTGCTGGCAATTACTGACAGCAACATCAGGAGAATGGCATAACGATTAAATGCGAGCGAGCGGAGCGAGCGAGCTTGAAAACTTTGACATTTTACAGTCCAAAAACTGCCGTTTGTACAGCTATATTTTTTCGCTTTGGAAATTAAGGGGGGGGGGGGCGCACCGGCCGCAACTGCTGACAATTATTGGCAGCAACATCAGGAGAATGGTATAACGATTAAATGCGAGCGAGTGGAGCGAGCGAGCTTGAAATTTTTGACATTTTACAGTAAAAAAAACTGCTGTTTGTAGCTATGTCTTTTCGCTTTGGAAATTTAAGGAGGGGAGAGGCGCACCGGGCGCAACTGCTGGCAATTATTGACAGCAACATCAGGAGAATTGCATAACGATTAAATGCGAGCGAGCGAAGCGAGCGAGCCTGAAAACTTTGACATTTTACAGTCCCAAAACTGCCGTTTGTAGCTATATTTTTTCGCTTTGGAAATTAAGGGGGGCGCACCGGGCGCAACTGCTGACAATTACTGGCAGCAACATCAGGAGAATAGCATAACGATTAGATGCGAGCGAGCGAAGCGACCGAGCTTGAAAATGTTGACATTTTACAGTCCAAAAACTGCCGTTTGTAGCTATTTATTTTTCGCTTTGGAAATTAAGGGGGGGGGGGCGCACCGGGCCTAACTGCTGACAATTACTGGAGGCAACATCAGGAGAATGGTATAACGATTAAAATCAAATTCGAGCGAGCTTGAAAATTTGACATTTTACAGTCCCAAAACTGCCGTTTGTAGCTATATTTTTTCGCTTTGGAAATTAAGGGGGGCGCACCGGGCGCAACTGCTGACACTGGCAGCAACATCAGGAGAATTGCATAACGATTAAATGCGAGCGAGCGAAGCGAGCGAGCCTGAAAACTTTGACATTTTACAGTCCCAAAACTGCCGTTTGTAGCTATATTTGTTCGCTTTGGAAATTAAGGGGGGCGCACCGGGCACAACTGCTGACAATTACTGGCAGCAACATCAGGAGAATAGCATAACGATTAGATGCGAGCGAGCGAAGCGACCGAGCTTGAAAATTTTTGACATTTTACAGTCCCAAAACTGCCGTTTGTAGCTATATATTTTTCGCTTTGGAAATTAAGGGGGGGGGGGAGGCACACCGGGCCTAACTGCTGACAATTACTGGAGGCAACATCAGGAGAATGGCATAACGATTAAAATCAAATTCGAGCGAGCGAAGCGAGCGAGCTTGAAAATTTGACATTTGACAGGCTCAAAACTGCCGTTTGTATATAGCTATATGTTTTCGCTTTAGAAATTATATAAGAGGGGGCGCACCGGGCGCAACTGCTGGCAATTACTAGCAGCATGCAACATCAGGAGAATGGCATAACGATTAAATGCGAGCGAGCGGAGCGAGCGAGCTTGAAATTTTTGACATTTTACAGTCCAAAAACTGCCGTTTGTAGCTATATTTTTCGCTTTGGAAATAAAGGGGGGGGGGGGGGCGCACCGGGCGTAGCTGCTGGCAGTTATACTGGCGGGAACATCAGGAGCTGCTCCCCCGTGCTCCCCCCCCCCCCCTTAGTTACGCCACTGGATAATAATATATTAGGGAAATCGTTAATCTCAAAAGTGTACAGAGGGACCCAGTAGCGGAGCTTTTGCATGTTTATGATTGCAATTCAACGATTTGGTGCATAGTTCTGGCGGTATTTGGACAATTTTCCATAAAGACAGTTCGAGATTTGTCCTCATCTCGGGAATTGGTTGTAAGACAATATTAATGATTTGTCGGCCCAAACATTACCGTAGGGGCGGGGCAAATGCCCCTTTGCCCCCCCCCCCCCCCCGTAGATTCCATCCCTGGGTAGGCCTATGCCCATAGATGTAGCCTGACTGAGTCATCAGAGTCATCATTGTTTCAGACAGTTTGACAGTTTGACAGATTGTTTCAGATCAATTATGGCGATATAGTTTTTGTTATTGTTTGTTTGTTTTCGTACATAATGTCGTAGATGGTCCCGAGTTGCTCACGTCATAGCATGTTTACATGTAGGCCTACACTATTTAACGTTGTCAACGTCTAGACCATACCTTATATAGATATTACTTTCTTCGCGAGCGAGCGAAGCGAGCGAGCGCTTGAGAAAGTAGAGTATACATTATCCTACAAGATAGAATACCGTTCAGCTCTGTTACCTGTCTGAAGGCTGGCGTACGAACGTCATGCAATATGCCAAAATTGATACAATCACATTTCTGCTTCCTCCATTTTTTCCTCAAATTTCAGGGGGTATGATTGTACAGGCCATCCCCCCTCCTCCATTTCAGGGGGGAGGGATTCATCCCCCCCCCCCCATCCCCCCGGGATTTATTATGGTAAAAAGAGATTTTAGAAAAAGAAATCTCATTTTTATTTTCATAATCACCCTTTCATGTCGATTTCAAAAGCAGTTTACTAACCCTTGAATTACCATTTTGGTAAGTTTTTTTTTTTTCTTCTTCTTACCACCGGATTTGGGGGGGGGGGGGGCACGTGCCCCTATTTTCAGAACTGAAATTCAGCCATCTTTGGGTGAAACATATAAATAATTTCTATCAAAAAAGTAAAAACATTTCCACATCTCGAGAGTTACGAGAAGGAGCAAAATGATATGTTTGTCCCCAATACTTTTATGGGGGAACATCCCCCTCCCCCTCCATCGACGCTCTTTGATAAAATTCAATGAAATACGTCAATCTCAAAAGTGTCCAAATTCTATCGAAAGGAACCCGGTAGCGGAGCTTTTTTTCATATTTCTCATTGCAATTCAACGATCCGGTGCATAGTTCTGGCGGTATAGTTGGAAAATTTTCCATGAAGAAAGTTCGAGATTTGTCCTCATCTCGGGAATTGCTTGGGGGACAAATGAATCGTCTGCCCCCAACATTTCCTTAGGGGCGGGGCAAATGCCCCTTTGCCCCCCGAGATAGATTCGATGCCCCTGATCATCCCTGGGTATGCCCATAGATGATCAGAGTCATCATTGTTTCAGGAATGATTCAGAAAATGGAGGGGGGGGGGTTTCAATTATGGCGGACTAGTTTTTGTTATTGTTTGTTTGTTTTCGTACGTAATTTGGAGATGGTCCCGAGTTGCTCGCGTCATAGCATGTTTACACGTAAGCCTATGCTATTTGACGTTGTCAACGTCTGGACCATAATACCTTATGTCGATATTACTTTCTTCGCGAGCGAGCGCTTCAGAAAATTATGTATACATTATCCTACAAGATATAGAATACTGTTCAGCTCTGTTACCTGTCTGAAGGCGGGCGTACGAATGTCATGCAATATGCCAAAATTGATACAATCACATTTCTGCTTCCTCCATTTATTCTCAAATTTCAGGGGGGGGGGGATGATTGTACAGGCCATCCCCCTCCTCCATTTCAGGGGGGGGGGGGGGATATCCCCCCCATCCCCCCCCCCCCCCGGGATTTACGCCCATGCACATTACTCATGAGCAACACAAACGAAACTCTCATCAACGCATCACTGGAATCGTAGACTATTTTAGTGTTTTGGACCATAGTTCGTATGCTGTTGAATGTGAATCCATGACTTTATCAAGTATTTCGCTTGATTTTGCGTAACTAATCGTATAACTAAATTTTGTATAATGGCCAGAAAGGTCGATGGTATTACGTAACCGGTAGGAAATGACTTTCCTCCATGAAGTAGGGCGGCAAATTTAAACTTCCTTTGCTCGAGTTCAGGTTCATTCGACCTTTGGTGGCTGCGGAGCATATCGCTTGCATTAATACCCACAGATATTCAGAGCGACCAATTTTTACAGCGACGATAATTGGATTCCCCTTTGAACTTTAGTACGAGAAAAAGAAAATAATAGAGCTTGAGGGAATTCATCATTGTATCGTACCAAGCTGAATAAGCAGTATAGATGACTATACAGTATGTCCCCCCCCAAAAAAAAAAAAAAAATACAACGGGGCCCTCCGCAATGATATCTTTAAAAATATTGAATCAATCTAAATACAAATTCAGGGTATGAAACTATAACTCATTGCCCACATCTTACAGAAAACCCCATTCGATTTGCTTCAGTGGTCAAAGAGAACTACGGAATTTTGTAGAGGATGTCGGGAATCTCTTCTGTCCAAGTTCTGTCTATTATTCACACACAAGATCATCGAACTGCGAAACTCGGAAGAATCCGATTCATGACATGCTTTACAACAATCCACATTTCTCTGTGACCGCTTAACAAAATTGAATGGGGATTTCTGCAAAATAGAGCTAAAATATTTTATTTCAATGCCCTGATGTAGCATTAAAAAATTTAATCATATTGGGCATTATCAATGCAAAAGGCTGATTGTATTTTTTTTTTTTTTTTGGGGGGGGGGGGGGGACATACTGCAGTAAGTCGCCCCAAAAATTACAATCAGATTTTCGAATTGATAACACCCAATATATAATCAACCTGTCTAAGTGCTACTTCAGGGTCTTAAAATATAACATCTTAGCTCTATTTTGCAGAAAACCCTATTCAATTTGGTTAAGCGGTAACAGAGAAATGTGGACTGTTGTAAAGCATGTCATGAATCGGATTCTTCCGAGTTTAGCACTTCGATGATCTTGTGTTTGTGTAATAGACAGAACTTGGACAGAAGAGATTCCCGACATCCTCTCCAAAATTCCGTATTTCTCTTTGACCACTGAAGTAAATCGAATGGGGTTTTCTATAAGATGTGGGCAATGAGTTATAGTTTCATACCCTGAATTTGTATTTAGATTGATTCACTATTTTCAAAGATATCATTGCGGAGGGCCCTGTTGTAATTTTTTTGGGACATACTGTACACGTCCGTTGTCATCAACTTTGGAGTGGAAAAATAAAAGTTATGATTTTAGACAGATAACTCTCGTTGTACTTCCCGATAGAACACGGGATTAATGCATTTAATCGTTGTCGAGGTGCCTGTTAAGATGTGGTTATTTCGTTTCTTGTTTTTGTGGTGTGGTCGGTACAATATTATATGCCGAAAATGAAGAAAAGTTTTTGTTTTTTCTTTTTTTTGGTTCTAAAATTTAGCCCGTTTTCTCAATTTAATTTTGCAGACGTTTACATCGTACACGTCTTGTACGCGAATGACAGTGTATTTGTATTTCTTCCAAGCATTCTTATTTTATGCATAAGCAATGTTAGTTGTTATAACATGTGTGTTGCGATAACTAATGTTCTGTGAAGTTTTCTTTTGATTTTTTTTTTTCTGCTAAGTTTTGTTTTTCCTTCAGTAAATCTTTAACAAGTTTGAGCTATTGATTGCTTTATTTACCGGCCAACATTTTTTTGTTTTGTTTTGTTTTAACTTGTACATGTGAAAGTATCGCATTTGCTGCATGCATGCATATTTTATTTTTTTATTCCTAAGAAGAATATGTATAGATATTGATTTTTTTTTAAATAAGATTTTCGTACTCATGTCATTAAACAAAACTCACACATGTCGGATGTATCAAACAGATCGCCGGTTCCATGAATGCAAAACCATCGTTTGTGGAGCCTTTATAAGCGCTGTATATCAGATGTGAAGCGCCATATTCTTGTTTTTGTTTTTGTTTTTTGTCGTTTGCTTATTTGCTTCTTTAGGAAGGTGAGTGTGGAGAATGGACTGTGACTGCGACATGTGGAGCGTTGCATTTAGTTTGTTTCTTAGAGGAAGGGTGAGAGTTCTAGTTTTTGAGCCTGATGCATATGCATGAAGTCGTAGTATCGCCAATGATTTATCAGGGGATATGCAAATTAGCTTTCAATGAACGCAAATTCATCGTTCGTGGAGCCTTTACAAGTGCTGTGACTATCAGATGTGGAGCGCTACACATGCTTTTTGTTTGTTTGTTTGTTTGCTTGCTTGTTTTATGTAAGCCTAGAGCCTTTAGCTCTGTGACTGTTGAGCGTTACATTTTATTTCGGTTTTTTTTTTAGAGGAAGGGTTATAGAGTCCCAGCTGTGGAACCGTATGCGATATGTACAGAGGTCGTAGTATTGCCGATGATTTATCAGTAAATATGCAAATTAGCTTTCCATAAACGCAAATTCATCTTTCAAAAAGCCTTTACAGGCGCTGTGACTATCAGATGTGGAGCGCTACACTTGCTTTTTTGTTTGTTTGTTTGCTTGCTTGCTTAGTTTAGGAAGCTAAGCGTATAGAGCTTTTAGCGCTGTGACTATGACAATATGTGGAGCATTACATTTAGTTTGTTTCTTAGAGGAAGGGTGAGAGTTCTAGTTGTGGAGCCTGATGCATATGCATGAGGCCAAAGTAATGCCGATGATTCATCAGTAAATATGCAAATTAGCTTTTCATGAACGCCAATCCATCGTTCGTGGAGCCTTTACAAGCGCTCTATCAGACGTGGAGCGTTACTTTTGTGGTTGTTGTCTTTGTTTTGTAAAGGTAAGCGCTATGTGGAGCCTAATGAGAATGCATGCAGCCGTAGTATCACCGATGATGTATTCGGAAATAATAATTATACAAACCAGCGTGCCACGAACCTGAATGTTTGTTGTGTGGAGCCTTGGCAAGCGATGCGACCATTCGATGTGGAGCGATACATTTTGGTGTCGTTGTTGTCTTTTATTAAAGGAAGGTGAAGGCGGAGCCTTTACAAGCTATATATCAGAGATGTGGAGGGCCACATTTGTTGTTGTTGTTGTCTTTTAGGAATTTGAGGGTGGAGCCGTTGCAAGCGCTGTGACTGTGAAATGTGGAGCGCTGCATTTGTCGTTGTTGCTGTTGTTATTGAGAAAGGGTGAGCGTTGTGTGGAGCTTTATTCATGAATGTGTGTTGTACTGATTGATTTTGTGTGTGCGTGCACATGTGTATGTGTGTGTGTGTGTGTGTGTGTGTGTGTGTGAAAGTGTAACCCTCTATTCCACAAAGTTGTTGCATAGAGCCTTGTATGAAGTATCGTGCAGCAAAGTGATCTTTATTGTCGCTCGAATATGATATATTGCATACATAAAACATCTAGAGGACGTAACGGATCATGTAGTCTCAATAAATGAAATACTTGGAAGTTTTAAATAACTCCAATCTTTTGCGTTAGATTTTACACGAAGAAAGAAAGAAGAAAAAAAAGTTTCAACGGATTCTTATGCACACGAGGTACATTTATAGCTATTCCAATTACAAACCAAGAATTTACAAACGGACCCAGCTGTTGTTTTAATAATATATGACTTACTGGGGTCAGCAAAAGTTGAGCAACACAAACGAAACTGTCACCAACACATCACTTGAATCGTAGACTAGTGCTATTTTGGTATTTTGGACCATAGTTCGTATGCTGTAGAATGTGAAGCCATGACTTTGTCTAGTATTTCAGTTGATTATGCATGAAACTACCGCATAATCGAATTGGACGTGAACACCATACGTGAACTAGACTACCAGTATAGTTTTTTGTTGTTGTTTTTTGGATAATGATGCATGTTTCGATCAACCTTTGATGGTGCCAGCTTGTGCAACCATTGAGGCGAGTGTTTGGAAGTGCTTGTGCGTAACGCAGCGGTATCTTTATGCAGCGGCCAGAAAGATCGATGGTATTACGTTATAGGAAGTTATAGCTCTCCATGAAGTTTGGCGGGAGATTTAAACTTCCTTATACTCGAGTTCAGGTACATTCGGCCTTTGGTGGTTAACGACGAATTAACAAATTTGAGGCATATCGCTTGCATCACCCCACAGATATCCAGAGCAAGCAACTTCTACTGCGACGATAATTGAATCAACCTTTGAACTTGAATACGAAAATAACAACAACAACAAACAAACAAACAAAACAAATACTAGTAGAGCTTGAAGAAATTCATTGTATCGTACCAGGCTAAATTAGCAGTACATAGGCCTGTATATAGTCATATGACTATACATGTCTGTTATTATGTGCTTTGGAGTGAAAAGTTATGATATCAGATAGATAACTCTCGTTATATTTCCCGATAAAGCACGGAATTGACGCACTTTGAATCGTTGTCGAGATGCTTGTTAAGATATATATATTTTCTTTTTTGCGTTTTGTGTTTCTTGCAGTCTGGTCGATGTAATTTACTGTGCCGAAAAACGAAGGAAAAAAATTGACACGCAAGCCTGTTATCTTAATTTAATTTTTGCAGACATTTACATCGTACACAAAATCGTTAAGAGTGATCTTGTACGCGAATGAGAATGTATCTGCATTTCTCGCATTCATTTGTATTTTATGCATAAGCAATTTTAGTTGCTACACGTGTATGTTGTTTCGAGAGAGTTTTTTTTTCACTGTTAAGTTTTGTTTTTTCTTTCTATAGATCTTTGGAATGTTTGAGCTTGTAGTAGCTTTGTTTACCAGCCAATTTTTTTTAAACTTTTGCATATGTAAGTAGGTGCTATATGCGTCGCTATAACGTGTCCCGTGAAAAGGTTTCCGCCATTTTATTGTACATTAGGCTGATGAATGTACATTTTCTTCGTATTTGCCCTATGCATTTTTTTTCCAATCCCCGAGAAGAATATGTATTGATATTGATTTTTTTCATGTTCGTTTGTATTTTCAATATTTTTGCATGGCACTTGTCAGACAGAATTTTGAAAACCAGTATAGTAACAACTTGCATTATACATAAAAACGTCAGTTGTTTACTGGTTTTCAAAATTCTGTCTGACAAGTGACATGCAAAAATATTGAAAATACAAACGAGCATGTAAAAAGAAAATCAATGTCAATCTATACTGTATTTTGTTTTTGGTATAATTGTGTTATGTATTCTTTACATTTATGATGTTTATTCATGTTTGAGTTGCACAAATAAAATTCAAACGTCAAGTTCAAGATTAAATATATCTTTTATTACTGTAAAGCAAATTAAAGGAATACGAAAACTTATCACAACTAGCACGCAATTCAATTTCAGTTTTCCCCGTGTACAATATAACACAGTCCAATATGTGATAAACTTGCTGTCATAATACGCTGACTTGGCAGGGATCGTCATAGAAAACCATGTTTAGTCAAGGCGCAGGGACCCAGAAAAAATGACTTCGTTCAACCCACCCCGCAGAAAAGGTTTGACTCCATGGGGAGGTCGGTTGGACCCTCTGGAACACCCCTACGTAATATGTAATTCCAAATTGTGGTATCAATAAAATTTTACAGGCCACTTTAGTTGCGACAAGACCTTATTCTTCAAAAACAAGTCTGCGCCCGCTAAGACCATTACACGCTCCGCTAGCACTGCTACAGGCGCCAGTGTAAGCGGTGTGTGTAGTAGTCTAAGCGCACGCAGACAAACGAGGGTTTTTTTGTCTGCAAACTAAATTTTAATGCCAAGCTGGGGTCGATGTATAGTGTAGTTTCTAGCCGTTTTCACTTCGTCTTTATTTCTCCGAATTGCAGCAAGCCGAGTGAGAGCGCATACCCAGTGTTTGTGACGCCCGATCCTTTTTTTTTTTTGTCGCAATCACTGGGTATGCGCCCTCACTCGGCTTAGTGCAATACAACGGGCTTCAGCACAATACACAAGCTGCAACTCAGAGAAATAAAGACGAAATAAAAACGGCTAGAAATTAGACTATGGTAGGAGACGCTTGTCGCTATCGGGGCACTGAAAATGACAAAATTATCACAGTTTTTGCATTTATTTCATGAAGAACTCATCACAATGCCATAAAACTACATATGTACATGTTGCTAGAGATGGATGATGTCAGCAATACAATGGGATACATTGTAGTGCATAATATTGTGCATGGTTACCATGGTAATCGGATGCCTACAGGTGATTTGTAACCCCCCCCCCCCCCCAAAAAAAAAAAAAAAAAAAAAAATCTGGAATCTAGACAGGTTTGTTTCTATTGCCTTTCGTGCACATCACCCATTGTAGATCGGATCTTAAAGTACCTACCTCAACACTATAAAATTACCCTGGATAAAAGGGAAAGGACGCCCATGATTTTTCCCTCATTCTCTCCTTCATTGCTGCACGTTTTGATACAAATTTAGATATCATGATTTTTCATTTTATTCTATTATCTTCTTTTTTTTTACAATAGTTAACGAACACAAAAGTACGCTTAATTTTTTGATGGACAATACAGCGTACGTGTATATTCCTTCTTTAGAAAGGAATTTATCTGCATTCTTGAATAAACTTCCTTTAAGAACATGAACAATCAATTGCTTTCCTCTGCTCTTTTCCAGGATTGTTTCGAATAACAATCGCTCAGTAAATACTCAAGAGAGCTAACATTAGAATATAATTGGCTTTGCTCTCTGTATTCACCTATATTTTTAAGGGAAATTTGTGTCCATACATTACTAAAAACTACATTTGCCTATACTTTGAAGTCAAATTTGTGTTGAAAGTACGACGGATGCAACTTTTTCATGCATTAATTTACTATTCGAAAATGATATTTTTCTTTCAATGGCCGTTTATTATGCCTTTGTTTACAAATTTTGCTGCAACTTGGGAATGCTTTAATTAATGTATTATTCTTCACATATGTGGTATGCAGAAGGAAGGATATGCTTATTGAGCTTTTTGAAATTATCGGCTTTAGTTTTTAAGTTATTGACAGCTGAATCCTGATTGGATAATACTGGTTGCCATGGCAACAGGAGAAAACTTTTTTAACGATAATCAATAAAAATGTTTCTTATATTGCATCTAAGAAATAAAACAAATTGATCAAAGTTTGCAGCAGTAGGAGGCATTTTGGGGGTTACCAATCACCTGTAGGCATCCGGTTACCATGGTAATCATGCACAATATTATACACTATAATGTATCCCACTGTATTGCTGACATCTCTAGCAACATGCACATATATAGTTTTATGGAGTTTTGATGAATTCTTCATGAAATAAATGCAAAAACTGTGATGATTTTGTCATTTTCAGTGCCCCAAGAGCGACAAGCGTCACCGACCCTAGTCTAATTTTTAGCCGTTTTTATTTCGTCTTTATTTCTCTGAGTTGCAGCTTGTGTATTGTGCAGAAGCCCGTTGTTGCGCTAAGCCGAGTGAGGGCACATAAGAGTGATTGAGACAAAAAAAAAAAAAAAAAACGGTTCGGGCGTCGCAATCACTGGGTATGCGCTCTCACTCGGCTTATTTCAACTCGGATAAATAAAGACGAAATAAAAACGGCTAGAAACTACACTACACCGACCCCAGCTTGGCGTGAAAAGTTAGTTTGCAGGCAAAACCCCTTGTTT
Source organism: Diadema antillarum (assembly GCF_040938485.1). Classification (NCBI taxonomy): domain Eukaryota; kingdom Metazoa; phylum Echinodermata; class Echinoidea; order Diadematoida; family Diadematidae; genus Diadema; species Diadema antillarum. The sequence goes on along the minus strand of NW_027270892.1, from coordinate 1,779,914 downwards.
GTCGAAGAAAAAGTCTGTGTGCGCTAAGACTACTACGTGCACCACTGGCACTGGCACCTGTAGCAGTGCTAGTTGTACGTGTAGTTGTCTTGATATACGTAGACTCTGTTACGTTTGTTCCAACAAATAATGATGAAAAGTGGCCTGTAAAATTCTACTGATACCACAATTTTGAATCACATACTACCTGGGGATATTCATGGAGGTCCCATCTACCTCCCTGTCTGGTCAAACCTTTTCTGCGGGGTGGGTTGAACGAACTCCTTAATTAAGACCCTTACAGGAATTAGCGCCTTGACTAGTTGTACATAATTATTTATAACAATCTCTAACTATCCGTAACAATCCCAAAATATCCGGAACTCTCCGTTAATAGACGCAACTCTCAGCAAGTGTTCAGAACTATTTGGAAGTTTACGCAAGTTGAAAGAAGAAATTACGTGCCAATTCGTAAGAATATCTGCAAGTGGACGCAAGTATTCGCATCTGGTCGTATCTATCCGTATCGCCCGCATTTTTCCCGCATATTTTGTTAAAATTTTCTGGTGACGGCAAGGGATCCGCAGGAGTCCGCAGAAAAAAATGACTTTTTTGGACGTAACGCCGGACGCAGAGCATTATGTGACTGGGCAGGGCTTGGGCAGGACTCGTTCCGTCCGCGACAAGAAACAGGTTGTGAGCTTGAACATAACCTGTCCTGTACTTTGAGAGCTATTTTCTCCGTTTTTTAGAAAATGGACTGACAGCATTAGCGTAGTTTATATTCGTTTTTAAGATTTTTAGGGATGCGGAAATGGGTCGTATTATACATCACCATAAAGCTAAGAATCTGTAGAATTCAAGTCGGCATAACTAAAATTTCATTTTCTGCGACTTAGACTCATTTCGACGGAGCGCATCACATTATGTGCACTGAAAACATATTTTTGTCTGTGCCACTGCACACGCGTCCAGTCTTGTCGACGAGTATTTAGATATCGTGTTTCATATTGGAATTGTTTATTGGGACATAACAGCAATTGAACAGAACAATGAAAGATAATTATACAAAATAGTCAACAAATTTGCCATTGGAGTTCTTTACATTGATTGATATATTATGGAAACCAAACGTAAATGCTCTGTGAGAATTCGAGCGAAATCTGCCCGATTATAAGGAGACCGTGATCAAGCTGACCTCAGTTCAAAGAATAACAACAGATCAAGGAACATGATACTTTTTATACGGAATTTGTAAAGTTTTATAAAAAGTTGAAAATATAATGAGAAATCCATACATCTCAAGAGTTCAAACAGTAATTTTGGGCACAATGACAAGAAGCAGTTATAATGTTGCTGGCGCACAATAGCATTCTCTAATTGACATATTACATAGAAATCTCGATTGAATTTCCTTGTGTTAAAGAGAATGAAAACAAAGCAAAATCACATAACAATTTTGTATTGTCTGAGTGGTGCAGCGAAGTGAGAAATCATAACCTTGTATAATACATAGCAGCTTTATCATGTTTAAATTTCAGCTGTCAGCATTTATTTTTATGCATATGTATGGTAAAGAGTCACTGTCGGTCGCAATTTATTGGGAATATATTGTAACGTGCACTGCATATACTGTTCAAACTTTGCCATTTGTATCGCTTGACATGCTGGCGGAATTACGTAGTGAAAGGAAAATGATGTAATGAAAAGCAATTTCTAAATAGACTGTCATTCCGTTCTGGGGAAATGGCAACACAAACCAACAAAGACGGGAAAATTAATGCACTACTATACAACAACTATAACATCTTTCGGCGCGCAATTTCAACAGTGTGTCACATACTAGTACTTTTTGTGAATATCAAAGATATGTAATCTAAGTGTATAGGGGCTGTATCACCCCCCATCCCCGGGGGGGGGGGGGGGGGTTCTGTGTTGCTTTAGAAGCATGGGTTGACACAGTGTGATGCAAAGTACAATACTTAATGGTGCATTAATTCAATTCTTTTCGTCGGAGAATGTGTTTACTTTTCACGCTTTATTTTTCAGTGGTCTCGTAAATGCTGTGAGTGTGGTTATGGTTATTTCGTTTCTCATTTATATTTCAGGATGGCTCCAAGATGAATCTCGACAAAGTTTTAGAACTGATGAGGGAAAAGGACATAAAGTATGTCCGATTTGAACAGACGGACATTAACGGGGTGGCTCGTTCCAAGACCATTCCCGCCCGCCACTTCAAAGAGAAGGTTACAGGCGGACTCAATTTCCGTCTCGGCCATCTTGGTATGGACGTTAAAGCCACCATCATCTCTGGAAGTGGATATAACGAAGAGATAGGTTTTGCAGACAGTGTGATGTTTGCTGACCTGGATACATTCCAGGTAATTCCGTGGCTCGAAAACATGGGGCGGATCCTGATTGAGCCGACCTTCAGAGGGGAGTACGTCTCGGGGCATCCTCGCGTCTTGGCCCGCAGACAGCTGGACAAGCTGAAGGAGATGGGGTACTCTTTACTCTCAGCGCACGAGCATGAGTTCTACGTCGTTGACAAGGAGACGCGGGAACCTCTTAACGACGATTCTAACATCCGCGCCACGATCCGCTTGGCTCCGTTGGAGAAGTTTGTGAAGCAGGTTATGGACGACCTGCCGGAAGTTGGCGTAGATGTTGAGGCTGTAGAGTCGGAGTATGGTCCCGGTCAGATAGAGATAAGTTACAAACCGGCTTTCGGCATCCGAGCTGCTGATAATGCTCACACGTACAAAACGTCCATCAAAGAGATCGCCCTCCGCCATGGTTTAATGGCTTCGTTCATGAGCAAACCCTATCTTAACAAGCCAGGGTCATCCTGTCATTTCTGTCATTCCCTGTGGGACGCGGAGGAGAAAGAGCCCGTCCTGCACGACGCCGGAAGTCCTATCGGTCTGTCTAAAGTAGCGCAGCATTGGATGGCGGGTATCCTCGCACATGCGCGTGCCATCCAGGTTCTCATGGCGCCAACGGTCAACTGCATGAAACGCGTCAAGCCATGGATGTCGTGTCCTGTGAACGTTACCTGGGGGATTGACAACCGATCCTGTCTGCTACGGGTAAAAGTCAAGGGCGACAAGGGTACATACCTTGAAAACCGTGCTGGTGCCGCTGGCTGCAACCCGTACCTGGCTCTGGCTGCAACGGTGGCCGCCGGTATGGACGGCATTGCGAACGAGTACAAGCTTCCCCCTCAGGTTAGCGGAATGGCATACGTTGCAGACGACCTCCCTCCGAAGACTTCGGCCTTGCCAACCAACATGGAGGACGCCCTGGAAGCCTTGATGAGTGACCAGGTCATCCGGGAGGCTCTCGGCAACGACTTCATCAAATGTTTTTCGGCCGTGAAAATCCATGAGGCGAAGATGGAACGTAAGGCTTTGGCTGAAGGGGAAAAGAACTGTGACTTCGATTATTATTTTGAATATTTGTAAGGGTCAAAGCATTTGTTAGAGTGACGTCAGGGATCACTCCAAAATCTTTGAGTGATCCCTGAGGTCACTCCAAAATGAGTGAAAATGAACATTTTCACTCGAAATTCACTCCAATTTCACTCTAAATTCACTCTTTTTTGTATTCACTCCTTCAAGAGTGAAAATTTTCACTCGATTTTTTTAGAGAGTAATGGACTACGAACGGAGGTCTTTCTTTGATACCATCATTTTCGCCGCCAACTGATTATGTGCATCTTAATGAATGTATTTAGATGTTTGGACAATGACGATTGCGTAATCGTGCATCAAGAACCGTTCCCCTCATTTCTGTCTTACTCGGTCTACCGTTACTGCCCACGTTAATTCCGAAACAATGGGCGAAAATTGGGAAAATGAGATTACAAATTTTAATCAAAGTGCCAAGACATTTGATTTCTCTTGTAGAGTACAAACGTACGTGCATTTCACAAAATTAATGAAATCGCTTGAACAATTTAGATTTCCAATACACACTACAACTGCATAAGAAACTTTCTTGATTTAAGAGAGTTATCATCGGCGCATGTAGTTTCAGATTTCTCAAAGCGCTGTCTTTTCTTCTTCTTTTTTTTACACTTGTAACAAAAACAGATGCATGAATAATTTAACGAGCGATGAATGCCCATGTATAGTATAGGTCCATGATCTTATGAATCACCAACTATTTGTCTGTCGTATGCTGAATTTATATTGAGGAGAAAATAAAGACGATGTCAATTGTTTACTTTCATTGGCGCATCATATACCTATTATAATATGCTTTCTTATCATCAGATTCTGTCACTCGTTGGAAGGATTTTTTTTCTGTTGGTAACCCACTGATGTGTATCGTACCCCAATTCCATGAATCCGACTTGTGTCGATCGACCAATTATTGGTCAGAGTCAGACGTGATGGACGTGATCTGATGAGGAGAGATCGTTGGATGTGATAGTCACGGAGCCAGCGGAAAGACATCATCGTAACATATGTTTTGAATCTTCCGACCAAGCGATGATGACCACTTCTGGATTTTCATAAGGTGGGCATATCCATCGACCCTACACGCCCAAACCCCTCCCCCCCCCCACACACACACCCAACCACATGCGAGTGTACACACACACACACAGAGAGAGAGAGAGAGAGAAAAGATATATATAACACTATTTTGGAGCAAAGGGGGAATTATATAATTTGTTTATATTTTTATGATAATTCGGTAATTAGAGGGAATTATACAATAAAGACAAACAACATTTTAATGAAACAGTTGACCCAATATCTGATGACAACTAGTAGCCTAACTAAACTTTACTGTATAACAAAAGGATATTACCTCCTTTGTTTTATACGATTAATATTGCATCAAAGATTTCTTTTTTTTTTTCTGTACATTAACAATTGCCCTTAGCGCATTGAAATTAGCTAAGATGAATTACAGTTGTATATGACAAATCCATGTGGCGGAATACTCAAGAGAACTCTCCTATAGGGCTCACACGGGTAAATAATTCCCCATAAAGATATATTCAATTCAATATTCAAAAAATTCTCTAAAATAGCTGGGAGAAATGAAGTTTTCATCTTCACTAACCTGGACAAGTGAGATATATCCTTTCATCCATCAAATTCCCAAGGCGGGTTATTCAGCTCAAACTCTGTCCAAGGGTCCGCAAAGACAGACTACGAGTTCCTTTCACTCAAAATATCACCTATTTTCTGTACATGCACCCAATGAAACATACCGGTAGTCCCTTCAAATCCCATGAGAAAAGCTTTCATCTTCCAACCAAAATGCAGTTTGTAGAGGAATTCATACCCAATATCTGCAGCTATTCAGTTTTTTGCCAAACTGCATTATTGATTTTTAATTGTTTCTTCATTTACATGTATTTTGGTATCTTTGGTACGAATTTGTGAAGGGTCTGGGACATTCCATTTTATATCCCTCATGTAAAGCTTCTTGCCATAGGATTGTACAGAGCACGAACATGGTGTAGTTTTACTAGCTAGCACGAGCAGCTGGATGCAGTGCAATTCTCGCTATCGCCAATGACGTAAAAAGTACCCGGATGTGGCTTTTTCGTCAAGATTTAGTGCACTTGGTAGCAAGGGCACTTCCGGCGCGGGTCATAATTTGCACAATGCTAGCGTGCGCGTACGTGTACCTTACCTATTCTCATGGTCGGACATCCGGGTATTTTGCGTGTCACGGGGTCATGGATAGCGTTGGAGTGAAAACAAACCACTCGCGTGAGCCTGGAGTGAACGCTGTACGTGTTTTCTGCCGGGGCGCCCCGCGAGCATAGCGCTAGCGCAAGCTGGTAGTGGTACGGTACTGTAGCTGTGCGGGCGGCAGGATTAGGCCCTAGGCCTACTCTAAATTAGGCCCTACCCTAAGTACTACAGTACTAACGTTAGACCTACCTGAAGTTTCTATGAGGTACTAAGTAAGCGTAGATATCGGGGTAGGGCCTACTCAAAGAGGTTCTACTGCACATCTGGCCATTTTGTCGGGTCGTTGATCCAGAGTCCTGCCGCGATTTCATACGGGCACAGGTCCAGTCCGGCCGCCTTAAACTTGGCAAAATACCGGGACCGATCGATCGACAGGATCCAGATTTTTAGAATATTGCTGGCAAGACATGATGCATGTATCTCATTAATGATGGCACAAATGACAAAATGAATAATGAAAAACAGTCCCCATGTCTGAGCTGCGTAGAGTTGCACATAAATTATACGCGTCGCACATGCACAGCATGCAGTATGCGCATTATGCAGGCTTAGCGCTTGCAAGCTGTTTGTTTTCACTCCAGTCGACCGGAAGTGACGTGTAGCCGACCGCAAGAATAGCGCAGCGCCGACCACGTATACTAGTACATAGGCCGCTGTACCGCCCGAGCCAGCGAGTGGCCAGGCCTGTCATACTCGTACACTGTAGTCCCCGCCGCCGCCGGCGGCCGGCCTTGCTAGCATGCACCACTCACTGCACGCAGCGCATAAGCTAACACATACCGGTACGGCGTACATCACAGATCAGTCATCTCTGCATACGCTGAAAATATGCTGGAAAATATTCACCCACCTGGATATACAGTATAATCGTCATGGAATGCCCATCTCTTTTTTTTTATTTGTTCTCTGTCGAAATGTCGCGAACACAATCGGGAACGAACAGTGATCTCGAACTTATCCTGTCTCCGAAGCAATTTCTTCCAAGTATAGCCAGGTGCCCGCACCTCGTCAGGGGCCCGAATACCGTCACCCCGCTCAAAATCGTTTTGAGTGCACTGAACAAAAATGTATGCCCGGGACTGTGTTCTGTACGCTTGAAACTTGGCAGGACTACCACAATCAAGCAAATTGTGGTGAAAACCGAACAGTTTTTCGCGAAAATCTGAAATTTTAATAGGGCTATAGGAATACGTGTTATATCACCCGCACGCATCTTTTACGTGTATGTCTATGGGAACATCACGGTCACCCGCACACGTCTTTTACGTGCTAAGTCTATGGGAGAGCGGGTGACGAGTTGCGGGCCCCTTCCTTAGCGCGCAACTTTTTCGCATCGTTCGCGTTTGACGACGATAGCTGCAAATTTCAATATCGATCAGTGAACTTGTGATTCCATTGGAATTTTCAGCATTTTTCCTGTATGTGAGTTGGATTTCAAAGAATTTCAGTGGCGAAATGTGATTCAATCATGGGCAAACATTAACTATGACGAGGTGCGGGTCACCCAAGTATACTGTAAGTACGTACAATGTACGTAGGCACTAGGCCTACTACCTAGTGCTACTATAATACATACTAAAGTCGCGCGTGCACGTACTGCGCTGTGGAGTCACCCGCAAACTTCACCCACGCGGCCACGTCACGTCTCGCATGCCAGTAAGGGTCCTATTTCTGCAGATTTTTTTCATTTATTGTCGTGCGAACAACACATGGCAGCTTCGCAGCAACAACCAATAGTCGTATTAACAGCAATTTCTTAAGAATGGAGAAATTTCAAATCATATTAAAGCTGTAATTCAAGTCGAGAAAACCGGAAGTACACGTAGAATACAGTCGCTTGTGTGTGTAAATAGCATTAGTCACGTATCACGCGCGTACGAACGGAAGTGACTTTGCTACCGGGCTATCCCATAATGCACCGTAAATGACGCTTAAATCAACATCCGGGTACTTTTTACGTCATTGGCGATAGCGAGAATTGGTTACTAGCCAGCGTGATACAGTACTTTTGGGAATCCACGATTTGCACCCAATCGTGATCGTGTGATCGATATCTACATTTCTCACTTAAGAATATACGCAGTGCGCGTAGTAGCGATACTTTTGAGCGACAGTCCTGTGGCTTGTAGCGGTGTGCGACAGCATTACAGAAATCTGTGGTGCGATGGCGCATGGCGTGGGTGTGTAAACGTTAGTGGACGTGTGATCAATGCATTCAGCTCAATTGACAAAGTGACTGCTTACCAAGTAACGGAAGAATGATTGCAGGAGGACACCATATCAGGTACGAATTAGGAATAAACTAAAACCGATTTTGAAGATGATCTTGGTAACGAAGCCGCTTTAGGCCTACTAAACGTAGTCCTGGACCTCCTCGATCTTTCGGAGTTTTGCACGCTGTAGTGTAGCTCGTGTGTAGGAATCAACAACAGCGCAGCGGTGTCGTTCGCTACGCGCTGCACACACTGCTGCTGCACTGCTACGGCCTAACGTTAGATTTATCGTTCACGAAACCTGCACACTTTTCCAAAAGGGAACCGTCATTACTCTAGTAAAATGCTCGAGAGGGATATAAAACAAATATCGACTGCTTTCTTTCGGGCCATGGTAAAACTATTTGACCTCGGTGATGTCTCAACAGTGCCATGTCCCTCGACTTCGTCTCGGGACATAGCACTGTTGAGACATCACCTCGGTGCAAATAGTTTTACCATCTCCCTCTGCAGCAGTCGATATTTGTATATTATTCGCAGCCCTCTACGTTTCTTTTCATGCAGTTTCAAGAGTGTAGGAGTACAGGAAAACTCGTTATCAAGCTTGAAAACGCTAAGGGGAATCAAATATTTCGCCCAAAGTACGGATTCCCCCCATAAAGGCAGGTTGTAACGTGATATGAATCCTAACATCAGTAAGAGTTAACTAATTCACACACGCACTAAACGAAGTTATAATATGAAGTACATAATTTTCAAAGAGGACTTTAGAGACTTTTGAAATGATTCGTGATCATGAGTTCAATACAAGGCCAGCAGATGACATAACATTGCTATCACTCACTCTTACTACTGAATGTAATATAATCTAACACGCATTAAGTGACAGAGAAAAACCATTGGAAGTCAAAATTTGACAGTTCTAACCCAGGTCATGAACATACTTATCATGCTCATGCTCTTATCACTATTTATTTCTTTTAAGTCAGTACATGATTTGAGATGTAATATAAAATGGAATCACGGACCATTAAGACATTCGCATGACACGAAAACACAGGCTTTCGTTGACACTGTGAATGTACAATATTGTTAAAATGACACGGTCAGCACAATACAACACACTCCTGTCACGTCACACGGAATTACGAATTCCAAATTTCTCAACTTTAAATAAATATCCACATTTTGAAAAGCACCATACAACAAGTACATGCACTTAAATTTTAGATAGTGCTAAAGTGGAAAAGAATTGCTGTCATACACATACATAATTATGACACATGACATACACATACATAATTATGACACATGACATACACATGATATGATTTGAGGAAAAAACACTTGAAAACCAAAAGAAAAACCTTTCACTTTTAAGATCAAATATAAGTAGGGAATGCAATTCCTGACGCAACGATTTTCTGGAAACAAGAAAGAAATCTGCCCTGGCTGCATTGATAAGCCATATTAGTGTTTGTTATTCAACATACACTGTATTCAATATGTGTCTATGTTTTATAATCCTATTTCTAATCCTCAACATGATTGAAATTTACCTGAAATTACATACATTGTACCGGTATTTGTCATTCACAGAGATATTCGTTTTCCGACATTTTTTTTTTGGGGGGGGGGGGGGGGGGTGGGGGTGAGGTGTGACCACTGTGGAGCATTAAAATAGCATTACTTCGAGATTTCAAATCTGAGATTTCAAATCTGATTTCTTATTTTCATGTATTATTTCTAATCTACACAGGATGTTGTTTTCTTGGATTGGAAGCACCTTAATACAGTTGTTATTTATACCTTAATATTTGTGTCCTTAATTCAATCCCTGCACTATACCGTTTGAAATTTACTCTTTGCAGTTGAACAGCTGACAGATTTTCTTAAATCCATGCGGACCTAGTACAGCCGACTGACTCATCCCTAGTCTGGCAAGGGAACCGGAGACACAACAATGGATGACAAGGACCAATTGATTCTCAACACATTCCGATTCCTTCAGGAGCACATTGTGAGGTTGAAAGGGTGCACATTGGAAAGTCTAAATACATTGGCTTCACTAGTGCATTTGCTTAATGCATAGTTGATTACTTCAATGAACGCCTACAGTCACACGTTCGTACCTATAAAAACCGCAATGTTGTACTGTGAAAGACTCTCAATGATTTCGCAAAGAACACAGGACTCTCAACGTCACTTAAATTCCTCATCTCGAACTTGCAGCAGTTATGGACAGCATGATTCAGGAGGAACTGCGCATTGAAGTGACCTCTAAAGCTTATTGGACTGACTTGACAGATGTCCTACAATATGCATTGTATTAGGAATGAGAGCTGGCGATTCAACACGTCACAAACAGAGTCGCAATAAACGCAAGGCAACAAGCATGTCCCAGTGACGACATGCGCCCACAGCGATCAATCCTACCGTTGATGAGTACCGTAGAATGAGATCAAGAGAGTTAATCGGCAGATCTCGATGACTACAAGGTCTGGGATTCTTGCGAGGGGACGAGGATTCATTGCCCAGAGCACCAGATGTGTTGCCAGCCTTGCAAGAGAATGATCATGAAGTCAAGAAGACAGGAGTAGTAAAGTTCACGGGAGAAGTCCTGAAGGACAATGACCTACTTCAAAGGTGCTCTTCGTGGGACAAACAGAAGAGGAATGTAGCGTGGATTCTTCACTACAAGATACAATAATCGGTCAGGGAAAGTTAAGACTTCAGGAACTGCGTACTACAGAGAATAAAGTCAACACAATGGAACCGCTCAAGGAATTCTCTGCTGACCTAGACGGCAAGTCTCCATGGTAAACCATGGACAAATTGGATTAAAACATGACAGGTGGTTTGCCGAGAAGTCATGGCCGAATCGGGAGAGCTTCCACCAAATTTGACTCCAGGACACCCAATATACTATCATACAACCATCATGTAACCAGACTCATTATCAAACACCATCACCACCTGATAGTCCACTGTGGCGCAGATATAACATGGATGTCACTACCTTCGCATCTCTGGCTTAAATTCTCAGGGGTCGAGCTGCAGTCCGACATGTTGTCGGAAAATAAAATGTCTGGACTGCTCTCAGAGGAACTCCTGACAAACCACCATTCACGCATGTAGATGTAGACTGTTTTGGCCCACTGTAGTGTCGAACAAGGTGGCAGTCGTGCAAAACGATTTTGGGTGTATGTTCACATGCCTAACGAGAAGAGTCACAGGCACATCGATTTACCGAATTCCGTTGACATTGACTCATTCGTTAAACGCTCTATGAAGATTCATAAAGCAGAAGAAGCAATGATAAAAAGATCTGAATGAATGAGAGCTGGAGCAGAATCTTTTGCCCCTTGGAAAAAAGGAACATCGAAAACTCCATACGTCAGAAAGGAATCGATTAAGACATTTTTTGATCCGTCGGCAACAAGCCTCATGGGCGGCATGTGGGAATAAATGATATGGTCTGTTCGGTCACGATCTTTCAAAATCTGCAGGGCAGATCTTGTGTGAAAAGGTCCTAGCAACAGTGATGACAGAAGTCGAGCCGATTCTCGATTCCGAACCACTAAGCTTAGCCTTGACCCTCGAGATGAAAAACTACCCACACAGTATTATCACCCGATTGATGAGAAAGAGGCCAGATAGCCTATCAAGAACTTTCAACAAAGTTCAGATGGCGGCAAGCTCAGTACATACCGTAGTGTCACAATCTGGAGACGACGGAGGAGAGAAATACATTATACTGTACCTCTCTTGCAGGAGAGACAGAAGTGGAGGGATACCGCCACGAAATAGTTTACGGAGAACAACAAGAACTCTTTGATAAGGATCAAAGAACCAATGACGGGCCCGACAACATGGGCGAGCCCACTGGTCGTCGTCCCAAATGTCCATGGCGACATTAGAGTGTGTCAACATGCGACAGGTCATCGATGCAGTCGTGGGAGAGAGACACATCCCATCCGACATCGGAGGAGACGCTGGAGGCTCTCAATGGTCGTCGGTATTCTCCAAGCTCAATGTCCCGTGGGGGTATACAGGTTGAATTTGGCAGTGAAATACGAGATTACTATGTTTGCGAAGCACAAGGGCCTGACGAGGTATAAATGGCTAATCTTTGGACTGTCGCCAGCATCGGAAATATATCAGCATGCAATACAACGGTCGCTCCAAGGACTGGAGGGCGTTCGCAATATTTCGGACGACATCACCGTCTACGGAAAAACGATTGCTGAGCACGACGCTCAGCTCCAGGCACTGCGCGAGCGCTTGAAGAAACGTGGCTTCACACTGAAATGCCGACGATTACACTTAGCCCGAAGTTCGTCGGCTTGATGGTGTCCAGCGATGGGATCGCACTAGACGAGTCCAAGGTAGACACACCGCGACCGACATCGAGAAGAAGAGGTAAGGTCATTTCGCGGTCTTGTGAATTACTACGGGCGTTTCATCGATAATCTCGCCACTATCACTGAACCGCTTCAAGAGTAGACACGAACGGAAACCAAGTGGGCATGGACACTGCGTCACAAGCTATTGCTGTCGCCCGGCAACAGGCATCGACGAGCTTCGCAGTCATGGCAAATTTCGTAAATGGCGCAAAGACTAATCTTCGCGTTCGCGTTTCTTCGCACCAGACCAGGGGACGATTTTGTCCCAAACTATGAATGGTGTCACCTGCCCAATGGCATTTGTGAGCCAAATTCTGACGGATGTGGGGCGTCGCTACATATACTCTTAAACTAAGAAGGAAGCCCGGGCAGTGGGTGTGGGGTGCGAACAATTTCATTTGTACCTGATCGGAGCTTAAAGCCCGCCGCACACTTCACGATTTTCGTTTGCACGACTGACTTTAGATCCGAAAAAGAAATCACAACAGTCTCAGAATAAACATGCTTGTTTATTTGAGATCAAAGTCGCTTAGTCTTGCGACCGAAAGTTGTAGAGTATGCGGCGGGCTTAATTTGAGCTCTTGACTGACCACAAACCGCTGTAATACATGTATGCCATACATGCAATTTAAACGATGGTTACATAATGCTCATCATCTTGAATACAGAACTGAATGGCAAATATATCAGAGATAATAATTGCAATCTTACAGGTACAGTGTGATACATTTTGCAGTAATCTTATATTCTCAAAATTTTTACGATGTCACATACATGTATTTGCAAAATTAATAACTTGTGCAAATATTACCATTTGTAGCACAAATGTGCTGTATACTGCCTCCAAAGTGGAAAATCAACAACTTTTCTGACGAAAATATAATGAATACAGCATACTTTCTTCATATCGTTGTCCTAAAATGTCATGAACAGTGGTACTCTTCTCATCAGACGCTGCCGGCACCAAAACAAAGATTCATAACGTTTGAACAGACTGTCTGATTTTCCTCAAACTTTCCCAATGTGTTCTACTACTATTTGTACATTACCTCGATTCAAGAATACAAGGTATATTGAGTTTAATTATTCTTTAAGATGCTTTGAAATATGGAAAGGATAAACTGTACAGTGCATGATGTATGATGCACATTTATATCAGAGTTGTCAGTGAAGCAATGGAAACATGTTGCAGTAATATTATGTCCTTGCATCTTAGGAGAAGCAACAAAACAACAGCATCACCTCATCAGGGTAGTCACCGGAGAGAACATCTTCTGCAAATGTTTTGTACTGGAAGAATCAATATCAAAATTTAGTATTCATATAACATAGCGACATGATATGCAATGCTGCTGTATTGCATAAGTTGTTATGGCAACTTTACCTCATGAATCTCAACAGACAGTTTCAAAATTGGTACATCCATAGACTTATCACTGTTGTTCCATAGAAGAAGAAATACTACATGCAATTAAAATTCATTCTCTCAATCTTGTTCTCACATGGGAATGCAGTAACTATCGGTACATGCAATGGGAAAGTGTCTAGCAAGTTCCAGTTTGCAAAATATCATACATACAAGACATAGTTACAAGCCGCAGTATCGCGGCTGGGGGATATACAATGTAACAGATGTGACACACGCTCTCAATTCTGGTACCAGCAAGGCAGTGGTGTATGTGGGAGCTGGAAATGGGGTTGATTTTGAAAGAAGTTTAGCTAGATGTGCCTAACTCTTGTGCCCTAACCTGTAAATATGTTGTTACCTGTAGTATCTAGTTTTGGAAGTTCATCAGTGATTACAGACCGGCTAGACTTTGGTGAACTAACTAAGGAAGGAGAAACGACAACAGATGATTTTGCTTGTAGCTGTCTATCCAACTTCAGACAAGGAAACCACATCTGTCTCCAGATGATGGTGCCTTGAAAGCTGCCCTTGAGATAGAAGCCTTCCATCTGACAGAGAAGCAGCGAGGGTTCCAAGGACGGAGAGTTCTTGTGGTCTAGACGAAAGATGCTACACAGACTCAGACCCTCGCAGAAGAAGTAATCAAGGTAGTGGCCGATGGGATGTCGGGTCACTGAGAAGCCCTAACTGGACTCAAGACAACAGTACAGAGGTTGCATAGTGAGGTAAGCAACCTTCATGCAAGAGCACACCAATCCAATCAGGACAAACAACCTGGAAGTCAATGCCCTATGGAGAGACAGTGCTACTTCTGAAAGGAGATTGGACACCTCAAAAGGAATTGTCCAAAGTTACACCTGTCTCACGAGGGAAACGAGCAAGCGTCAGATGGACGAGTCGACAGCTGACAGTAATAAGCTCCTAGCCCATCGAACTTCAGACAAGGAAACCACATCTGTCTCCAGATGATGGTGCCTTGAAAGCTGCCCTTGAGATAGAAGCCTTCCATCTGGCAGAGAAGCAGCGAGGGTTCCAAGGACGGAGAGTTCTTGTGGTCTAGACGAAAGATGCTACACAGACTCAGACCCTCGCAGAAGAAGTAATCGAGGTAGTGGCTGATGGGATGTCGGGTCACTGAGAAGCCCTAACTGGACTCAAGACAACAGTACAGAGGTTGCATAGTGAGGTAAGCAACCTTCATGCAAGAGCACACCAATCCAATCAGGACAAACAACCTGGAAGTCAATGCCCTATGGAGAGACAGTGCTACTTCTGAAAGGAGATTGGACACCTCAAAAGGAATTGTCCAAAGTTACACCTGTCTCACGAGGGAAACGAGCAAGCGTCAGATGGACGAGTCGACAGCTGACAGTAATAAGCTCCTAGCCCATCGAACTTCAGACAAGGAAACCACATCTGTCTCCAGATGATGGTGCCTTGAAAGCTGCCCTTGAGATAGAAGCCTTCCATCTGGCAGAGAAGCAGCGAGGGTTCCAAGGACGGAGAGTTCTTGTGGTCTAGACGAAAGATGCTACACAGACTCAGACCCTCGCAGAAGAAGTAATCAAGGTAGTGGCCGATGGGATGTCGGGTCACTGAGAAGCCCTAACTGGACTCAAGAGAACTGTACAGAGGTTGCATAGTGAGGTAAGCAACCTTCATGCAAGAGCACACCAATCCAATCAGGACAAACAACCTGGAAGTCAATGCCCTATGGAGAGACGGTGCTACTTCTGAAAGGAGATTGGACACCTCAAAAGGAATTGTCCAAAGTTACACCTGTCTCACGAGGGAAACGAGCAAGCGTCAGATGGACGAGTCGACAGCTGACAGTAATAAGCTCCTAGCCCATATGAGTTGCCCTACACAAAGAGATAGAGGGATGTCTAGTGATGGGATATACCTACATGGAAGGTGCATGGAGAAGACATAACTTGCCTCATTGACACAGGAGCCAATGTATTTATTCTACAAGATGGAGTATTCAAGCATATTGTCAAAGGAAATAGACTGGCACTGACAGATGCAGAATCCAGGACGAGTCTTGCAGACAAAATCAGTGTTCCTGTTCTTGGCAAGTAAAGATAGAATTGGAGATTGGAGAGCATGCACTCTCGCATGCATTCTGGGTAGCAGACATAGGCCCTGACTGCATTTTGGGGCTAGACTTCCTCAGGAAGCAGCGTTGCTCAATCATTGTACGACTGGGCCTGGTATCTCTCAATCCACTACAGCATGCCAAGAATACTACACCCGAATTTCACTGTAGGATAGTCCTAACAGAAACAGTAGAGGTACCCGCTATGACTGAGATGATTTTACCAGGCAAAGTTAAAGACTTGCAGACAGAGTGCCAGGGCGAGCTAGGGTTAGTTCAACCAGCAGAATCATTTCATCAGAAGAAGGGACTGCTGGTGGCCCATAGTCTTGTCGTGGCCCAAACGGGAGATATAGGTCTACCTGTTAGAATTTGCTAACTTCACAAAAGACGTTGTCACCGTTTACAAGAACACGACTGTATGGACTTGTGAAGGCGTATATACCATCTCCAACCTTGACAACGAAGGTTACAGCAGAGATCAAGATGAATCCGTTCCTACCCACATAGAGCAACTTTACAAAGATGCAACCCTGGAGCTGGTTGATGCCCGAAAAGGGTTGGTTGCAAAGATGCCTGTGAAATGGCAGGGCTTATTTGCCTGTGATTCACAAGGACCACGGTAAGCCAGCACCCACATTGACACTGGAACACACAACCCAATCAGACAGGCAACTCATCGACTTCCTTTCCACAAACAAGATATAGAAGCCAACACAGAAATAGACAAGATGCTTACAGCTGGCATAATCGAACCCTCCAGCAGCCCTTGGTCATCTCCAATTGTCCTCGTTCAGAAGAAGGATGGAAGCCTCATTTCGGTGCAGATTGTCGGAAACTACACAAAATCACAGTCAAGGATTCCTACCCACTGCCAAGGATTGGCGACACCCTTGAGATGCTAAATGGGGCCACGGTCTTTTCCACCCTGAACCTTGCCAACGGATATTGGCAGATCGAGATGGACCATGCAGACAAACCAAAGACAGCCTTCGCTTCACATCGTGGCTTGTTCCAGTTCAATGTGATGCCGTTTGGGTTATGCAAAGCCCCAGCCACATTTGAGAGGCTAACTGTAATCCTAACACCTGTTTTCACGGTGAGGAGAGTTCTATTGGACGCTTGTTATGATACAGAAACCTTTCGCATGGACTATGAAGGACTCTCTAAGAATGTGAGTCATGCATGCTTCTTTATATTATGAGCCACATATTCACTGATTTATTGTGTAATGAGCCGTAATGTATGGCCTCCTTTAAGATTCCCATGTATGAGTTGCATGTCTCGGAATGTTAATGGGATTCCTGCAGTCAAGCAAATGTAGAACCTGACTGTATGGTGTGCAAAAGAGGAAAAAGGGGTTCAAAGAACACAAGGTGACAGTATGAAGCTTTAATGACATGGTGGTATGAGAAGTTTGTTAATGTATGTTGTGCTATTGTAAGAGCAGCTTGATTGCTCTTCCTGTTACCAATGCCCTACATATCAAACAACATTCATGAGTTTAAATCAGAGTTCCCTTGATTCCTTAAATCTTGAAGTGACGTGTCTTGTAATAAGAGCTATCCCAAAAGGCAGGGCTCCACACTAACTTTTTTTTTGGTGGCCCGGTGGGGCCACCAAAATCATCAATTTCAAATATTTGGTGCCCCGAGAGAAATTTGGTGGCCCGAAAAAAAATAAATAATATTAAAAGTCCTTTTTTTTTTTAATGACTCGCACACTCACTGCACGCATTTATGCATTTCCGTCGCAAAAAGTTACAAATTTATTGATATACTTTTCAAAAAATTTTGGTGGGCCGAGGCGGGCCACCAAATTTGCCCTTTTTAAAAATTTGGTGGCCCGACTTTCACTTTTGGTGGCCCCGGGCCACTGTTAGTGTCGAGCCCTGCAATAGGAACATAAATACCGGCAGAGGTACACATGGAATATCTTGTCGCATCTAATTTTTTACATGTTTCACATGATGTGATACTAGCACAATGATAACACTGTGCGATTATCTTGTTTATTAGAATTTGTCTAATACAATGTAAATGTACAAAAATTTTGTAAGTTTACACCATTTCACATCCACACTTGGGAAAATTAAAACATGTAAATTCTTCACTGAGCATGAAAGATATATTATGTATGCAGTCTAAATTTCAATCCAAAATGAAATGGGAATTGTCAAACCTTCATAATCATGTGATGCTTGATAACAAAAATGAAATAGTCTCATACACAGTCACTTGATACACAAATCATTATCTGTTTACCATTTTGCATGTAGAGCTTCAAAAGACCACTTTACTAAATTGTCTTGGAGTATGACTCTGAAACTGTCATGAAACAATCAGGTACATGAACATAATATAACAAAATATATTTAGTAAATGGCAAGAAACTAAAAGAGACTGCTGGAGAAAGTGAGTTTTTTCTTACATATCATGCCACTCAAATCACTGCCATTCCGAGATTACTATCTTGGTGCTGTTTCAGCTAAATCTGATTCTTACTACTTTTCTTTCTTCCAGAGTTGTCCTGCCATTAGCATTTACATGTCTGATAAGCTTCAATAATTGCTAAAGGCATATGAAAATGACAAACTTCACTACAGAGAAAAGGTTCAACTATTTTTGTGTGTCATTTCTATGAATTACATAATCTCTTACAGATGCATAAGTACAATATAGCACTGGCCCCTACATACAGTGTATCATGAGAAAACTTCTCTCATTCTCTTCTCAATTTCATTTTCGGCTTCAGTCTGTTGAATCTGCAGTGTTGACCGACTTACTGCTGTCCTCGGCAATCTCTGCGCTTTGATTGGTGCATGCCCGCTCACTTTGATACCCTCCTTCCGTGTCATTGGCTGGTTCAGGCTGTGGTGCGTCCTGATTGGTCGCTGACACCTCCTGAACATCTTCTTCTTTTGCTTTGTCAGCAGATCCCTGGGCCTCCTTCTTTTCCGTTTCCTCCTCGCCTTGCTGAAATCCAGCCTGATCAGAGAAGATTGCACCGATTAACCAAATGTTTATCGAAACCTACTGGGTCTTGTTGTACGAAGTCTAATCGTATGTGAATGACAGAATCTTGAAGGGATTAAACTGATTGATTGATTTCATTGATTTCATTTTATTTCTGTATGATTTTTTCATACAAGAATATAACACAAAATCAGTTAAACAAAGTTATTGAGTAATATTTGACAAAGGAAATACATGGAAATACAAATAGGTAAATGATTGACTTTTGAACAACACTGTTTTTTTCTTGATAATACATAACAGAGATGAGCAGGTGTCATTTTACGCATAAAATGTAAGATATCATGTACCTGCTGTTCAAGAGACAAATTAAGCTAATCTACGTGTAATAGAAATACATGTGACCATTATAATGAGCAGATGCTTGGCATTAAGGATAATAGCCTCAGAAATACACATCGTCTTTTGATCACAGATAATGGATTCACCACTCACTCAATTAATGTAGTGTCAAGGACTAAAATACATGGCTAATATAAATCTGCAACTCTTCTGGTCTAAAAAGAAAAAAAGTGAAAATTGGTCATGCAATTTCAGCTACCTTATTTCATCATGACAATGGGATCATTCCCTTAAGTCTGAATAATACCAGCCATAGCAAATGTCCCCATTCCCTAGGAATGTAAGTTGTAATGTTCTATTAATTTGATGATCTAACAATATTGATAAGAATGCTGCTGCTGCTGTTACTATGCTACTACTACCAGCACTAAGGAAAATAAAAGAAACAAAACAATATCATGAATGATAACAAGGCAAGTGCTGTAATGTGTCTCGCCCACAAACGTACAACAACTATTTTTTTTTCTTGTTCACAAATGGACCTATGGATCAAAAGTTAGGAGTCATAATTAAATGCACAGTACATTGGGCCCCTAAAAGTTCATTGACCCCTGTCTGTGACCTTTGACCTTGTGGTGACCATCAACTCCCTAAGGGACATCCACCATCCAAGTTTAGTGCCAAACGGACTTATGGATCAAAAGTTATGACCCATAATCGAAACGCGCCCTAAAAACTTAACATTGGGCCCTAAAAGTTCATTGACCCCTTCCTGTGACCTTTGACCTTGTGATGACCATCAACTCCCCAAGGTACATCTACCATCTAATTTTGGTCACAAATACACTTACGGATCAAAAGTTATGGTCCATAATCGAAACGCGCCCTAAAAACTTAACATTGGGCCCTAAAAGTTCATTGACCCCTGCCTGTGACCTTTAACTTGAGGTGACCTTCATACTTGGTAAAAGGTAAAACTTTGTATGACCACTCTTCCCTCCAAGTTCGATTCAAATTGAAGCTCAGAGTACAGAGTTATTCAAGTCTTTATAGTGTTACGGACAGACGACGGACGGACGGACGGACGACGGACGGACAGACACCGCAGGTGATCCCTTAGTCTCCCCTCACCTCCGGTGGGCTCGACAATAATAATGACCACAAATTAATTATCACCATCCTCATCTTTATCATTTAAAGCAATGTTCAATATTAGATAACAACAATATAATCATTATGACTGTAAGAACATTACTTCTTCATCGATATGCCAGTTATCACGCCTTCTGCTTTTTTTTTCCATATGAAAGATATTTTGCCATTCTCTGTTAGATGATAACAGTCCTCATGTGCTTACCTGTGAATGCCCAGGATTGTCTTGACCTGGATCTTCAAAGACAAGGTCATCTGGCTCTGGTGCAGCCGGTAGGAACTCCTCCCCCGGACACATGAGATCAAAGATTCTCCTGGCCTGTTGTCATGGCAACAGAAGAAAAAGAGGAAACTAGAAATCTCGCTATGGCGACTGGTATGCCTCCGCCATAATGCATGATTCTCCTAATAGGTCTAGATAGTACATGTGGACAATGTGTGAGTACATTTTCTCAAAATTGGCAAAATAATAAAATGACAAGTATGTCCTGAATGTGTTGAATGTTCACCTTCCTTGACTTAGGTTTAATTGGATGAATAGGAGAGCATGTATTTGGGATTTAAGGACTTTAACTTGACTTCGACCCATTCATACGTTAAATGCATTGAGTAATTTTCAACAAAGTGCAATTTCTGTATTGAATAGTAAATTGTTGCCATTTTCATCTGGCCTTTGACCCTAAAATTCATAAGATAATCACTGTCAGGCAGAACATGCATAAATATGTAGTACGTTTCAAGATAACTTGAGCCACTTCCAAGATATGGAGGAAAAATTTAGTTCAGCACTTTCACTAGATCTTTGACCTTTTGACCTTTCAGGCAAAAACAAAAGAAAAACAAACTTTCAGAGAATTTCTATTAGGTTATACATGCATACACCAAGTGTAAAAAAAATTCCTGCTGGCATTGCGTAAACATGAGGGAAATAGTAAAATTTTGAAGTATTGCCCTTGACCTTTGACCCCATGAACCCTAAATTCTCTAGATAATCACTGCCAGTCAGTACATATTATGTTCCATGAAGATACCTTGAACAATTTCCAAGGTACAGAGAAAAAGGTGAAGTTTTAATATTTTTACTTGACTTTTTGACCTTTGACCTTTGACCTCATGACCCAAACTTTCACCAGAAAATCTTAATTGGGTAATACATGTATACACTAAGTTTCAAGAAAATATCTTCAGGCATTGCATAGATATGGTGGAAATAGTGAAATTTTATGTATTTGACCTTGACCTTTTGACCTTTAACCTTTGACCTCATGACCCAAACTTTCACCAGAGAATCTTAATTGGGTAATACATGTATACACTAAGTTTCAAGAAAATATCTTCAGGCATTGCATAGATATGGTGGAAATAGTGAAATTTTATGTATTTGACCTTGACCTTTTGACCTTTGACCTTGAGCATGTGCACCCAAAAGTTGATAGGCACAACTTCACCCCCTAATACACATACATGCCAAGTTTCATTAAGATACCTCAAAAGGTTTTGATAGTTACCCTGTCCACAAAAATCATTACAGACGGACAGAAGGACGGACGGACGGACGGACGGACGGAAGGACGGACGGACGGTCGGAAGGACGGACGGACGGACGGACAACCCGAAAACATAATGCCTCCGGCACCACTTCGTGGCGGAGGCATAAAAACATAGCTGTGATGATGATGCTTCAGTAACATACACGAAGAGAGATATTCAACATCTAAGCAATATGGATACGACCTAAATGCATTGTACCAAGCCCGGTTTACTGCATCCTACCTTTACTTGGGCGAGACACTAGGATATCATTGTTACCCACGCCGATGAAAATCGGCAGGGGGTTATGTAAAGGGTTCCGTATGTTTGTTTGTTTGTTTGTTTGTTTGTTTGTTTTTTTGTTTGTTTTTTGTTTGTTTGTTTGTTTGTTTGTTTGTTTGTTTGTTTGTATGTTTGTTTGTTTGTTTGTTTGTTTGTTTGTTTGTTTGTGTACAAGATAACAAGAGAACGGGTAAACGGATTTGCACGAAATGTTCAGGGAATGTTTGGATAATGACAGGAAAGAATCGATTAGATTTTGGTGATAATCGGTTGACCCTTGCAAATTCTGTGTGACCTTGAAGTTTTGACCCCATGGTATAGTGACCATTCCGAAAATTTCCCGTTTCTCACTTTGCGATTTTCCGCTACCATACGAACACATAAACTCCCCAACGATCCGACTTCGCTGCTCAAATGTTCGTAAGAATTCCGAAATTTACGTTTAGGCCTATTTGAGGGACTATGTCCTTCTAGATTTATGAAAGTTCGTTCTCCGTCATCACAAACTGGCCCGTATTTTGATGATTTTTCAAATTAACATTGATTGTTTTTTTCGTTAGAGGAGCATTTTGCTCGGTCGCAGTCACACTGCACGATATGCGTGCTCAATGTCAATGCGTGTGCAAGGCCGCTGAAAATGCATCGCGCTCTACACTGTTGGTGCAAAATTGCACCGGGGACGTTGCGGCGCTCGTTGGTAGCCGAATACTGGTGCAGTAGACATTTGCATTCAACCCTTGCATTGAATAATTCCCGTAGACACTAATCATAGGGGTAATTGCCTAGGGGGTACGTAAATTTTGTTTTTCTTTTTTGCTTTTGTGGATACCATCAAAGATCGTACACTCATACGACCTTTGATATTTGATGATTTTTCAAATTAACATTGATTGTTTTTTTCGTTGGAGGAGCATTTTGCTCGGTCGCAGTCACACTGCACGATATGCGTGCTCAATGTCAATGCGTGTGCAAGGCCGCTGAAAATGCATCGCGCTCTACACTGTTGGTGCAAAATTGCACCGGGGACGTTGCGGCGCTCGTTGGTGGCCGAATACTGGTGCAGTAGACATTTGCATTCAACCCTTGCATTGAATAATTCCCGTAGACACTATTTCATAGGGGTAATTGCCTAGGGGGTACGTAAATTTTGTTTTTCTTTTTTGCTTTTGTGGATACCATCAAAGATCGTACACTCATACGACCTTTGATATTTGATGATTTTTCAAATTAACATTGATTGTTTTTTTCGTTAGAGGAGCATTTTGCTCGGTCGCAGTCACACTGCACGATATGCGTGCTCAATGTCAATGCGTGTGCAAGGCCGCTGAAAATGCATCGCGCTCTACACTGTTGGTGCAAAATTGCACCGGGGACGTTGCGGCGCTCGTTGGTGGCCGAATACTGGTGCAGTAGACATTTGCATTCAACCCTTGCATTGAATAATTCCCGTAGACACTAATCATAGGGGTAATTGCCTAGAGGGTACGTAAATTTTGTTTTTCTTTTTTGCTTTTGTGGATACCATCAAAGATCGTACACTCATACGACCTTTGATATCATCACACTCTCGGCTTGCTATAATCAAAATATCCCGTAAGAAAACGGCGTATTTCTCGATTTTTAGCGCTTTTTCCGCGACCCGTCGTGTAGACAATACTCTTAAAACTGGACTTAATTCGCGCGCGCTTGGAAAAGTTCCGATTCTGCACTTTTGACGGTGGAATTTGGGATTTTCGATGGATTTTTGGAGGAGACTTAAGGACTTTCCTGTACGTGAATGAGTGTTAATACCGTATGTGTAATGATGTGATTTGCGTGTGATGTGACTGTAGAACCAAAGATCGTACACTTCAGTGTACGATCTTTGGTAGAACTCACTGGCTGGTGATAAAGCACACTGGCAATTAAGTGGCCGAATTCTGGTAGATGACCGAATGCACATTATGTTTACCCCGACTTTGTACTTAGGCGTGGGTCTGCCGCCTTTGACGGCCCCTCTCTAGTTATGAATGTATCTTCTTTATCAAACATACATTCTTTTCCATAAAATGATAAAGAAAACTTCAATATCGTTTTGTTGCTGCTTTTTGTCTTTCTTTCTGTTTTGTTAAGTTTGTTCATTGATTGTTTGTCCGTTCTGATATAGGAGAAGTTTTAGAGAATGTGTACTGTAAAGCATGATATTTTCGCAGCATGAAATTTTTGTGAATTGGAGCCAACGGCCTTTTTCACGCCATGAAATTTTCGGAAGTTGTCTCTAACATTCAATGCATTTAGTGTAGACAAGAACTTTCACGTGCATTTTAACTGTGCAAATCTTGGCTCTCGCGAAATTCGCGAAATTAAAATGCATGCGAACATTCCTCGTTTTACAGTATGTTGGAAGCCTTGACCCACTTGGATGATTATAACATATCTTGGAGAATTCACCTGTTTAACAGCATGCTCAAAGCCTAGAGAGGCTCCTGCCCCGGCGGTGACGTAAACATTGCCAGGCAACCCCTCACGCAGGGCTTCGTCGGGTATCTCTGTGATGTCTTGCTGGGTGAAGAAGAGAGACCAAAGGATGCGTGGTCTCTCATCTCCGTCCTCCTCATCCCCATCCTTGGAAGACAAACCCTCTCCTACAGGGAAGAAAATACTATACTTGATCTCTTGTTGATGCAGACATCATAAGAAGCGGGGGAGGGAGACATTAAACAAATCAATCAACAAATCCTCATCAAACATCACACAGACACAGTCCCAATGTGAGGAAAATGCAGCTCGTTTATCAGTTGCTGGCTTGTTAAATGAGGTCTTTCTTGTGCCTCTTCACACACCTGCGACACATCTTTGCGTACTTTGCACATTTACAGTATGTTGTTGATACCACGACAAGCAAATAGAATTAATTGAGTCAATGTGGGAACTAATGTGGGAACTTTGTTCCCACTACCGGTGAGAAAATATTCACTTACAAAAGACTGTACAAAAGTGCTTACAATTTTACTTTTGAGATGAAAGTGGATGAATGATTAAAAAAAAAAATAACTGTAAGTTTCTAAAATAGAATATCTGGTGACTTGTTGCACTAGTTGAGATGGATATACCACCTGACGTAGCTAGTACAATGTTCATTCAAAAGTGCCTCTCTTACTCAGTGTGTGTGTTTACTTCATGCATTCACAGAAAGACAAAGGTATTATTAATAGACAGTGATGCATATTCTGACTGCTTGAGAGCCGATTATGGGTTTGATATTATGGCTTGCATTACCTCCAAGCAGTTTTGCCTAGTGACTTCCCCACACCCCCCCCCCCCAACAAAAAAAAAACATATCATAATTGTTTGAAAAAGCACAGAACGTGGGGAATATCACATAGTACTGCTATATGCATGCATATTTCTTGGCTGAATGCGTAAAGAGTCAACTTAACAATTTTACATTTCTGAAAAGTGATTAAAGCAATACCTAAAATCCTACGATGATGTCAACAGGATCACTTTTTGCCATTACCTTTAAAATGACATACAAGGTACATTTACTTGAAAAGCATTGGTAAGCTCTGTTCCTTATAATGGTCCATCTAGAGTGTAGCACTGGTGCTTGTGTCAATCATAAATAATGAACTTAAGTATTGAAAAATTATGCCAGTTATGCCTTGCATTTTTTTTTTTACCATTTGATGCTGTCTGGAAGAACCTGTCTACAACTGGTTTTAAACTATCGCTGGCCAAAACTCCTGGATCAGAGGATCTGCTGGTCAGGTGGACGAGGACTGAAATTGAATGGCAAAAAACAAACAAACATTGATTTAACTCTTGTGCTTTGCTCACAGATCGGCATTCACACTGGAGTGCTTTCTTCGGCGATTGACACAAATGTTTGAAATGAATTGTCAACAAATAGAGATTAGCTAATCCCCTAATCCATATTGCATCATCAGGGCTTTCTTATTGGACCGAGGCACATTAATCACCTGAGCGTGCTTGGTAATCTACACTTGGTCATGTCTGAATGGATTACTTAAAGCCCCCGTTCCACTATCAAGATTTGGACCCCGATCTGTCCCGATCTAGCAGATCGGGAGAGAGCGGCAAAAGCGTACGGGGATCGGAAACATCGTAGCAGCAGCGTGTGGAGGTCGGGGTTGGAGCGGGCATTTTTTCAGATCGGGAAGAAATTTTGAACCGGTTCAAAATTTCTTCCCGATCTCCCCGATCAAAATTGGCATATTTTTAATCGTACGGCAAGTGGGGAGAGTGTAGTGACAGCGTAAACGCAGCGGGGATAGCGTAGTGACGGCGTAAACGCAGCGGGATGAGCGTAACAAGGTCTTTCTGAGCGTAGTAACATCGGCACAAGAACGGGAAGTAATTTTAGCTGTAATTTTCGAAGAAGAAGAAGAAGAAGAAGAAGATATGAAGAAAAAGAAGAGAAGAAAGCAGCGAAGCAGCTACCCAAAAGGCGAAGAAAGAGAGACTGCATGTGATGCTGAAAGAGGAGGAAGAGGACATAGCAGAATTTTGAAGAATATGAAATCATCTACAACTGGAGGAAGACGAACTATAAAAGCAAGGACATCAAGAAAAAGCCTTGGAAAAATCATCACGTCTTAGTTTATACAATGCATTGCTGCGAAAGAACCGTGAGTTGAGGAGCCTCTTCGAGGTCCACAGTATATTTCTTCGGTTCTGCATGCTAATAAGTTGACTGACTGCAGACCGACAGTCGAATCGGGGTACATCGGGGCACATCGGGCACTTTTCAGCTCTCTGAACGGGGTAACAGCGTGATAAGATCATATAGATCGTTCAGAGCGTAGATACAGCGTGCATCGATCGGATAACATCAGCAACATCGCACTGACAGCGTAGCTACATCGTTCTAAAGCGTACCGGCAGCGGCAGAGATCGTAATGTCTCATTCCCGATCATCGAAGTAAGAGCGTAACAAGCACTTTGTAGTCGTAACTGCAGCGTACTTAGAGTGTTGTAGCATCGTACTGTCTCCAGATCGGCTCAGGTTTTACCCGATCCTTCCCGACCTGAGAAAATTGTCAAATCGTAACGAGAACGGCATAGTGGAACGGGGGCTTAATGCTGACAAAAAAGTACTGTCAAGTACAAGGGGGACATAAAGGGTTAAATAATGGAGGATGCTCCAATGGATACTGAGACTGTGAATCCCTTTCCAAAATTCAATTGTTTCTCCCCTTAAGTCCAATGTATATTTATTGGATAGCTTTAGTTATCAAACAAAGCTGTAAAAAATTACAAATTTAAATTTTGACATTTAACTGAGATACACATCAGGTTAACTTTGTGTATTGGCATTGTAGGCTTTTGCAGATTTTTTTTTTCTTTTTTTTTGCATCATGACATAGAGTCAGCTTTTTTTATTTTCTTGACAAGAGTGAAAAATATGGAAAGTAAAATAACAAAACTGCTTCCTTGGAAAAAGTGTTTTAGAATGTAGGCCTATACATTGCTTTAAAATTTGCCATGGTCACCTTGAAATTGTCACAATCTAGAGCTATTATTTAATAAAGAGTGATACATGTACTCATGCAAAGAGAAGACCTTTCATTTTTCACAATATTCCTCAGTATACAAAAATCATGCCTATAATACATGGTCTGTGAGATATCATATCTTGATTGATCATTTTCCAAAATGATATCTATAATTTGTGGATGCTAGTCAAGTAGAAGTAATCTTTTTGCAACTTACAGAGTTCACGGGGAGCTGCACACGCGGCATAACCAACTTCAATGACTTGAACAGGTGTTCCACTGCCCTCTAGTGGTGGAATGGTGAGCAATGTGATCTAGAAATGTGCAAATGGACAAGAAAGTGTGGATATGGGCTAACAATGATAGAAGATTGTTATTATTTTGCCTTTACCTTTAAAAGTTGCCTCAAGAAGGAACGAACTGTAAGCCTGATGTAGCAATCTATACTATATAAACCCTTTGGAGACCAATACACTGGAAAGATAATATTCTCAATGAACAGGTCTGATGGCAGAGACAATTTGCTGTGTCTAGATCATATTTCATTTCAGCCATTCATCGGTGTCTGCAAATCCTACATAAACTTTTGCAAAGAAAATACAAGCACAAAATATGATGAAATTAACAGTACATTTCGATTTTGTGATACAAGTTATTATGCTATGCTACAGACTTAAAATGACTAATGAAGTGTTCAATGGGGTTTCAGGGGGTTGACACAAAGAGCAAAGCTTGAAAGTATAACCATTGAAAAAAACATTTAATTTTTGATCTACCAGTATTCACTTTCTTCAAACAAAAGCTGCAGGTGTACGTGCATGAGGGGCTGGGGATGGGGTGTGTGATGGTGTTGATGGTGCCATCACTCTGCTCAAGCTCCAACCAATTTGACAAAATGAATGGAATAATAATTACTTTCTTATGTGAAGGGAAATTTGTGTACCTCTGGAATGATAATACATTCTGACTTAAAATCATATTTCTGATTGCCACAATATTATTACCGTTCAAGACCTATTGACCACCAAAACCATATGTTGCTGTTGTTGATTTTTAAATGGTGTGTGCCAGGAGGGGGGAGGGGGGAGGGATGTCACTAACCTGTTCTGAATCCGCTGGCTTCACCGATTTGTCCGTGATCAAAATTCCTCTTGAAACGTAACTACACAGAAAGACAAAATAAGTGAGGGTGCTTATATCATACTGTAAGGTAACTACATCCTTCGAGAGCAAAGTTGGTGTCAAAAGTGGACATATGGTCAATGAGACACTGCACTGTGAGAACTTGTGTGACCAGGAACTTGGCACTGATGGCTTGTTTTAAAATCAAAGTGAAATACAGGAAAGGCTGGGAGAAAAATCCTCTTACAATGATATCGACAATGTGATAATCACTTAATTTTTCATCTGTACATTACTCAGATTAGGTGGTGAAAGCTAAAATAGGAAGTACTAGTATTATACACGATACTCAAAGGATGGCATACCTTGGTGTGATTGCTGAAGCTTGTCTTGGAGTGTAGCTGTATTCCATTATCAGGTTCCTGAAAACATTTACAAGCAAACATAGGACATAGAGGAATGCCAAACTGACAACATGTAAAAACCGCCAATATTACAGTATACCATCTACAGCAGCTTTTTTCTCTCCCTTTCTCTCTCTCTCTCTCTCTCTCTCTCTAACACACACACACACACACACACACACATACACACCTTTCGCGTTTTGCAAACATGCACGTGATATGGTTTTGAAGTGCATGTTTTGGAGTCATCTTGATAAGGCAAGTTTGTGTAAGGTATTCCTTCTACAAATATACAAAGCACTGACAGCATAACCACACTGAGAAATTTGGACACTGTACAAAATTTGTTTTATGTCTACTACATAACTCAGAATTTCACTTCTGTTAAGGAAAGCAGCTTTCAAGATAACAGCAATATACAACACCTACTGAAAAGAGTAGCATATCACTTGATTTTAAGCTAATGGCTGATTGAAAAACTTCACTTTTATATCGTATGCATGACTACAAGACATCCATGATCTGTAATTCTGGTGTAAATGCCTGCCATCTTTGAGCCTTAAAGTTTTTGTCGTGAGTAAACAATTACTCTTCTATAATCTGGCTAAGAATGATTTGAATATAATGAGCCATAAATGAAGAATGAATGCATGCATGTAACATTGCACATTGTATGCATGGAATGAATGACTGTAGATTGGATTGAATGAAAGGGTAAAGCTACAGAACCCTCTGATTTGATCTTTGTGTTGCAATAATGTTTTCAGAGTGTGTGTGGGGGGGGGGGGGGGGGGGAGAGATAGAAAACAAATATTTGAAGAAAAAAAAAATCATGTTGACTTACCGACATGTGAGTCTTCTGCCCTCCGTATCCACGAGGCCTTTGACGCTAGGGGACAGAACAGAGCATGTTTTCATATTGACCGATCCAATGACCAGTGACTAATATACACACACTGAGAGTGATGCCTACATTTGTATGTATGCCAAGAGGGAGGTGAACATACAACAGAAAATGTTGTGACCCACTCATGTAAGAAATCTTTTGCGCTATTTTTCTGATTATAAATGCCATGAAGTCCGTTGCCTGAATCATCTGCATCTCAAGTGTATCTACTGAATGTAGCAAATGCAATGATCACACAGGCTAATACACAGACGGTGTACTTCCACAAAACTAACTGACTGACTAGTAATGAAGCCCTATGTCTTCAATGGGAGAGTTAGGAATAAGCAAAAAACAAAAACAGAAACAAAAGAAAAATCTTAATGTCAGTTTGTCTGTTATGCCACATGTAATTGAACTTGCATACCATCTGAGTTTGAAAGACTGAGCACAGAGTGTAGCCAAAATTAAAAGTCCCTATTTTACGTCGATTTAAACCACTTGACAACTTACTTATTTTCTGCATCAGTAATCATGCCTCTCACTCCAGTTCGCAGTACATAGATGCCTCCAAACACTGCACACATTCTGCAGGGGAGAAAACATACACAGAATTATAGAATATATGTGACAAAGTGACAATCTATTACTATTTTTCTTTTTGACATATGTTGACAGGTACTGTACATTCACTAAAAATCAAATTATTGTATGTCATTTTAAGGAAGTATATGAAAGGCACAGGTTGTGGCACCAACTAAAAACAAATCCTTTCACAGTCCCTGTATTATCAATTTATCATTACATATATTTACACAAACATGAAAACACTTCTTACAAGAGGTGCATTTTGCTTTTCAAAACTATCGATGGCAGCACAAAATGTGTATTATAAATGTTATACACGGAATCCACTTTATCCAATGTTCCACATATTAAAACAAATGAAGGAAATAAGACAAACCAATGTAAATGTGGGGTATTTTGTGGTGCAGATATGCAGGTGACTGTTTGTGCTCCTTTGAACAAGCACAAGCATGACTTGTTTTTATGTACAATTTTAAGATACATAGTATGTAAAAAAAAAAAAAAAACTTTGAAATTTGCCTAGTACATGTATACAAATTTTGTCAGTTAACTTCTAGTATCAAAGTTACCAGCAATAAGTCGAACATGAAAGATATGAATATGATTGGTATGCCACCCTAGACCACATTGTTCTGCAGCACTGCAAATGTTCTGCCAGAGTCCCATATATTACAAAATGTACCTGCAGAAACACTGAGGTAGCTCTCCACTGCCGTACATTGTCCAGAGGAAGGCTGTGTTGCCATAGCGACCCAGAGACCGCAGAAAGTACTGCATAGCTTTGAGAGCCTAGAGGGAAATATGAAATGCAGAATAAGGTCCTGTTAACACACACCCAAAATTAACAAAAGAATTGATATTGTGACACTATGTGAAACTGTGTGCTGTGCTCTCACAATATGAACGCCATCTTGATTGGTTGTTGTTGTTTTTTTAAACCTCACAATACGTTGTCCTGCACTGTGTGTGTGAGCAGTATGTGAAGAAGCCATCAATTTGTTTAAAACAGTCAATATAATTTGCTACACTAGGTCTGCATGATAGGGTGCCCAGGTCATTGTTGAAGCATGTACAGTCTGGAGATTCAAAATGCTTCATTAGCATTCGAGTGATTTTGTTATTGTTGTTGTTGTTGTTGGGTTTTTTTTTTGCAGTGTTTGAATGATGGCAAATAAAACTGATCATCGCACTGCAATGCAAGAATCAATAATTCCTGTGTGTGATAGCAATTTATATGTATATTCTCCATATCATTTGCTGTCTACACATCACATAGTTCATATCAACATCAATGGTCTAGTTCCTTTTGAGCATGTTGTCATTGTAAATGCTGAAGTCTGCATTTCAGTACAATTCTTTTCATGGATATCCTCAGCCGAACTATTTTGACACTATTGAATCTATTTTTTTTCTTTCAAAATGACAGCTAATTGATTCATCAATATCTACGAACGAGACTCACAATAATGGGCCATTCTAGAGACTGCTATCATATGCCTTGATCTTAGACAGTGTATTTCAAACCAGTAAGTCAATTATTCATTTCCATTTCAAACAAAAATATTCAACGAGTACAATGAATACAATGCACTTACAATCATCTCCTTCTTACAATCTGAAATTAAGCCTTTGTTTAAAGTCATGGGGAAATGTGAAATAAAGGTGTTCCATCAATTGGCACTAATTTGATTGTCCATGTCTTTCAAAATTTTTTTTCTGTTTTGCAACATGTTCATGCAACTAAAGAGAACACTAGCTACAAAATGCACACTACAGTATCCAGCCAATGACACTCACCTCCTGAGTGGGCGTCTCTGCTGTTACCATGGCGATGGAATGGATGACAAAGTGCTGAAGAGTAGTTGTCAGTTTTCTTGACTTGAGGAAATCTACAAAGGGCTTGTCGATGAAGTCTATGGGGAGCAGAGGAAGGCAAAAGTTATGTCAATATACAAAGTTTTGTGACCTCCGGAGCTAAAACACTAAAAGCCTGCTCTGACGTTAGCAGAGTTGATACTTCCATTTCTCATTTCTTACAGGCTTTAAACACCACTCTGATGTAACATGGTTCTTTTTCCTCTCTCTCTCTTTCTCTCTCCTAAAAAGTTGGCAATAGCTGGATACACTATCAATCGTAAAGTACAAATATATTGTATAAGCCATAAACAATTCAGCAAGCGATCAAGTTCCCCCTAGATCGCAATCACGGGCGATCAGTGATCGCATACGCGATATGTCGCAATCAATTGATTGTATGCAATTCGGCATACAATCAATTGATCGCGTACGCGATCACTGATCGCCTGTGATCGCGATATAGGGGGAACTTGATCGCTGGCTGAACTGTATTTCATGAGGTTTTTAGTTTTGCGAAATTCGCGAAGCAGGTGCTTTTCACAAATTTGACAACCAGCAAAATTATTAACTCTGACCTTGCCATGAATGCAATGTGCGTGCATACATGTCTCCCTTCATTATTGTACTCCCAGGATCACAAATTTAACCACTCATCATATTGTCAGGAAGTTTCAATACATTCAAGATTAGGCTCGTTAAGTATATGGCATATACAGTAGCTGTTTGACTGGCATTCAAAAATCCATCCACACAGGGTCAGAGTCAACTGGCCTCGGACGGATGGCACCCACCTCTGTATTCATCCTGTCTGTTTTCGTGATCGAGGCAGAACTCGATCACCCTCATCAGCATCCTCTTCTCCAAGACCGACACGTAGCGGCTGCTGAAGACGTCAGCACGAGAGCACGGAACCTGCCGCAAGTGCAGAATGCAATATTTCCATGTTTCTTAAGTGTCAAAGTACATATGTATGATCTTTGAAAACCAGACAGATATCTAACATCAGTATTCAAACAATGAATTGCACTTCTGCTATCAGTAAGCTCAAGTCTTCCAATAACTTCCAATTACAATAATCTGCCTACCTTGGTATATGATTTTTTGAATGCATCACCATCACTCTTGCTTTCCAAAAAGTGTCTGCACATACTTTGACATTTCCAACACACCTGCTGGTAGACAAGTTATGATGTGTCTTCAGACAGAACATCTTACAAAAGTCCTATTTGTAGTGAACAAATTTAAGGTAGATTCTGGTGTGCTGGATAGTGAAATAAGTATTTCCACATTTAGTGTAACAACATGGAATGATGTGAATTCTATGAGGAAAATTTTACAAACATAGTGATACATGTATACACCAATTTCAGAATTAACAAAAATGACAGGACTGCTCTTGAAATTCTTCCACCTGTATTGATCATAATCATGGCTTAGTGGTATGGTAAAGATAACAAGATCTGTTACCAGAAGTAAATCAATATTTCAAATAGCATCTTTAGATATTCTACAGAAGGCGCTGGGTAATCCCCATCCCACATCCTGCCCCAATGGAACTTACCTGCTCCAGTTTACCATTAATGTGTGTCAGGATGCGAGTGACTGCTTTAAACTCTGCATAGCGGCTGATGCGAGATGACACCAGCAACTCCACCATTGACCCGCGACAAAACATCAACTGAGAAATGAAAATTGAAGGGAGAAAAAAAATCAATGCGCAGACATGATGACTATATCATGAAAATATCATGAGACTGACCCTCATAGAACTGCTGAGTGGTTGCAATCTTTCTAAAGGATATTGCATTTTTACAAGTTGGTAACATTCAAACAGTTAAAAAGGTGCAAAACCCTTAAAGGCATGATTTACCATTTGCGGATGAAACAAAAACCCAGCTTTGGTGCTTCAAAATAGTTCTTAAATGTGAATAAGGGTTAGAAACAACCAACGTAAAAATGTTAGTTAAATATACAAAATGTGAACAATAGTTATTATAAATCTGTTCCAGAATAAAGCGTCTACAGCCCTGGTTTATTGAGAACAATAGTGATATCTCCTTATATTGTAGACTTTATTGCAAATTTTTATATGGTAGGATGTTTTGTGATACAACTGACGTACACATATGCATCAAATGTGATAACTCAAACATTCTTAAAATCACTGCTCCCAATGGTAAACAATACCTTTAATGTTTGCCTGTTCATGGCAACTTGTTTTAAGAAGAAAAACAATGCTGTTTAATCTTGAATGTGTTACTTCCTGCTCTCCAGAGAGAAATCTAAGATGAAAAGCTGGAATAAAAATAATGCCCGTGTGTTTATGTGTGTAAATGTGTGCACTTGGTTCTTTCCTTTCACGATCAAGAGACCGATTTCATGCAGAACTAACACACAAATGCAAAATTCTGTTCAATCAAGCATGTGTGGAATTACCTTCGGTGACAAGTCAATGTTGAATTTTCTCCACTCTTTGCTGATGCCCTCCCATGTCCACTCCTTCCTTCCCACCTCAACAGGTGGACTGACCACTTGCTCAGGTTGCTGTCCAGATCCCTCTGGAGTATTTTCACTTGCCCGTGGCTGCCCCTGGTCAGTGCTTGCAGCTGCCTCAGTGGCTGCCTCAGCTTCTGCATTTACTTCAGATTCATCCCCAGTTCTCCTTTCTACAGATGCTGGGTCATGGCTCTGTTGGCCACTGGTTGACTGGTTATCATCTGGTGCCACTTCACTACCATCTCCATGTGCACTGCTTGCTTCCGGAGATGTGGTTTCAGTCTCTATCGTACCCGAAGCATTCTCTGCCTCTTCTCCTTGTGGGGAATTCTCACACGATACATTTGCAGCCTGTTCTGTGGCACTCACTTCCTCTTCAGCAGAATGGTGATCAGTTTGTTGTGTTCCAGATACAGTGGAATCATGGACTTGTGCAGCTTGAGATGTGTCAACAGCCTCATTCGATGCAGCTGGAGGAGATTCTGGCGGTGGTATCACCTCATCAGGTTTTTCTCTGACAGAATTGATAGAAAGAGGGAAAATATCAGGAGACTGAACCATAATTGCAAAATTCGTACTAGATGATCAGGGACATATGTGACCTGCTACAACAAAATGATCCTAAAGTCGGGCGAGGTCGATTATTTGAAAATTGCATGATATGATCCCCTAATCTTTCTGCTTTAAATTGATACATAACACATTTTATAAAAATAATCGGCTGCGGAGATATCGATGTATAAAAGAGAGCATGTCGAGACGTCTGGAAAATCACTGTTTCGAGAAAAGCGCCCTAAAAGTCTTCCTTTCGACGCAATCGCGATCAAGGGACACGCAAGTCAGTTTTCACCTCTGGACAATAGAAGGTAAGCCCTAGCAACCCCCGAAGAGTTCATTCAAGCACATCAGCGTCGACGGTCTCCTCACCAACCAATCAGTGACCAGGATGTGAGAAGCGGCTGAGCATAGCGCACCCCGCCCGCACGCACCAGCCGACTGGGCAGTGTGCGAGCTTCACGCTTCGGTTAACAGCAAGCAGCGAACTGACCAATGAGATCACTCTGGTCGTTGTTAGGGGCGGAACCTATCTGTGGCGCTCAATCCAAATTTTCGAAGCAGTTTCTGCTTCATTGAAACGCCAAAAAAACATGGCTCAGAAAAACGCTATTTTTTGGTCTTTTCTTTGATTGTGCTTCAAAATTTCGACAGATGATAGAAGACATGTTAGACTGCAATAATATATCAAAATCAGAAAATCTCAAGTTTTGACCAATTCTAATGCTCTGACTTCAAACTCCATTTTCACGGCTTCGACCGTGCGCGACTTTAGGACCTTTTTGTTGTAGCGGGTCACATATTGAGACAGACAAAATTGTTCAACAAAGCCCATATGGAAGGGAAACGCCACAAGTTTTAAAACTGTTCCATTGAAACCTCACAGAAATATGATATAATGACATTGAACAAGAACAAAAATCCAATTACACAATCCTGCATGCATGCACAAACATACACACACAGAGGCAGGAACAGAGGAGCATATGTTCATACCCCATTTGTATACAGAATGATCAAATGGCAGGATTCTTTGCACTGTTTTGATAAAATGCTCTGCTTCTATCCTTTTTTGGTAAAACAAAATATGATTTAAAACTTACAAGAAATAAAATCTGCATAAGGAAAAACACACAAAAAAAACCCCCCAGGAGATCATACTTGACATGTTTGGTGATAACCAGATTGCTGATGGTCCCGTGGTATGGCTGCATGCCTACCAATCTCTCTCCTTCCTGAAGAGTGGCTGTTGAGCTGTCAGGAGAGGTGGCATTTGTGGCGGCACCATCCCCTGCTGGGGCTTCTTCAGAGGACTGTGTGTTAAAAGAAAGACACATAAATGAGACTGATGATGATGATGACGATGATAGTAAATAATTATCACCATCATCATCATCATCATCATCGTCATCATCATCATCATCATCATAATAATAACAATAATGATAATGATAAAATAATAATAATAATAGTAGCAGTCGTGCTATGTATGGTCAAATACATCACCGCATCTTGGATATCTTTCATCCTGTTGCTACCCAAATATGGCACTTTATCATATTGTATAGATACAAGAAGCACCTTCATTTTTCCTGAATAAATATGCAGTATCCACTGGTATAAAGGATAAGAACCAGTACTGGCGGTTGGCAGAGGCTAGGCAGTCTAGTGGATACAGCGTCTGTCTATAAATCAAGAGACTGTTGGTTCAAATACATCCCAAGTATGTATGACAATGGTTTTTTTATCATGGCTTTAGCTTACTGCTACAAAACCGAATAATCGGTGCTTATTTACATCAATTAATCAGTTGCAATAAAGACAGACCTGTTTCCTGGAGGTTAACAGGAAAATTGCATATTGTACACTCAGACCACTTTCTGCAGTTAAAATTACTGTTTAGATGACTACCACTACTTAAATGTGCATACAAGAGTGCAGTGCTACACTCACTTTTCACCTAAATCTGCAAAGAGAAATTTCCTTTCCCACTATACAACAATGCCACATGTTATTAGGCTACAGAGAGCTAATAAAAATTAGCCATATAGCATTACACAGAGAGGCATTTTGGGCCAAAATGTTCTCATGTTATTATGTTTTGATCTTTTTCACTGCCTGCCTGTGACATTTCAGCTGATTTTTACAGAAAATTTGTGGAAGATTGTGCTTTGGTGATCACAACTATTGCAAAAATCTACCTTTGGATGTATGAGGCAAATCTGAGTTTAATTCCCTATGAGGCCACCAGCCAAGTCAACCCATGCTTACAGTGGTATGCTGGGTCTTCTGCTTCCTTGTTGATCAAATGTACGGCCTTTTATGATTTATACAATCATGTTATGTCTTATAACAATTATGCAGATTAAAAGTATTACACGAGATTGTACTTTTGTTTTGCTCCTTGTAATCAAGTTATGTTCCGTTTAATTCTCTACAGGAATGTAATTTTATTTTGTTATGACTTAAACCAGAATAAATGCGAACAAACTTGCAAGATTATGCATTCCACTGCCTATTGATACCTGAACTACATACATATACATGTATGTAAAGAGATAAATGTGTAATACATTGTACATATCACTTTTCTTCATCAAACATGCAGATGAATTGTTCGCTTTGATTGTTGCTTGCTTCTTAGTTTGTTTGTTTGTTTGTTTGTTATTTTGTTTTGGGAATTTTTTGCAGCTGATTCTAACCTTGGTTTTGTCGATCCAGTCTAGCATACTCTTCAAGTGAAAAGATGCCCATTCTCCACTGTAGTAATCATTTCTGGAAAAAAAAACACAACATATTGATACAGAATGAAGTGTATTAAAAACTGGAATATTTTCATTACTCTCATTTTGTTTGGTTGGTTGTTAATATCCAGTGCAGCCACACCTTGCAGACTAAACATGGTAAAAAATGATAGAATGGAAAAGAAAAGAAAAATAAAGAGCATGTAAGTTTTCATCTTTGAACACTACTCATTCACCTTCTTACACACTACTTCTGTCCAGTCATTCCAATACTTTCTATTATCCTGGAATGTAGAGGATGAATTGGATGAACATTGGATTTTTGGATGAACATGTTACTCTATGGAGAAGCCGTGTAGGATTTCTTAACCGTTAGCATTTTAAGCACCACGATAAATCATGAATTTACAAGCAATTCACACAATGAATGTGATTGCAGACAGGAACAGATTATGAGACACCTTCTGGCCTCACCCCTCCTGCCTGAACAGAGTAACCAAAATGACCAGAATGCCCTCAACAACCAAGCCAGAACCTACGTGGAATACTCAATGGGTGGAGTTAAAGTGACTCAAGAAGAAGAATACGCATTTACGAAAAGCAAAAACTTAAGGTACACAAATAGTACACTATTAATGTAAAAACAAAACAAAACAAAACAAACCACAACAAAACTCAGCTAAGAAGGAAAGGATGGACCCAAATGAGGTGAACTAAAGGGATACCTGTCAAGATGCAGCACCTGACGTCCAACTCTAGCCAACGCTGCAGCTAAGATACTCTCCTGGACTCCTGGAAGACATATTTTCAATACATGCATGAACATCTGTGACTGTGTCTCCAATCTTCTAAGGTTGCTTATTTCAGACATGTCAAGATTATGCTCAACATAATTATGATGTGGTTTTTGGTACCCTGGGATACCAAATAGAAATACCCCATTGTGTTCAAATACTGTTTTGAAAAAAAAAAATTGAAAATTATGTTAATTTAAGAATTCTAATCTTAAGAATCTAAATGTTTGTTTGTTTGTTTGTTTGTGTATGTGTGTTTGTGTGTGTGTGTTTATGAATTGTTGAAACATTGGCCAAGCCCAGTGCATTGTCAATGACAATACCATGCCATAGCAAAAAGTAAAGAATCAATACTCGTACTTCCTCTTCTTTAATACTCATAAGTGTAGACTTAGAAATTAAGAGAATCTTATTCCATATTACCTGTGCATCTTTATGTGTTACACACACTGCTACTAATATGATTAACAAATGACATTGCAGGAAAACATGCAAATTACAGTACCGGTATAGGGGGAAGGTGTGGTCCAATAATGCAATATCCACCTGTCTCTTTTTAAAGGGAAGGTAAACCCAAAGAGCAATGTGGATTGAGTGAAAGCAGCAACATTAGCAGAACACATCAGTGAAAGTTTGAGGAAAATTGGACAGTCGATGCAAAAGTTATGAATTTTTAAAGTTTTGGTGTTGGAACCGCTGGATGAGGAGACTACTAGAGGATATGACGTATGAGTGGACAACAATACAAAGAAAATATAAAGGAAATTCGACAAAAATTCACTTTTCTAGAATTATGAAAGAGCAATGGACCAACCGCTTTCAGAAAGCAGGGGGAATAATTGCTACCCTTAACATATGTCAATATCAAGTTGATGGAATTTGTAATTTTCATGAAAAATGGATTTTTATAGTATTTTCTTTATATTTTCTTGGTATTCTTGTCCACTCATACGTCATAACCTCTAGTACAGTAGTCTCCTCATCCAGCGGTTCCAACACCAAAACTTTAAAAATTCA
Organism: Diadema antillarum; assembly: GCF_040938485.1. NCBI lineage: Eukaryota > Metazoa > Echinodermata > Echinoidea > Diadematoida > Diadematidae > Diadema > Diadema antillarum. The sequence goes on along the minus strand of NW_027270892.1, from coordinate 1,739,845 downwards.
TAACTTCTGCATCGATTGTCCGATTTTCTTCAAACTTTCACTGATGTGTTCTACTAATGTTGCTGCTTTCACTCAATCCACATTGCTTTTGGGGTTTATCTTCCCTTTAATCACATAATAATACTGTACTCTCGCAATTCCAGTGATTGACAGAAGATGTCTGCTTCTGTTTCTGTTTTGGTCCATTGGTATACTCAGAATTGTACCTGTAAGTACCAACATTATGGTCGTGTATGTGCAGGGCAGGAGACTTGTTTCACATTTGGAGTCTCCGAGTCTGATGAGTGATGTCACATTTGATGTCACTGGTAAAATCTTACGGACTTGGTTTGGAAGGTTATTTTGTGGGTGTTTCCAAGTAGAATCTGTATTTAGGCAGCCTTCTTAAAGGCTTCTAAGTAACAGCTAAACTGAATAAATTAAATAGAAATAATCTATAATAGAATCTAGCTAGTACTAGTAGATCTATAGTACCGGTATAGTAGAAATAAATTTAACGGTTTTTGTTAAATTATAAAATTTAAAAATGACACATAAATTTATTCGGTAAAATTTATTTAGGTAAAATTATTCATTTGCTTTGGCCATGCAAGTGATGTTGAGGGTACATGAATCAAGACAAGTGAACACAAATTTGCTTTTATACATAGAAATCTAATGACAATGTACAGGACTATAGACTGTCTAAAAAGTAATACATTTGATTTATCAGAATTATTGAATTTACTAGCCATTGCACAGGATGCTGACATAGATGTGAATATATGGGACTGAAGCAACAACCTGGTTATTTAAAACAGAATTCGGCTATCCTTGTTCACCCTTTTCACGTATGTTCGCCCAGGAAATATCTCACCCGTTCCGACCACGATGTCATCATATTCCGTTGGTAACTCATCAGCAGCCATTTTCGAAGAAGTAGCCCGACGAATATCAGCTTACGAATGCGTTGAGTCACAGGTAGCTTACTGCTGGTCGTATTCCCATGCATGTGTATGTTTTAGGTGTGCGCAAACAAAAGCATAGCAAGCAAGTTATTAGGCGAGGAGAGTTCCAACTGGGGTGTTTCACAAAAAAGAAGCCAAGTCCATTTTACTCGACTCAAAATCTCGGTATGTCACTGGTTTCCTTGATCAGCCTTTGGCATCATCTACTTCATATTGCTGTTAATATCAACAGAAGAAATGCTGTGTCACCTATTTTGATTACTACAAAGTATTTTCAACGGCTACAATGAAAAAAAAAAAGTCGGCAAATAAATTTGCATTTTCATGAGGGAGTGATAATAGAACAACATTGAAGACACACACAACAATATGAGCATGGTCGGCGGAACCGTGGGGGCAGGGGGGCCGAGCCCCCCTCCCCCCCATTTTTTGTGCACCATACAAAGAAATACATAAGGTGTCAACAACAAGATAAGAGGTGTCAACAACAATATGAGCCTATGCGGCGGAACCGTGGGGGCCGCGGGGGGCACGCCCCCCGACACTTTTTGTGCACTTTACAAATAGGCTCTTCATAGGCCTAAAGGGTGTCATCACTTTGCCATCCCCCCCCCCCCCACTTTGTTTTAACCCGGAAGTACGTAAGTGGCACTAAAGAGAAATATCAATAGATAGAGATCTAAATGTGAGCGCGGTATAAGGTTATGTTTTTCCACTTTTGAAAACGCTCCGCCGCCCCTGATGAGTAGGCCTAGGTCTTAAATCTCTATATCGAATTGAATTCTTAGTGAAACTCCCTCACACGCACTGGGTATATAGTGCAATTATTGTACCGGTATTCAAACAGCTGTCAATTTTCTATATCGATGATACATAAGAATTCCACAGGTGCATTAATATTGTGTACCTTTTTTGATGATGGGGGTTCGATGCCCGGACATCGCTTTCTTAGCATTTTGAAAGCTAACATGATGTTGGGTGTATTTTGCTTGATTATCTGATTAAATGAAATTTCACACATTATAAAGGATATAAGATACGAAAGATATTATTGTGAGACAACACAAACGAATGGCCAGAATAGTCTTAGGGGTAGACACACGTACATCTACTGACTACGTACTAAGTCAACTAAACTGGACCACGATAGAGGATAGGTGGAAGCTTCAAAGGTGCAAACTGGTTTACAGGGCACTAAATGGGGACGCTCCGGAGTACCTGTCACTCTTATTTCAGAAAGTTTGTAATACACACAACTACCAGACTAGATCAGCAGTCTCTGACGGGCTAATAGTAACTAGAACTCGAACTAATGCTGGGAAACAGTCTTTTTCATACACCGGAGCACTCGAATGGAACAGTTTACCAATAAACTTAAGGCATGCCCCATCTAAACATTCGTTCTCAGCCCAATTTTGGAGGGCACTCCACTGTGCCCAAGTATAGTTCTGTTGTTGTTGTTTTTTTCTGTATTTTTTCTTTCTTTCTGAGGTAGGGGAAATTTAAGGATATGAGGATGTAATGTGTTGTATAATATTTGTTAAATTTTGAGTTTAATATATATCAGTATACAGTATATTAAGATATATACAGATTTGATACTGCAAATTTGATTTTGATGTTGGTATTGTATGATTATCATGTGTTTATTTGTATGTATGTGTTCATGCAGGGCCTCCAAGAACAACAGTGTTTAACCCACTGATGGAGCCACCCTGTGAAAATAAAACATATAAATAAATGAATAAATAAAAATAAAATGAAAGTCGGTCCCGTCCAGAAATATGTGCAAAAGTGTAAATCTGAGTATGTTGTACGTATAGTTTGAAACTGTCTCCTCCTATAACCAGGTACAGCCTATGAGATAGCTGTTAAGCAGGCCGATCCCTACACCCACAAAACAATTAACAAATAAGCAAACACACACGCAATACGAAACAAACAAACAAACACATACACACAGTAGGTCCTAATAGATAATGTCAATAAAAGCAAAGAATGCTCGATTTAATGAATGATTTCAAACAATTATCATAATAATGTCTTGTTCTATCTTCTGTTTTCAGATGACTCCTTTTTTCACATTGTAATCACATCTTATGGTCCCTTTGAGCATAGTGAGTAGAAAACTAAAGTCAGTTCAAGTATTGATACAGACAAACAAAATCTCCCTTTATACACAAATCAAATACGTGCATGTCAATTCTGTCATAATCTGCTCGGTGATATAAAATGAATTTCTTTTGTGTGCGAGTGATGGAATTATCAAAATCATGACATACAAATACATGTATATAGGCCCTACATAAATCATTTAATATGTAAATTACTTAAAAAAATAATGGAATTTCAACGAAAGTACAAACATCTTCTCTTTTAATTATTTTTTGCATCAAATTACATCTTGAAATGTTTGTATTGACCGCTTAGTCTGCCGAATCTGATGAATATCGGTGTCCCCGCTTTGGGGAATGTGCAAAAAGATCGAGACAATTTTCAAAATACGAAAAAGGGCAATTTGTACAAAAACCAGCAGGGTTTTGTTCCCTTAGTGTAATATCGCTTTGTTTTTCTTTGAAAATAAATTAATTAAAGGCTTCTATTCTGTTTTCCATCTGCAGCATCATGGAACATTCGTTCTGTTGCTGCGTATCCGTGATTATGATGATGAAGTAGGCCTTTATTTATGTATCAATCCACCAACGATCGACTTGCCAAGTATTTATGCATGTGTTTCAGAAAAACTGTGCAATCCATACTTACTCTCTAAAAAGATCGAGTGAAAATATTCACTCTTAAAGGGGTGAATAAAAAAAAAGAGTGAATTTAGAGTGAAATTGGAGTGAATTTTGAGTGAAAGTGTTCATTTTCACTCTTTTGGAGTGACCTCAGGGATCACTCGAAAATTTTGGAGTGATCCCTGAGGTCACTCTAAAACGAGTGAAAATGAGCATTTTCACTCCAAATTCACTCCAAATTCACTCTAAATTCACTCTTTTTTTTCACTTTTCCTTGAGATTTTGTAGCGTGTCCACAGACCTTTTCCATCCCTCTCCTTTTCCCTCTCCTTTTCCCTCTCTATTCTTCCCTGCTCCTTTTTCCTCGTTCTTCGTTGTCCAGTATCTGTCTGAGTGCATTTCCTCAAATTCTGTTATTTCTGTGTATTGTGTTATTGTTGTTGTTGTCGTCATGTTTTTTTTGCGGCCGATTGCATATCTTCCTTTCCGTTCAATTTTCCTGGCACACCTGGCCCCATAGTGTCTGTGCCAAATAGTTTATACGTTTGCATTCTAAAATCCTAGTAAGTATTGTTCATAGTATCAGCATCATTATATCAATGAGTAAAATGTACAATAGTATATAGAAGAATTTAATGAATATGTCTTATTGGTATAACAAATTGGTGCTGTTGTTTTGTTCCAGTGTTCCACGTCTTACAAGCTTGGCTTTTTTAGTGGAACACTGTTTTCCATCATTGTGATTATTTACTATTTTTGTTGCCATGGCAAAGTGAATTGTTTCTTTTTTACGACTTCATTCGTGTATAATGCATTGTATTGAAAAAATCCTTTACCAGACGAGTGTAAGAGAAAATTATATATAAAAGAACAATGAATTTTTTGAAGACGCATTGTGTTCTGACAAACTCCCAGTTTGGTTTTCGAGAAAAGCATAGCACCTCTCATGCATTTTTGAATTTTATTGATAAAGTAGCACATGCTTTAGATAATCACTCTCATTTGATCGGTATCTTCCTGGACTTCTCCAAGGCCCTCGACACTATTAATCATAATATATTGCTTTATAAGTTGTCCCACATGGTATACGTGGGAAGGCCTTGGAGTGGTTCAGGAGTTATCTAACTGATCGTAAACAATATGTTTCAATAAACAATTATAACTCTGATATGAGAGAATTAATGTGTGGCGTGCCACAAGGTAGTATATTGGGGCCGTTGTTGTTTATTGTTTATATTAATGATTTATGTGCTTCCTCCCAAGTGTTATCATTCATACTTTTCGCCGATGACTCAAATGTGTTTTATTCACATGAAGATCCAAATATTCTTGTGCACACAGTAAATGCGGAGTTACAAAATTTACGAGATTGGATACGAGCTAATAAGCTGTCCCTGAATATCAATAAAACCAAGTATATGTTTTTTAGTAACACTTTAGGTAATTTGAATATGAATATTTATTTTGATGATACTGTTTTAGAAAGTGTTTCATATACAAAATTTCTTGGAATCACAGTAGATAATAAACTTTCTTGGAAATTTCATATAGATTATGTTTGTAAAATTATTTCACACAATGTAGGCGTCATTAACAGGTTCAAATTGTTTCTTCTCCAACATTCATTATTTATACTGTATTCGTCTTTGATACTACCTTATTTAAATTACGGAATCTTGGCATGGGGAAACACGCATCAAACATTATTAGATAGGGTTTTAACGTTACAAAAGAAGGCACTTCGAATCATTTGTAATGCCGCTCCTTGCTCTCATACAGCTTCTTTGTTTTCTGAAAATATGATTCTGAAAATTAAGGATTTGTTTTTATTTCATTTAGGACAATTTATGTATAGTTATAATGATAACTGTCTTCCGCTTATATTTGATTCTATGTTTCCTCGTAACCTGACATACCATAGTTACCCAACAAGACAGTCTAATGAATTTCATTTGCCCCTGCTTAGAACGGTTTTAGCTGAGCAGACATTTATATATACAGGCCCAAGATTCTGGAACTCCCTTAGTCCAGACATAAAAAATGCTCCTTCTTTGTTTTCATTCAAAAAAAGATTGAAATCATTCCTTCTTAAGTCTTATAATGTAACAGAAAGAAATTAATTTTGTTTGTTTATCTTCTTCAGTAAGTAGGTTTTGTAAGCGCCAGGATGCTATTGATTTTTCATAGGCTTGTTAGGTCGCGTCTTTCGCGGAATTCCGCATCGCATCCCCTGTTTTTTCTATTGCAAACTTACGTGCCTTCACAGAACAGATAATGTGTTCTGCTATCAGCAATTCCATACAATTGTTTATATATCACTTTCTCGTCGCTTTGAACGCTCTACACTTCTAATATGGCTAATAGTCTCTGTTGGTTTGATCTTGAATGTACCGATTGATCTAGGCTTTTTGTTCTTAGTTGTCTCGTCTCTTTACTTGTATTTATGCTTCTTCCCTTTCCCCTTTTTCACTTCTTTTTTCATCCCGCACACTTGTAGTTAAGTTTTCACCATTTTTTTTTCTTCCTGTGAGGTGCCCACGTTGTACAAGCATAGTCTTTTGAGTGGGTACCTCCACTTTTTTGGCAGAATGTATAAATATGTCTGTATGAAAAATGCCTAAATTTGTAATGATTATTGACAAATGTTATCCTTTGCTATCTATGTATCATTCCTTCAAACGTATGTCGAATTTATATTTTTTTGTACATTCTGTTGAAATTTCATATTTCATATTGAAATTCTGTTGAAATTTCATATTGACAGTATATGTAAAATTATTTCACGTAATATTGGTATAATTAATAAGCTTAAGTTTTGTTTTCCTTTGTCGTCCCTGCTCGTATTATATTCATCCTTAATATTGCCATATTTAAGTTACGGTATTCTCGCGTGGGGGAATACATATAAAACATTCTTAGATAAATTACTTTTATTGCAAAAGAAATCACTCCGTGTTATATGTCATACTGCATTTTTGTCCCATACTGACCCACTATTTTATGAGCATAAAATATTGAAAATTAATGATTTGTATTTGTTTAATCTAGGACAATTTATGTATAATTATAATAAAAATAATCTCCCAAATATATTTGAAACAATGTTTCAAAGAAATCAATCCATTCATAATTATCCAACACGGCGATCAAATGATTTCCATTTGCCATTTCTGAGAACTTTGTTGGCTCAAAACACATTTATTTACGACGGGCCAAAGTACTGGAATTCACTTCCCAGTAACATTACTACAGCTCAATCTCTGAATTCCTTTAAGAATAAATTAAAATCATTTTTATTGAAACTTTACAACATCCAACAGAGTAAGTTTCCCTTTATCATCTCAGTCAAGTCATCATTCTTTTTTACATAAGTCCTCCTATTAAACTATGTCCCTGTCTGTGTTCTAAATATAACGATGTGTTTTTTTTTTCTCCTGCATTCTTACCAACATAACTACGTATAAAAAATATTTTGCATTACATTCAATCCAGCTTGTATTTTATCACTTATTTTACATTATGAAATCCAGATTGCTTGCGTCCACGATGGCACATGCTGTAGTTCCCTCTTTTTTCTCCCTTTTTTCCCTCTCTTTTTTTCCTCTTTTTTTCCCTTTCCTTTTCTCTCTTTTTCCTCTTCCCAATCATTTTGATGTCAGTTGACATCGGTTCGTTTATTGTGTTTTATATTGATGTTTTGTGTATTTTTCTGAGGGTCCCATATCGTACAAGCTTTGCTTCTTAGTGGGACCCTCCACTTCCATCCTCATCCTTAGTTGACTTGTATTATACGCTTTATGTATTTAACAAAGATGTAATCACATCTACTTTTCATTTTCATAATTTTCTTATGTACCTTTTCAAATTTTGTTCTGTATCACAAATATCCCGTGTATATGCAATGTACATAAATTTCTTTCTTCATTTTGATGGAGGTGAAAATAAAGTTGAAAGAAAGAAAAGAAAGAAAGAAGTGAAAATAAAACCTTTGAATTGAAAAAAAAAGAGAAATGAAAAAAAAATTGTATCACTTTGGATTATGTCAACTTTTTCTTTTCTTTTCTTTGTGATGATGGAAATAAATAAACTATTAAATCGAAATTGAATATACCGTGTCAATATATATGTTTCTTTCTGATACTGATGAAGAACTGAATGTCACATTGTCATAGGCATGTGGGTATGAAGTACACAGCTCCTCCTGCGGGCGTAGATATCAAATTTTATTGACAAAGAAAACGACAAGCAGCGCTCGTCTGCTTTGCACATAATTTGTATAGATGAGATTTTCATTCGTCATTATTAGTGAATAAAAACCTATAACCGATTCTTCATTCAACTTCAAAAGTAAAAAAAAAAAAATGAATCTATAGACATACACAAGTATATCATTATAATTACGATTACTTATGTCAGTTTTCTGCCACATGAACTTGATTACATACATGATTCTTCCTACCGTTACCAAAGACAATCCCTGCATTAATTCCGGTTTACGATTTATGTCTTTACCGCTATACATACACTCGTGCTACATTGTTACATAATGCCCACTATATATTTTAAATTTGATGACACGTTATAGTGTTGTAATAATCATAAAGATAACCAACACTGAACTTGAAATCCTGAAGATGCACATGTTCTGAGAGTTTCAGTAAAGCAGTGCATTTGGTAAGCACATTCACAACAGGAACTGAATTTACATGAACTTATCGAGAAATGCACACAAGTGGTTTTATAAGTAGTACGCATGCTTTTGTCTGCTCGAAATTGCACAATTTGCGTATATCTATTTATGGTGCACATTAGCACACAGTATGCGATGCATAACATGATCCATCTCGTGCTCCGTCGAAGGATTCGCTAAAAATTAAACTTTTGGAATGTGTTATTCGATTGGTGTGTGTATAGTAGAAAATCTTATACAATAACGAAACTCACTATTCACTGAACACTTGAAAATAATCGAGATGCAAAAGTATGATAAACGTTAATTCATTTTCATTTCATTGTTTGTCTTGTTGACCTCCGTTTTCACCAATATCCTTTTAGAACTTATATTATTCATTATTGTTTATACGTGTGTGTGCGTGCATAGTGTGTGCATACGATTACCACGGAGAATACGTTTAAAACCTTTCACCGTCTGAAAAAAAAGAAGATTGGTAAAATGTCCGTCCGTCCGCCCGACTACGATTACATGGAGCGGTCGGTTGGCCTATAATAATCATAAAGATACCTAAGAATTTTAGATAACATTAATATACACATTACATTCAACGTCATTTTGAAATGCTTATAGTCCCTCGTTTGAATAAAGGTTTAAAGGAAAAGGCAAACAAACGCACATAAGTGCACATACACACACACTCTCATACACACAGAAACACACACGTGTTTTATGTATGGATATATATATATATATTTTAAAAGAGGAAAAGGCAAACAAACGCACATAAGTGCGAATATATGTATATTCGGTGTGTGTGTGTGTGTGTGTGTGTGTGTGTGTGTTTGTGTTTGTGTATCAAGGCTCAACACTATTTTTTTGTGGCCGGAAAACATCAAAGAAAACGTCGAAAATGAAATGACTTAAAAAACAGTCAAATAATTGAATAAACCGTTATAATCATATAAAGATTATAATCATATAAAGATTGGCAGTTTGATAAAGTGCTTTAAATCATTACTGCGATCAGGAAGTAAGAAAAAGTGAATATAAAGTGATTTAGAAAATCTTAATTCATGATAATAATGTGAAAATTGGCAGCTTTGATAAAGGGTTGCAAGTATCGCATACAGTGACTATCATGAAAAAAAGTCACACATTAAATCTTTCAATACTGCAATGATCTTTCATGACACCACATATTCATGAAATGATTATGTTTAACCCAACACCTTGCTCTATCATTAAAATTTGATAGATAAAAATGGGCCGTGAGAAATAATTCTTTGGCCGAATTTGGCCGTAAAATATAGCACGGAGTTTTGTCAGGAACACTAGCGGCAATCAGGCAACCCTGGTTAAATGAGAAAACACAAATTCAGGACTATAACATAAATATTTGCTTTAATTTCTTAAAAAGTGGTGGCAAGACATCTATTTCTGGTGGCCCCGCCACCGATAAGGGTATTAGCGGGCTTGATGTATGTGTAATGATGTGTGTGTGTGTGTGTGTGTGTGTGTGTGTGTGTGCGTGTGTGTGCGTGTGTGTGACTTTGTCAGGATTTATGTAATTGAAATGTCACTATCGAAGTAAACAGTCACTGATACATAGTACGATCTGCAGCAATCTATTCAATCTCAGTCCGTGCCTTTCGACAAGAGGACAAGGTGATAGCGATGACGCTTGCCACTACCAGGAGTCCGCCAACCACGGTTATCGCATTGGGTGAGGTTTTCAAAACGATCGTGTCAAGGAAGAAGGTAATGACGACGTCGCTGGTGCGAATGATGGCAACGAGTGCTGTACTCTCTGTTTCCAACGCCATCAGAACCAAGATCACAATGATAACTCCATTGCCGCTTAGCATCATCATAAAGAACCGATCGCCCCCGCATCTCAGATTGCTCCACCTGCTCTGCACCGTCAGTGAGAGGACGCTCGCAGCGATGCCAGTCAAACCGAAGACGAACGACACGAGGTGGGCGTTTATTTTCAATCGTCCAAGTTCTCTGGACGACACCAAGGCCATCGCGTTGAACATGGCAGCTGTGATGGCGGCAGCCACTCCGAAGTAAAAGTTACTCTTGCGATCAATCGCGGGTGAAATATCACCGAATATCGCCGACGGCTGCACGACAAGAAAGATGCCCACGACACTGACGATAGCGCAGGTGACATTCAGAAAAGAGCAGCTCTCCTTGAGACACAGACGACCGAAGGCAGTCGCAAAGATCGGACCCGTGAAATAGAGGCTCTTGGCTGTGGAAAGATCAAGGAGCTGCATGGCGTAGAAGAAGAGGATAGAACAGAGAGTGCCAAACGTGGCTCGGATGATCATGACACTCCATACTCTCTTCGGCTGACGAAGTGACAGTTTCTTCCATATCAGAATTGGTCCTGCAGCAACAACCAGCGCTAGGCTTTGGTAAAAATTAAACATCGAAGCATCGACTGCCGGCGATATGAATTTGGTGAGCAGGCCGTACAACGCCATCAAGATGGCGCTGGCAAAACTGATGATGACTCCCTTGCGGCGGATGATGCACTGCGCGACTCTTCGCAGAATGTTTGTATTCTGGTGACCCTCCACAAACTTAGTCTCTTCTGTACACCGCGCAGATTCCTTGCTGGAACCGGACTCCTTCTGCGGCTCCTCAGAAAGTTCGTCTCCCGAGATCTGGCGCTTCATGGCGCCGTTGAGCTTGGATAATTCTCCGCCAAAGCGACCTTTCAGTCTGCCCTGATGCTGAAATCAATATACATAACAAGCAAAACAAAACAAAAACCGTTTAGATACTCTGGGAGCTCCTCATGTATATGAAATTGTCAACGTGAATAGTTAACATACACATATAAAATGGTTATCCTATTGATATTCGACAAACATTATATCCACAGTGCGATGCAGGTGTGCATACATTTAAAAAAAGAAACGATTTACACACACTTAAGAATATACGCTATATTTTGCGTGTATTGTGTGACGAAAATGAAGACGGTTTTCTATAATGTTTTCTGATAAACACGTCAAGCCCATATTTTGCTCTCCTGAGAGCAAGATATTATTAAGCATGAGGGGTGAAGATATGGGGTTTGACGTTTTTTCTTCAATTTGCCAACAAAAGGAACCAGCGGTAATCGAACCTGTCATCTATAACAGCTATAGTTTCTTTCAGCGACACTGGGCCACCAGACTATCACTGGTGAGACCTTTAATTTCAAAACCAGGAACAGATTACCAAGCTGTTATTTTCGCGAGGGTTTAATTTTCGCGAATTTCGCGAATCACAGTTTGATCGCGAATTTAATAACACGCGAAAATGACTCCATGCGCTGTGTTAATAGAGCATTAACGGAAGCGTCGGCGTCGATTCGCGAAAAACAACATCTTGCGAAAATGTATGTGACCTCGTAATTCGCGAAAATATCTGTACGCAAAAATAACAACGTATAGAGTGTTCAGACGCTCAACACTTCAGCAGTAGATGACAGGTTTGACTCCTATTGGTTCCTTTTCCGACATGTTTGTTAAAAATGTAGACCAGCAAATGCGATCTTACAAACATTTAATTGGTATAAGAGACAGAGGTATACAAATGAGAATCATTGTCCTATAAATGTGTTGTTCTCCTATAAGCCAGTTTACAGTAATGTTCCACTTTGCGCATGAGCAGAAAAAATGTCATCTGTACAGTTAGGCATATTGGTTTTTGAAATAAATGAGAATATAAGCATCCCTGATGTAATGATTATTAATGCAACCCTTATACGATGCAGGTCATCCACTTGACACCAAGCCTGGTATTAGCAATATTGGTAGAAACAGTTTGTTTGTGCATTCAACTCAAAACAATGAAATAATTGCAACTGATTGACAAATTGCCCTGCATCGACGTAAATAAGCACTAAATTTATCAGTGTTTTAGTAGTAGCCATGATAAAAAATCATGGGCGTACATACTGGAGCAGGATTGTAACCTACGACCTCCATCATCACCGGACAGGCGTCATCTCCACTAGACCACCGAGCTTTCGCCCGACAGCAAGTGTTGTTTCTAATCCTTAATAGCATGCAGCGGGTACTGCTTTATTATTCAAATTCATGATGTTTTCATTGCAACTGATTGACAAATCGCCATACATCGACGTAAATAAGCACTGATTTGGTCAGTCGTGTTTTAGTAGTAGCCATGATAAACAAGGCGAGTGCCGTAATGTGTCTCGCCCATAAACGTACAGTAGAAGTTGTGCCATCAAACTTAATATTGGGCCCTAAAAGTTCATTGACCCCTGCCAGTGACCTTTGACCTTGTGGTGATCATCCACTCCCAAAGGGACATCTACCATCCAAGTTTGGTCACAAACGGACCAATGGATCAAAAGTTATCACCCATAATAGAAACGCGCCATAAAAACTTAACATTGGGTTCTAAAAGTTCGTTGACCCATGCTTGTGACCATTGACCTTGTGGTGACCATCCACTCCCCAAGGGACATCTGCCATTCAAGTTTAATCACAAATGGAGTTATGGATCAAAAGTTATGACCCATAATAGAAACGCGCCATAAAAACTTAGCATTGGGCTCTAAAAGTTCATTGACCCCTGCTTGTGGCCTTTGACCTTGTGATCATCCACTCCCCAACGGACATCAACCATCCAAGTTTAGTCACAAATGGACCTATGGATCAAAAGTTATGACCCATAATAGAAACGCGCCATAAAAACTTAACACTGGGCTCTAAAAGTTCGTTGACCCCTGCTTGTGACCGTTGACCTTGTGGTGATCATCCACTCCCCAAGGGACATCTACCATCCAAGTTTAGTCACAAACTGACCTATGGATAAAAAGTTATGACCCATATAATAGAAATGCGCCATAAAAACTTAACACTGGGCTCTAAAAGTTCGTTGACCCCTGATTGTGACCTTTGACCTTGTGGTGGCCTTCATTTATGGTAAAATGTGAAACTTTATATGACCCTCTTCCCTTGAACGTTGAAGTTTGATTGCAATTGAAGCCCAGAGTAAAGAGTTATTGAAGTTTTTGTAGCGTTACGGACAGACGACGGACGGACGGACGACGGACGGACGGACGGACGACGGACGGACAGACGCCACAGGCGATCCCAAAAATCGTGGGCGATCATACTCGAGCAGGATTGGAACCTTATACGACCTCCTGATCACCGGACAGGCGTCAATAATATTGACAGACCATTCTTGTCACCTGCTCTGCGTGAAGTTAGGCTGACACTTGCACGACTTTTGGCCACGATTTTGTCTTGGCAAGTCGTGCCATTTTGGGGCACGAAATGGGAGGCTCCCGCACTGTTCAAGACTAGTTCACGCATAGTTCACGACAAGTTCACGACGAGTTCACGAATAGTTCACGAATGCGTGCCCGTTAGTGTCCACATTGACACGAACTGGCACGACGAGTTCACGCATAGTTTGCGCATAGTTTACGCATAGTTTACGCACTTCCCGCATTGGCACGACGAGTTTGCGCAATTCGGACGGTGTCGTGCCGACTTGGGCTCGCCATTTATAAAGGGGGCCTCCCCAACCCCTGGTCATTTTTGGATTGGCTGTGGAAGAGACAGCATGCTGAATACTTGTATATATTTTTTGTTTGCTGTTTTCATGTTAATGAATTGTTATCTTATTTCAAACCACGTGTTTTTCTTTTGAGACCAGTCTCCCCCAAAATGTGCAAAACCGCGATTTTCGTGTCGCCAGCATGTTCGTACAGTTTAGATCGATATTTTGTTCCTCAGAAATCAACATATTTAGTTCAATTCATCCGAGAGGTTAGACCTGTATAATAGATATCAATAAAGCTTATTGGGATCCCCGGGATAATATAGGTTTTCCCGGTCAATTTCATACTTTTGTAATTCAAGTTCCTATTCCGAGCATTCGATTTCACGCATTCCACGCTCGCAGCAGTAAATCAGCAATCAAATTCAAAATCCGGTCATTCGAATTCACTATCCGAGCATTCAAATTCACTCTCGGAGCATTCAAATTCACTATCGGAGCATTCAAATTCACTATTGGAACATTCAAATTCACTATCGGAGCATTCAAATTTAAGAGAGGAGCACGCATTTCATCAATGAGCATTCAAATTCATGTCAAGCTGGCGACGGAATCTCGTCGGTCATTCAAATTCGTGAATAGGCAACCGTGTTCCAAATAACTGCATTCAATTTAAAAGAAGTCCTGAATTTAGTTAGTTTGGGGCCGTGTATGCATGTGTTTCTCACTTGGCTTTGAATATATTGGGATTTATGATGATTATTTATTTTGCAGCAGAGGTCCACCTGTTAATTGACAATTTTGAACTCGCGCTTAGCAAATAGGAATATACAGGCACATGTCCCTGGGATTGGACATAAAATGGAGGTCCCACGTTCTAAGAGTCACAACTCATACACGTAAAAGATCCCACTTCATTTATTCATCGCAAAGAGCAAAACATCTAACTGGACCCCATATGGAAGACCAGCTTTTGCAGCTGAATATGGGTTATCCAGCTATCTTCTTTGATAGAAAATGAAACAAACAAACCAAAATTAGGCACTGTATAGGCCTACAGACGAGCATAATACGGAGGGTTGGTTGACACTTTGGAGGAAAAAAACCCCCACAATTTCGACTATAAAAAATATTGAAACTGATACATGAACAATTTATACGTCTTGTGTGTTGTGTATTGCTGTCTTATTGATTTAATTTTGCGGGACTATATGAGATCATTGCGTGTCAGTTTGTCTTTAAATTGATGAATTGTCATCATGTGGTTGGTGTTGGGGCGTTGTCAGCATGCAGTATATCATCAAGAAATATGATTACTAGTTGTGTTGTTTGAATGCACTGCTGATTGGACATTGCTATTTTAAATTTATTGAGATGAATAAAAAGAATACATGAACAGAGAACAATGTAGAACATGTAAATAATCCTAATTACACTATATGCAAGCATTCATTGGTTGTGTTGGCCCTTTTTCCTTTCTTAAAAGTCTCCTCCATTTTCCTCGTTAAATTGATTGCACGAAGTAGGAACTTGATCACCTAAAAATGAATTTGAACGCTCCAAACAAGCTCATTGGGACTATCACGTGACTATCGCATGAATTTGAATGCACGAGTAGGAAAGTCGGTGCTCGCATTTTGAAATTGAATGCCCAATCGTGAATTTGATTTCACGAAAACGAAATAGAGCGCTCATAAATGAAATTGATCGCTCGGATTCTGAATTTGAACGCCCCAATATTTTCGCGTGCGTGCGCTGCGTGAATTTGAATGCACATTAATGAATTTGAGTGACAAAAGTATGAAATTGACCGGGAAAACCTATATTAGAAATACGATCCAAAGTTTGATATAACCCTAAAAACCCATGAATGTCGCCAGAAGAAGACGTGCTCATATAAAAAGTTCCTACTCATTAACGTATCATTCAAATCAAATCTTTTGTGCTTCATTCCATTGCCTCTCAAGTGCCTAAATGAAAAAAAAAAATACATAACAATATAATGTTTTGATATTTCTCCAGGAGATCATCAATATCATGTCGCTAAATCGCCGGCAGATACGTTACCCTTTTTGAGACCCTTAAGAGAAGATCAACGTAATGCCTCATAGCACTGTAATCTAATGTGTTTTTAATAAACAAAGTCAACCTCACGCATACGTGGAACCATGGTTTATTCATGGAATCTCTTGTGACAAAAATTTTTGATCCGAAGCCGTGGAAACCTAATGTTACGATGAGCTGATATCAGATACGTTATTACCTAAAATTTGCTACATTTAGGAAAAAAAGTATGCTGTTATGTGAAAGCAAAGCTCCGGTACTTTTGAATACTTAAGGTAATGATTGATCACACAACAGAAATTACTCAAAAAAAATATTATTTCTTTTTGTAAATAATAGTGTGCGAATGGTAACGGCACATCAGAGACGTTACCATCAAACGCGTCACATACGTTAAGCGGTGTTCCCACTATCGCGCGATCTATTACGAACGCCACGATTGGACATTCGTAACTGATCGTGGAAGTTTCGTTGAACTCGTCTGAAATTTCACGTTTGGATACGAGGTTATGCGAGTCAATACGTGTTGGTTCGCTTAGATGTGATATGGTCACGATTGGTCTATTTCAAGCAATACGATCTGTCACGATCTTGTCTCCAGTTCAAATACGATTCGATAGGATTGTCCGGATTGAGTCCATGACTGGTTTCGATCTACCACGATCATTACGATTGGGATCCCCGATTTGGTGCGTGCAGCGACGTTCTGATACGTTCCAATACGAATACCGCGAACCAATGCGGGCTGTTGAGATAAGATACGATATCTTTCACGATCGGGATCAAAAGCGACCCCCATTTAAGTTGCGATTGGAACCGAACGGGAAATTATAGTCCGGCTGACAATGGATATGTATTTCATCGTTTCCTTAACATCTGCAGAGTGATTAGGCCTACTATCCACAATCATTGATGATGGCCAGGGTTGACAGGTTGAGAGTGATGGCAACGTGACCTTTGCAGTATTGCGAATGACAATTACGTTATCATCAGCGAGAAAGCATCACCTACGCCAGCCACAACCTCAGATAGTCCCTCCTCTAATCTAACCTATAGAAATAAATTATTGAATCGACCTGCTCACCCTTCCCCTCTTCCTCCTCCCCCCAAAAAACAACAAACAAACAAACAAATAAACAAACAAACAAACCCGGAATACGCAAGATCAGATCATTGCCCTCTCTTCCCTAGAAAAAAAAAGATCAAGACAAAATGTTTTCACCTTCCTTTGAAATACTGAAGCAACATATACAGTGTTATATACGCTAAATATAAGAAATTTGGCCGAACTGTTAGTATTATTTGTGTGTTTGATTTCATATTCGCATAGTATTTTTCATATGCATGTTTATTTAAAAATGTCGTTATCTCATGGGGCATTGAAAGTTTGGTTGGTTTGGCTTGATTTATTGTTGTTGTTTTTTAACAGTGTTTAACAAAACCGATATACACACAACAGAAAGGTCACTCCCCTAAAATAATGTCACTTTTTAACAATAAAAATCAAGCAAAATTATTTCGCAGAGGTATTTCTACACTTATTGACTAACTTTTATGTGAGAAATAATGACAGTGATCTTTATGGTCACGCACGAGTGACCTAACATCCACGACAATGGTCACTTTTCAAAAGCCACAAAAGTTACTTTGTGAGGTATGTGAAACATTCTACTTCTGGTGGGTGTTGCAGTGATGTCGTTATTTCATATTTCATTGTGCCACCCCTCCCTTATTCAACCTTGCGGAATACAAAACATATACGATTTGCAGGTAAAATAAGGGCAAAATAAATGTGAAAAAGATAAGCAGAAGGAAAGTAAAAAAATCGATCCCGATTAACACGATTAAGAAACACGATAAGTTAAGATTTGCTGCGTTGTGATACGATCCAAGACAATCTGATGCGATGATCACGATCCAAAATTAATCGTGTTAATCGCAGAAAAATTTTGAACCGTCCAAAAATTTTCCACGATTAACGCGATTGCTACGATTGACCTCAAGATCTGATACGATCTAA
Source organism: Diadema antillarum (assembly GCF_040938485.1). Classification (NCBI taxonomy): domain Eukaryota; kingdom Metazoa; phylum Echinodermata; class Echinoidea; order Diadematoida; family Diadematidae; genus Diadema; species Diadema antillarum. The sequence continues at coordinate 1,721,860 of NW_027270892.1, read as the reverse complement.
TAAGATCACCACGATTGCTTCACGATTAAGACCACGATTCCAATCGTGGCGCCAATCGTGATAGTATGGGAACCCCGCTTTACCAATAAAATGTATATCTTGCAGCAAAGTTAACCGCAACGCCCCTTTGTGCCCGGATTTAACCGGTTGACATCGTGCTCTGTACGACTTGATAAGAAAAACATGCCGTTCTAAAAGGAATTAAAGGTTTATTTAATGAAAAATCGGTTTTGAAGTTGCCGAGATATCCAAAATAAGGTAAAAGAAAGAGGTCTTAGCAAAATGTGATTGCCGATCTATTTTTATTTGAACGAATTCCTTTTACTTTATTATAGACATCTCAGCCATTTCTAAACCGATTTTCATCAAATAAACTCTGTACAGTATAAGTGGATTTCAATTATCTTGCATAAGGTTCAAAACTGAATCCTCATCTAAACCAGAACTATTACTATCCCTTAGAATTATGGCATTTACAAAAAGTGCCCTCAGATACACATTACAAATCCATTTTATTTCTGTTTTGTTTAGGGTTCTTTTTTTTGTGTGTGAGCGTTTTGTACCACAATAAATTTTTGTCTGTAAAAATCAACTTAAGACTTTTAAGGGCTGAAGTCTGCTACCCACCTTATGTTGTCAACTTCACAGCAAACGAGGCTACATGAACGCTCTATACCTTTGTTCATTATAATCTTATCCTCATTATAAAAGAAACTGAAAAAAAGAAGAATAAAAAAAAGACATGAAAAAAGAAATGGAAAAGCATGGCGCGCACTGCCACGCACTGCCACGCATTCTCCCGCATCGTCCCGACGAGTTCATGACGAGTTCACGAACAGTTTGCGCATGGTTCCCGACCCGGTCGCGAAATTTTGTCGTGACCAAAATTTTGAACATTGCAAAATTCTCGTCCCGACATGGCACGCAGTTACGACGGGTTTACGCACACTTCACGCCAGTTTACGACTAGTTTGCGCACTGGCACGACTCGAGTCGTGCCAAATCGTGCCACAAAATCGTGCAAGTGTCAGCCTAGCTTAAGTTCATTCTTTGTTTGAACGTAAATTCCATGATATTGTGGGCTTGCTTATGCATCATGCTGCTTTGAAAACGAGTGAAGTGCCTAACCAATTGAGAAAATAAGAAATCATTAAATTTTGTACCACTGTGCCCATGAGCTAACTGTGAACTGGTTTATTGGCACGATTCTTCCCTAAAAACAACATATTTCTTCCGTTCTTCCTTCTTTTATCTAGTCATCCATTCTCCATTCATTCATTCATTCATTCATTCATTCATTCATTCATTCAGTCAGTCAGTCAGTCAGTCAGTCAGTTATCCGTTTCTTCATTCGTGGCCTAGTGTACCAAAGGCGAAAGAGGTTAAGGGTCATGACTCTCATTCTAGCTCCTTTTTGCCTGCTGCGCATTTCTATGAGGCTACATAGATTCTTGGACAGAGCAGGGAGATAGATTGTGTACCAAATGAATGAATAAATAATTTTACAAAATGAACGAATGAAAGATTAACTAGATGAATAAATACGATAAACATGATATGCACACACACACATGCACACACACACAAAATATCAGTGACGGTAATGATACCAAGAACACAGATGGTTGTTATATTTATGTGACCGCATATAGAGCGAGTCTATACATTCCCAGAGCGTAAGCCCTGATTCCTGAACTTCGACTTACAAGCTCAATAGAACGTAGACCGAAAGATCGGTGTGTATCTGGTCGTCGGGGAAATGTTCCGCGGAGACTGCGTCTGGCTTCACGGATCCCCTTTTCTACGGAGGAGAGGGATAACGTTAAAAAAACACCCCAAAAAACACAAACAAACAAACAAACAAAAGACTCCTCCGGATAGACGGATCTTTCTGTCTAAATAGAACGTAGACATTTACGGATAGGATACACGTACTTCGTCGAACACCCGTCACAGTAGGGCCTAAATATCCCTAGGTAGCTGGTAAAAGATTCCCACTCCGTAGAGCCAGACTGGGGCGATAGACAGCCGGTAATAATACAGTACACAGGAGCTGAAAATGAGCATCGGTGCTTGGTATCATTATATTATTGCAGTGAAATCAGTCAAGCGGGCAATTTACTATTACGGTATCTAGTTATTATAATGTATTGACCTCGGATGATCCTTGAAAGCTTTGTTAAAATCTAGCTACTCATATTTTACTAAGAGAGTTCTCGTTGCGACGGCTATAATGAAAGGCTGCAACTAAAAGTACCACATTTTCAGTGTCGTATTTTCACACAAGATCCACCATCGAACCCTGGAGCCATTTGTGTTGCGGCTCCATGAGCGAACCAAGCATTACTGACTATCAAAATGCCTTTTTTAAAGTGGATATGCTTCAGTAGCACGGTAATAAAAAGGCATAGACGAAATACCATTGCGGGTAAATTGCAGCATTACACTTTTTTTCTCCCTTTTAGAGAGATAACTTAGGTCATACTGAAGTAATTCACTGACGGAAGGCAAGATACACCGTGTGTTTTTTAACTAATCGCGGTAAGCACAATTAAGCTTTCACTGCGCGACGAAGTCATTCAGCACTTTAAAGGGGGTGGTTAGTAACCGATCAGTGGGAATCAGTGGGAATACTGAGGGACGATTGTTCCAATCCTTGTGGGATTCATTAAAGAGTACATTATATATCTACTGTTGTGTGAAAATTGTTTGCTTCAGAACGGTCTCATATTCAAGTAATGTGCAGTTTAATGTTTCCAGGTTAGCGTGCCTGGTCAGTGACGGGGCATTAATCTAATTTAATTCAATGTAATTACAATATTTTGTGGTATTATAATGGCTTATATACTGTAGTCCGTTGGCAGAAGTATCCCATTAGATTTGCAAAAGATTCGAACATGTTGGTTATATGTCAAACGCGCGTCTATAGTATTGCAAATAGAAATGATATCATGCAAGAAAGCATAATACAAAACAAACTATACTGCTGCGTGAAACATAATTTTCATTTTCAAACTTTCTACGGAAAGCCTTAACTCTAACATAATGGGACTATCATTATGTTTCTATTTGCTGTTGTTGGTTTGGGTTTTACGGCGTCTATCATTCACCGTTGAATATCAGCCGGTTTGAACGACATGACTACAGTCTCTATAATAACAGGCAATTGCAGTTTATTTTAAGTGGTCGTACGAGCGTGAAGTATACAAAAAGTATGAATACATAATAAGTGTGTTTGAACATGATGGCATGATATACACTCCAAATATTCAATACCAAATTTCTATGAAAATACACAAAAAGTGGTATCGCATCATGACGTGGTGACCAGTGACGGTCATAGTTGAATTAAGTCGGATTTGCATCTACTTAAGCTTATCTTTCCTGCCAAAATGCTCATAAAACGGTTAATGAACGCTCTTTTCGAGCATAGCACAGGACTGTGAGGAGGTGAAAGAATGTATTAACTGGTACCATACCATTTTACACTCTAAAAGGTTGTTATACAGTCCTGTTGAGTTCATCGCGTTTTTCAGTTATGATATAATATGTCAAGAATGCTGTTAATAATAGGAATCTTGACTATGAAATAATAGATCTTCTTTATTATAGTATCCCATTCCAACTGAGAATTTCATGATAAATTGTTCCTTTTGGCAAGACTAAGTGACCATGTTTTCAAGGGAAATGACTCATAAATAAACCTATAGAGCCCATTATCCGTATTCCTTCTTTGTTTTGCTGTTTAGTGAATACTATAGTTTACAAGGCTTACAACTGTATATGTCTATACTTGTTTGCATTGCGTGTTTTTGTTACGAATGTGGTTGTGTTGTGTGTGCAGTGGATGTGGGGACACAATCATGTGTTTTCCTGGCATGCACTCAAGTACAGTAGCTATTTCCATCTGGCAGACGGTTGAATTGTTTCAGAGTTTTCTGTCATTGAAATTCGTTGTTCAACCATTAATAATCCCCTGACTTCTTGATTTACGAGGATTTTACGGGACAGCGACATAAACCAATATTTAATTGATCGTTTAAGCCTGTACGGTTGTTTTGTTTTTGTTTTTGTTTTATTTATGATGTAGACCTACTCGAATACTCACAGAATACTGTCTTTGCTTGGTGGAAATATAGGCTTTAGGTGAAACTGTCAGAACGCGTCGTTATCGGCCTAGCGGCTGTTGCTTGCACCACTTCCCCCGTCTCTCAGGAGTCAGGATCTGGTTCCACACACCTTAATCCACGCGCTCCGCTGGGCAAGCGATAACAAAGTATAGGGCCTAAAAGAACTAGATCTGTCGTCTTTGGGATACGATACAGTCATGTAATAAGTTTGAATTGGATAGGCAGAGGACTTTCTGAGCTAACCTCTACACAACTTTTGAGGAGACAGAAGAAAAAAGAAGAAAAAAAGGAGAAGAAGAAGAAGAAGAAGAAAGAATCAGTACAGATACAGAAGGTGATCCGAGAGGATACTCGGATCACCTAATGATTTAGTTTTGGTTGAGATGGAGCCTCAAGGTTTCCAACTTTTTTTGTGAGTTAAATGAGAAATCTCTTATGAAATTGGAAAAAGCATACATTTAAGAGGAATTGAAAATTTATTTGAAATGGCTGATCTTTCCAAAAATAAAACGAGGTTCTATTAAATGGTTGGACCCAACTTTTGTTGGGTCCACTTTCTTTTACTTTATTTTCGGGTATCTCAGTCATTTCGAAACTAAATTTTATGAAATAAACTTCAATTTTCTTCTTAGAATTGTATGAGTTTTTAAATATTTCCACATAGTAAGTGGTTTCTAATTATCTCGCAACAAGTTAAAATCCAAATCCTCTATCTCAACCAAAACTATACTATCACTTTAACAGTACATGACATATTGTGTGCAACGTTTCAAGAATAATAGTGATTTTCGAACCACAAGACCTGTTTATTCATGAACAGAGGTGCTTTGTGTTTTGTATAGCTTAACGACATGTGTTTATTTTGAAAGAGCACGGGAGAGAAGCTAAGATCAGAACCTTTAAGTCGAACAACAACAACAACAACAGCAGCAACGCATTCAGTGATTAAGTAAAAGTATCTTATATTAAATTTCCCACGTGTACGTAATTATCTTTGCATAATCAATAACTGATGAAATGGATTCTCATGACAAACGTATCTTCAGTTGTGGGTACCATCAGACATGAAGGGTAATCGTATAGCTTTACACTTGTATTAGTCTGGGTGCCAGAGGCTGAACCTTGTTTTACCGTCCACCCAATGTTTTTTGATGGTTTTACCCTATTTCGGGGGTGCTGAATCCGAATCCGGATGATGCAACTCTTGCATCCTTGAGGGTTTTGAGATATTCAAGATGGCCGCCAAGATGGCCGCCAAAACCGGAAATTCCCACGTATTTCCTTCTAAATGGTGAGATATTGAAAACAATTGATGGTTTTACCCTAAGTCGAGGGTGCTGAATCCGAATCCGGATGATGCAACTCTTGCATCATTAAGGGTTTTGAGATATTCAAGATGGCCGCCAAGATGGCCACCAAAACCGAAAATTCCCACGTATTTCCTTCTAAATGGTGAGATATTGAAAACAATTGATGGTTTTACCCTATGTCGAGGGTGCTGAATCCGAATCCGGATGATGCAACTCTTGCATCCTTGAGGGTTTTGAGATATTCAAGATGGCCGCCAAGATGGCCGCCAAAACCGGAAATTCCCACGTATTTCCTTCTAAATGGTGAGATATTGAAAACAATTGATGGTTTTGCCTTATGTCGAGGGTGCTGAATCCGAATCCGGATGATGCAATTCTTGCATCCTTGAGGGTTTTGAGATATTCAAGATGGCTGCCAAAATGGCCGCCAAAACCGAAAATTCCCACATATTTCTTTCTAAATGGTGAGAAATTGAAAAGAATTGATGATTCTCCCTATTTGGAAGGTGCTGAATCCGAATCTGGATGATGCAACTCTTACATCCATGAACTTTTTGAGATATTTAAGATGGCCGCCAAAATGGCCGCCAATTAAACCCGGAAATTTCCATGTATTTCCTTCTAAATTTTGAGAAATTAAAAACAATTGATGGTTTTACCCCATTTCGAGGGTGCTGAATCCGAATCCGGATGATGCAACTCTTGCATCCTTGAGGGTTTTGAGATATTCAAGATGGCCGCCAAGATGGCCGCCAAAACCGGAAATTCCCACGTATTTCCTTCTAAATGGTGAGATATTGAAAACAATTGATGGTTTTGCCTTATGTCGAGGGTGCTGAAGCCGAATCTGGATGATGCAACTCTTGCATCCTTGAGGGTTTTGAGATATTCAAGATGGCCGCCAAAATGGCCGCCAATTAAAACCGGAAAATTCCCACGTATTTCCTTCTAAATGATGAGATGTTGAAAACAATTGATGGTTTTATCCTATTTCGAGGGTGCTGAATCCGAATCTGGATGATGCAACTCTTGCATCCTTGAAGTTTTTGAGATATTTAATATGGCCGCCAAAATGGCCACCAAATCCGAAAATTCCCACGTATATAATTTCCTTCTAAATGGTGAGAAATTGAAAACAATTGATGGTTTTACCCTATTTCGAGGGTGCTGAATCAGAATCTAGATGGTGCAACTCCTGCATTGTTGAAGATTTTGAGATATTCAATATGGCCGTTAAAATGGCCGCCCAAAACGGAAGTTCCCATGTATTCCCTTCTAAATGATGACAATTTGAAAGCAATTGGTGGTTTTTATCTTATTTTGAGTGTGCTGAATCCGAAGCTCAGGATACAACTCTTGCATCCTTAAGGGTTTTGAGATGATAAAGATGGTCGCCAAAAATGACCGCGAAAAACGGAAATTCATATGTAGACCCCCCATTTCCTTCTAAATGGTGTAAAATATAAAACAGTTGGTGATTTTACACTATTTTGAGTTTGCTGAATTTGAAGCTCCAGTATACAGCTCTTACTTCCTTGAGGGTTTTGAGATAATAAAGATGGCCGCCAGAATGGCCCCTAAATGGCCGTCAAAAACGAAATTTTCCATGTAAGCCCTATATTACCTTCTAAATGGTGTAAAATTGAAAACAATTGGCGGTTTTACTCTATTTCGAGGGTGCTGAATCCGAACCTGGTTGATGCAACTTTCGTGTTCTTTTTTAAGGGTTTTGAGATGTCCAAGATGACCGCCAAAATAACTGCCAAAAATTGGTAAATTTTAGGCCCTATTCAGCACCCTCGAAACTTGGTTGTTGAAATTCGTCCATTTTTTAGGGTTTGTAGACGTCCAAGATGACAGCCAAAATAAGTGGCAGAAATTCCAATGTTATTACATTTTTTCTTAATGGTAAAAATTGTAAAATGAATTGATGGTCTTACCCTATTTCGAGGGTGCTGAAGGTCTTTGAAGGTTTTCGGACATCTATAAATGTCCTGTATGAACGGAAACTCCTTAACATTTTCTTATACTGAAATGGTGAAGTATTGTGCTCCAACGCGAAGCGGGCGATTAAACCCATGCAGGGTGAAAAGCAATAATTCGTATTCTTGAATTCAACTCAGTTGAGCGAATTTATCAAATCAGCCAAAATTTATTGACAGTCAAAATGACTGTCACAATGGTATTGTAATGTACTGAGATATTCCGATATGTCTCAAACGGAACTTTAACACGTACTGGAAAAAAAAGAAGAAGTGATATTGACATCATACCGAAACGTACAAACCCAAAGAAAGATACGACTGAAAATGTCTTTATGCATAATTGTTATGAAATAATGCTTGTGGTCGCCAATAACATGGCTCCATAGATGTAAAGTTAATCCTTTTCGGCTATCAATAGAGTAAAATTAAATTATGGCATGTTGGTATTTGGTGTTGAAACTTGTCTTGTATTCTGACGAGTCTCGGATCGCATCGTATTCTTGTGAAACTTGTCGCATATTCTGATTAGGTCATTGGAAATGGTTGCATCCATGACCACTATAGTAGATATCAATAAGGGTAATTTCAAAAGCACTCTGCGCGATTATGATATTCGTAAGTACTGTATTATCAACTATTACCTTCCATGTTGTCGTTTGATTTTCATTTCGTTTTTTTTTTTCACGGCGCGTTACCTCTGATTTGTCCGTCCCCTCGTGTGTGTTTGTAATAGATTATATATACATATACACATACATAATGTTACATCATATTGAAGAAAAAAATTGAAGCATAACTATAAAAATGTCCCACTCGTGTCTTCAACAATGTCATCAAGACCACCAATATAAACCAAATAACAAATTTGAGTGTTCATGGATAAAGAGATTAAAACTGCTCATGGATTAAGACAGGTAATCTTGGGTAATTTCAGTACACTTCTCCACATCACTATCACAATATGATTTAGATGAAGATGTCTTGTCCATTAATTGTTAGTGTTCAAAATTTATCCACTATACGTGGAGGAAACTGTGTAATCTTGCAATTATTCAACCGCATCTGTAGTCTTGAAGGGTTAATTGCTGGCACACTTGTATCGTACCAACTCAAAGATATCCAGTAGAGCTGGTTTCACTGTACATACAGCAAGTTCAAACTGTGCTACTGACGAAAACCATCAATTTCTCACCATTTATAAGAAGGAAATACATTGGAGTTTCCATTTCGGCGGCCATTTTGGCGGCCATCTTGACTATCTCGAGGTGCATCATCCAGATTCGGATTCAGCATCCTCGAAATAGGGTAAAACCATCAACTGTTTTCTATTTCTCACCATTTAAAAGCTAATACATATAAATTTCCGGTTTTGATTGGCGGCGATTTTGGCGGCCATCTTGAATATCTCAATACCCTCAAGGATGCAAGGTTTGCATTATCCAGACTCGGATTCAACACCATAGAAATAGGGTAGATCCATCAATTGTTTTCAATTTCTCACCATTCAAAAGGAAATACAAGGGAATTTCCGGTTTTAATTGGCGGCCATTTTGACAGCCATTTTGGCGGCCATCTTGAATATCTCAAAAACTTCATGGATGCATGAGTTGCATCATCCAGATTCGGATTCAGCACCTTCCAAATAGGGAGAATCATTAATTATTTCCAATTTCACACCATTTAGAAGGAAATACGTGGGAATTTTCGGTTTTGGTGGCCATTTTGGCGGCCATCTTGAATATCTCAAAATTCTCAAGGATGCAAGAGTTGCATCATCCAGATTCGGATTCAGCACCCTCGAAATAGGGTAAAACCATCAATTGTTTTCAATATCTCACCATTTAGAAGGAAATACGTGGGAATTTCCGGTTTTGGCAGCCATTTTGGCGGCCATCTTGAATATCTCAAAACCCTCAAGGATGCAAGAGTTGCATCATCCAGATTCGGATTCAGCACCCCCGAAATAGGGTAAAACCATCAAAAAACATTGGGTGGACGGTAAAACAAGGTTAGGCCCAAAAAGTGGCTTTGGCACCCAGACTATATACGACGACCAATCTCGCCATAAAATATACTTAAAGAACAAGTTCACCTTCATAGACATGTGGGTTGAGTGAACGCAGCAATGTTAGTAGAACACATCAGTGAAAGTTTGAGGAAAATCGGACAATCCATTCGAAAGTTATGAATTTTTGAAGTTTCTGCACGCTCAGTCACAGCTGGATGAAAAGACTATACTATAGCTTGTGATGGCACATGTGTACAGCGATATAAAGAAAGAATAAAGAAAATTCGACTTAATTATTTCAATTTTCTCGCATAATAAAAGAACACTCGACTTCTCTCTCTTAAAAGGCCGGGGGAATAATATCACCCTTAACACGTACGTCAGTAACAAGTCGAAGAAATGTGCTCTTTATTCAAAAAGTAGAGTTTTGTGAAATTCTCTTTTTGCTTTCCATATATCGTTGAACGCATGTGATATCATACGCTGAAGTAGTCTTCTCATCCAGCAGTGACTGCTCAAATACTTTAAAACTTCATAACTTTTGAACGGACTGTCCGATTTTCCTCAAGCTTTCACTGATGTGTTCTCCTAATATTGCTGCATTCTCTCAATCTTTATGTATATGAAGGTGGACTTGTCCTTTAAATAGGCCTACAATTTAATAAATCGTAAACAATTTGCAAACAGTAATTGCTAGCTACCTATTATACACTGTAAAAACATCGGTGTTAGATTTAACACCATGGATGTTAAATCTAACACCGGTCAAACTTCAATAGAGGACCACACCCACAGGTGTAGAAAATGCACTGTGATGGTGTTGAAAAGTGTTCACCTGACACTTCGTGGTGTTAATTTGACACTGTACCTGGTGTTATTTTGACACTGTACTGGTGTTAATTCAAAAATGACACCACATAGTGTTGATTTGATATTTGTTGGTGTTAATATCAATGGTTTAACACCCGTCCAGCTTCAATAAGAGACCACACCAGCTGGTGTTACTTTGGTGTAAATTTATTTTCACATTTTTTCAAAAATCTAGTATTTTAATGCAAAATTCTTGATCGTCTTGTTTCGATTAAAAATCAACAAGAAGTGCAGTTACTAAGAAACTCTTTAAAAAACAGTTTTATATTTGGAAATGACACCCGGAGGTGTTAATTTAACACCATAAATGAGCACCAAAAATTTAACACCAGCTCGGTGTTCACTATTTAACACCGGACTTTTTGCAGTGTAGTGTAGTTGCATATCGAATAATGTGGGGACATACGTGCATTATATAATTTTCTGTTATGATAATTTCAGGTACCTCCTTTTGATATGGGCAATAACGACAAAGCAATCAGCCGTGCAACACTAATGCTGGAAATCCCATGACTATTTTGACCACACAACGAGTCGGGACTTACCCATCGTACAGTCTCCCTCGAATCTACTAGTATATCTTCAATATGTCTGCTGGGGATTGCTATGATGGCGAAGTGACAAATAAGACAGGCCCTCAAAGGAAGATGATAAGTTAAAGAAATAAATACAGGGAAATGAAATGGTTGTTGTGAACATACCTGCTTTTTGTGTCCGTTGTGTCAGACTGATGTGTACCGTTATTTGACCGGAGTAGACTCAAGCACTGTGTCTCCCCTTTGTACTTCTTCCCTTGTGCGCTGAGCGTGTAATATTTCACGCCCTTTGAGGGGGGAAGGGGGAATTGGCTGCTCTCCTAATAAGCCATGCAATCACCCCACAGCATCCAAGCGCCGCCGACTCCCAGGGCACACTGAAGGCCATTAACCAAAGCCTGGTGTTAGAGACAACGTGAACAATTTAACTTGAGTAACTTCTTTCTTCAATACCATAGCCCATAATATGCTTGACCGCATCATCATAGCAGGTGCTTTTTGTTTGTATTTGTGTGAATTTGCTTGTGCGTGGGAGTGTGTGCCGCAAAATAATCGGGTCCAGAAAACCGCGCGCACAAACAAAAACTTGTCAACACGATTTCCTGAATCGGAAAGGAACCTCGGGAAAGGACCTATAGTGTTGACTCCTGCAAGGAAGGTGCTTTCTTGACACACATTATATCAGCTGTTAGAGCACCTTACGATGTTATTTCAGTTATACCATTCCCGTTATTTTTAGCTTCATGGCTTCCTTTCCCGGGTAGTGATGGACAGATTAGAGTGAAGAATGAAGAGGGCAAAGGGATTAATATGAGCAAGGTTGCTAAGCATACCCGCGAGAGACAGCTCTGAACAATCCATACATCATGCATCACCTCGTGTAAAGGATCTCGCTGATAAAGTGATGGGAATATGGAGAGTCTGATCGCAAACGGGTTAAAGTACTTTAAAATAAGTCCGTCATCAGACAGACTAATTAAAACAAAACCTTTCCAATGACACCTCAGTCTTGTTCACTACCTGGGAATGTTCTTATGTTATATTATGATTATATAGGCCTACCCCATATTTTTTTATCTCTTTTCATTTCTCGGCAGGTTTAGAAAAATATTCAAATTGACAAAATGGAGTTAACTCCTTTTGCTATCAAACTCTTCATATTGTAATATATACACTGCAAAAAGTCCGGTGTTAAATAGTGAACACCGAGCTGGTGTTAAATTTTCGATGCTCATTTATGGTGTTAAATTAACACCTCCGGGTGTCATTTTCAAAACTGTTTTTTTTTTTGAAGAGTTTCTTAGTAACTGCACTTCTTCTTGATTTTTAATTTAAACAAGACGATCAAGAATTTTACATTAAAATACTAGATTTTTGAAAAAATGTGAAAATAAATTTACACCAAAGTAACACCAGCTGGTGTGGTCTCTTATTGAAGCTGGACGGGTGTTGAACCATTGATATCAACACCAACAAATATCAAATCAACACCATGTGGTGTCATTTTTGAATTAACACCAGTACAGTGTCAAAATAACACCAGGTACAGTGTCAAATTAACACCACGAAGTGTCAGGTGAACACTTTTCAACACCATCACAGTGCATTTTTAACACCTGTGGGTGTGGTCCTTTATTGAAGTTTGATCGGTGTTAGATTTAACACCCGTGGTGTTAAATCTAACACCGATGTTTTTACAGTGTAGCCTCAGTTTGTCGTGGACGTAGGTCATGTGACTTTAGCTTCCTGTCGGGTCAAGAGTATGGCCACATTCTTTAATTCTCTTTCTTTTTTCCCCACGATGAGCCAACGGTGCGTTGTATAGGAGCTGTAACAAGAAATGAGTGGGGATCTTAGTTTATGTGGAATCAATCAAGTTTATCGGGAGTCATGACACTATATCCCTCAGGAAAAGTCATTTAGGAAGTATAGATGTCTGCACTACCTATTCTCGCAAGGTGATGTCTTGAGATAACAGCTCAATTCAATGTTCTCATTAAATGCCCCCGGCCGGACATCCAATTCCAGGTTGACATCTGAGTTAATGGGCCTATCACAAATTCTTTAACTGTTTTGAACAATGCTAGATTACATTCATGTAACAGATATTCAAATATTTCGTATTCTTAAATCTTTCTTGTATCTTGATGTGACCAGAAGTCGATTAAAATAAGTATCACACTATATATTACAAAACCCGGTTCACTAACATGGGAACTATATCGGGCCAAATAGCGAACCCAAAGTTAGGACGGGTTCAGATCAGAGCTAATACATACGGACAAAGTTGGAAATACAAACGTAGACATTCATGATAACTGTATTATAACCTAAAACGCGTGGGCGCAATTAAGATATTGTTTCCATGAGTGGCTTTAATATCGAAACAACTCCTAACTTCAGAGGACGGTTTGATCCTAATTGTTCTCCCATACATTAATTTTTTCAGCGTAACTGAACCTGTAAGAATGAATTCAGAACTTATAGTAAAACAACCCCAAACTACACAAACTCCCAAGAGCGAGACAGGTCTCATAGCACCTCAGTACCTTTCCATGAAAACCATTGCTAGGTTGCAAATAATGTTCAAGGAGTGAATCGGCGGCAGGAAAATGTGTTGGTGGAATCATTATATACCGTATAATACCTGCATGGTGTCACGTGATGCTCTGTTGCTAATTAAATTGGTTTCAATGACGATGATTTGTAGTCTATATAGTGAGCGGGGCGAGGGGAGATTGAAGAGTTTTGTCTACCATAGGAGTGTCTTATGATATGCAATATGTTGTACTTTCGTATTTGTGATATTGTGTTGATTCTAAATTGTGTAGCGTTATTTCCGACAAAAATTGCATGTAAAATTGCGTGTATTGTGAAGTAGATTTGAGGTAAAAATGAGGAGAATTTGCAGTAAATGTGTTATGTTATTATAGTGTTGTAATGTTACGGTGTTATGGTTACTTCCCTGCCTGGTGTGGCGCTTTTGAATATGGTGGTTTAGATGTTGTGCTGATATTCATGTTCACGAGTTTGAATATCTCCTGCATGTGCCACTATTCATATACTCAGTAGTGGACTCTATTCTATCCGCATCCCTTGTGATGATCTATAGGGTGGGCACGCACGGCTGTTGCACCCCAGTCACCATGTGTACAGTCCCGCTTACAAGACGCATGCAGCACAAAGGCGAACTAAAGGAGGAGGAGGTGCCTCCTTGAGTAAACAACGACAAAGCAATCAGCCCTGTGACACAAAGGGTGAAATTAAACCACCATGACCACCTTGACCGCGCAGCAAGATAGCACTGTAGCACCTGGCGAATTCCTCACCAGACACACAAAGGGAAAAGCCTCATCTTGAAGAAGATCCTGTATTCACTGTCTTTGAGACGTCACCTATAAAAGGAACAATAAACTCAATTTCACTCAAAGCTTTTTTTTTTCTAGCCAACTCACTAGAGACCAAACTATTCGGAACGATTCGAATCGTTGGATCTTTAAGTTGCTTTGAGAAGCTTTAAGAAGCTTTGAGTAGATTGAGTTTTCTTGTTCCTTAATGGAGATCCTCTGAGATCAGGTATATTATAGAAAAGAAACTAACGGAAATATAACAACAGACAGCTCACCGTAAACAAGATATACAACGGACCGTCGCATCTCCTTTCCTATCATGACCCACCATGAATAGAATTCAATGTCTTAACTGCTCGGTTGTAAAGCAAATACCACGAAGCAAGAATTAGCATAGAAAACCAATTTTGATGAGAGAGAACAAAATTTATGTACCGTCACTACCAAAAATGATCACCCGAAGCACACCAAATATCATACATCCACTACAATCATGGCTTCTGAATGGAAACAAACGAAATTGACGATTCAGAAGAAAGTGCCACGGTGTGTCCCCCTCTGGATCCGCCACTGGTCAGGCGCTCTTTCATTATGCTAGACACACACACAAAAAAAAATACATTGTATATACGCTGAATTCTTAGCGTATTTTCCTAACATCATTTAAAACTGTTTTAGACGAAATCGCTGTTAAGGCCTTTGGTTATGATGAGATGTCGCTTTATCTATCGGTGACCATTTTTTTTTTTTGCTTTCCGCTTCCCCCAGGATGTATACAATAGTTTATAAAGGGATTAAAAGATTGTCTTGCGACGAGGGGCTGGGATGAATGGTCGAGGTTGTTTGTTCCGGGTTAGTTAGGTTTCCATATCTATAGTCTCTTTTGTAATTCCGCTTTTTCGCTTCCGTATAACAGTATATCAATGATTTGTTGTATTACGTTTGGGTGCATTGTGTGTGTGTGTGTGTGGGAAGGGGGGGGGGGGTGCACCGTACAAGCACTCCATGCTTTTTAGCATTCCTCCCCATTTCCTGCATTTTGGTATACTTAAAATATTCTGTAAACTTATCTGTTTAGCATGTATTGTGATGTAATAAGTATTCACTTTTTGTAAAACAATTTATTGTTTCCGTTGGAAATAGAAAAAATGAAATCAAGGAATGAAAAAATGAATGACATCCATTTGACATGTGACACAATACAGTGCGGTCTGATGAGGGGATTGGTAGGACTTTCATAAATTACATGAGTGTGAGTGGAGTGAGCTGCTATAGCTGTGAGTGGTGTAATGTCCTCATCGTTCTCTCGGTCCGCGGCAATGACGTCAAAGTCAATGGAGGTAATATTCACATTGTTAATGTAGGCTCGAGAGAGTTAAGTGCGTCAGCAGCCATGCTGCGTTTGCCTGAGATGTGACCGATGTCGGTTGTGAATTGGGAAATTAAGTCAAGTTGTCGTATTAAATTGTTGCGTTCTTGAATAAGGAGACAGGAATCAGTCGTTTCAGTTGCTGGAAGGAAACATTTATTCAGGTCTTCACTCCAAGAAGGCGAAACACAGACTCTCTTTTCCAAGTTGTTCGTTTGTCGTTGTTCTTGTGGATTTGTGGAGCTCTCTGCCGGTTGTGCTATTTACTCGAAAAATATATTTATTTAGACATTCACTTAAATTCAATTAGAAAACCTACGCTACTTCTAATCATATACAAAAAAATATCCAATTATACTTATTTTTTATATTTACAAATGAGTTATTTACAGACGGAGAAAAAGGGGGTAGGTTTTCAAGAAAAGATGTCGTCTGCCTACTCCTGCCCCGAAATGCAGGATTACGCCATTCCCGTCGGCGAGCGGGTTGAAGACCTGCCCGCCGACGCTGGTGAAGTCCACAAAACTCTACTCTACTCTCTGTGCGTAGAGTTCTGTGGTGAAGTCTCGACTGGTGAAGTCAAGGCATCTACCTTGGTCTTATACAGACACTCATCTTTTCACAATTATTGTTATAGGCAGTGGTCGGGCGACAGCTGCTCTAGGCTCCATAAAGCGAATAGACAAGCGCAATGTTAACAAGGATTATACACCGAAAGGCTACGCTACAACAGGAGGACAAAGAGACATAAACACAGGATTATTACAAGGAAGGATAAAGGCACTGAATTGCACAAAACCTACAACAATAAGGGTGACAATTGCTGCTGTATCAGTGGCAATGTTCGAAGCTTAAACTAGTGTGTATTTGATCTTTCGCGTCCCAGTTTATATTGGACTGCATGGTCAATTATTACTGTCGATAGGACATTGAACTTGACTGTAAGCTATAACTAGCTGTAGCAGGACATGTCGTAAGACCTTAATCTCCTGGGACGCTTAATTCTTGTCGAGGCGGCCCGAAAGAGCGTTGATGAGGGGCTTGGGGTCAGTGTGCACTACGAAAGTGTCGTCCCTCGAGCTTGTGGAGAAAATAATGCTTGATGCAGGTAGACGGCAAGCAGCTCTCTTTCAAACGCAAACTATCATTTTTTTTAATAAACTAAAACATACTGAGGAAGAGGAAGGCAAAATTGGTCACCGACAGATGTGTATGAAACGACATCAACCCGGCATCATGACATTCGTTCATGAGCCAAAACATGCATTACGAGAACGCAGCAAAATTCATCGCCACAACAATGCACCATCGGCTCTTTCTCTTCCCCAGGTGAGAATTCGACCACGTTCACGGTCACATATACCTCTTCACATTTGTCGATCGATTGACAAGATGGCTAGGAAGAGGCCTTGTTAATCATGATTTACATCAGATACACCCCTCCCGTCTCCTCACCGACGCGTCGGCCATGTGTTGGCCGTTGATGGTGTCGACACATTGCTTGAGTATACACCGCCGACGCCATCAACGTCCGACGCATCGATGAGACAGAGGCGTGCATCCGTCTTTAAGTGTATTGTGCTATTTAAACAAAATGAACATGGTTGCTTGTGATTGTGCTGTCTTGTCCGTTTGGTATATTTGTGACGGCCATATGCATGCCATTTTGATATTTTGCCAATTTGTAAAACTGGCGTCACACACTGTCAAGAGAGCGTGCAAGACGTACTATAGATTTATTGGGAGAAGTATGCATCATTCCTAGTTTGGATTGTTATTTACATATACATGTATATACGATATATATATATATATATATATATATATATATATACATACTGAAAGAAATTAGACCCTTTTATTTGTCAAGCTTTCGGCCAGTCATCAGGCCTTCCTCAGGATCTACCAACAGAATAGTTATTATATGAATAACCTGATGTGTCATATACTATGTAATGCAATTTCATATATTACCAATCTTCTAATTCATCGAGATCGAGAGCAACGTCCGCCTCAGTCTAATTTCTTTCAGCATATGTATGCAACCAACAATGAGGCACCGCGCACGTTTGGGACCCATTGACCCAGGGAGCTATCTCTCGCACTATACGATATTCTCATATCATGTATATAGTAATATAAAGATAATAATAACGAGATATGAAACTCGTCACGCTGACGAGTTAGGTGATACGCTTGGGGTCATCAGGTGTCGGTCATCTGTGATCGACAAAGAAAAGAATGTGATATAGGCACCTTGAAGTTATATTGAGCGTGCATGCAAAACCGTTTCTCTAACCACTCGGCCACGGGACATCCCCGGAAATGGTAAGGCAAAAAAGAAATGTATAGATATTACAGGGGGAAAAAGTCAATGCCCACTCAACAATCGTGGCCGCGTGAACATGTATTGCATTGCTAGACGGAAAAGCGGCCTTGTAACGACTGAGGTCGCTATGCCATTTCTGGCAACTTGGGAAAAATACGTCCCGCAGACATAAAACCTATAATCGGCTGGTTTTGATACCTTGCCTTTAATCACAATTTTCAGTGTAATGACGTCATCAAATTACAAAACAATGACATCGTCTTGAAAGACAATTGTTCAAAGTACAACACCTCAGTCGTCGTCATTACATACTATGATCGGTTTGACAAAGTCAACCTGCAAAATTTGCTGCAGTCGAAGCAATGTGGTCTCCAACACACAAAAAAAGAGGGATATGGCGTGTGTGTGTGTCTGTGTGTGTGTATAGGTGCGTTTATATACGAACGTGATTTCTACATGGACGAATATGTAATACAAAATTGAAGAAAAAAAACAGTAAAGTAGCTAAGTATTTTGTTTCGTGATCTTGTGGGGTTCGAACCCGCAACCTCACGTCTCTGAGACGTCGCCTTTAACTACTCGGCCACACGTCTCGACGGGAAAATATGAGGAACGTTATGGACTTGAAAGACAGTTGTTCAATGTATAACACATTCATCGTACGTTGTCAGTTTGCTATTGACATGACAATCTATCACACGAATATGAGGCAGGCATTAGTACCTGTATGAAATTATTATAGGCATGGTTATCAAATTGCCCTAAAATTTCCTTATAGTTGCCTTATTTTTACACACAGTTATGCTATCCCTTTAAACTCGTCACAGTTTAATTAGAATCATTAACATCATACATTAGTACCATATTCAATTCCATAGCTGATAACGTTTGCTAATCAATTAAGATTAATTGTCTAGAATGTGTCATATGGCCAACCTGTATACACACGTATATATACACACACAATGCTAAATGTATGTATCAAACATCTGTAACACAACTTTGAACTAACTGTAGGAAGTATCGCTGCACTTATCATCCATACTTTTTATCACTATCTGAAACTCCACAAAAACCACTAATTGACAAATAATCATCAATACAGAAGACTGAATACCTTTTTTACAATGTATAGCTTGTTACATGTATAAATCAGCACAAAGTAACCACGACTACATTGTGTTACTGAATTGATATGAACAAATTTCATTTTATTACAATATACTATATCAGTTTGAAAGCCCAGCCTGCAAAGTTTTGCAGCAGTCGAAGTAATGCAGTCTCCAACGCAAAACAAAGGTATACTGTGTGAGTGTGTGCGTATAGGTGTGTTTACATGCAAACGTGATTTCTACATGGACGAAGGTGTGGTACTCCATTGAAGAAAAAAAGTAAAAATAAAAATTATATTCTTTCGTGCTCTTGTGAGGATCGAACCCGTACGTGTGCAACCTCACGTTTCTAAGACGACGCCTCTAACCACTCGGCCATACGTCTCGACGAGAAAATTAGAGGAACGTAAACTTATGTACGTGAAAGATGAATCAGGAATCGTTTGGTCCGCATTCCATTCTCATTTTCAGTTTTAAATTGCAAAATTGTCAACCTCATGAGGAGATTTCAAAGAATAAAATGCATGATTACTGCAGCTTATTGTCACATCTACAACATACTTAAGTTTCAAAGGAAATGAAGCAAAATCAGCTGAGATAAAGGTGCTTAAACGTTGTCAAGTCAATGCATGGTTTCTAAAAAAATCACCTCCCATAGACATAACACGTAAACTTGTACGATTTTGCATCTTTACCTTTAAACACAATTTAAAGCATGATGACGTCATCAAATTTCAAAACTATGACATGGACTTGAAAGGCAAATGTTCAAAGTACAACATATCTGAATTTGGGATAATATTTAGCTTAAACAACAGAGATACGAGCAAATGAATCTCAGAAACAGTACCTTAAAAAAATTAATTCCACTTTTTTGATTTCAGATGACGATGTGATGACGTCATAATGTTTTATGGAAATAATGATACTTGAAACGTTATGTCCAATTTATATGCTTTTGTAATATGCAATAAAAACATAGGGTAACCAGACGTTTTAAAGAGCTATGGCGAAATAAACAAAGACATGTTTTTTCACTATATTTGCACATAGACGCGCAGGCGAAATTTGAACTTTGACGCAAGTGCAATGCTTTGTTATTTGTCAGAAACGATCAGAAATCAATGGATATTGTTACTCAAAGTATCAGGAATCCAAATCAGTCAAAAAAAGTGCATTTTCATGTTACTGACGCGCTGTGCACGCGAAAACGCGCGGACGGACGCGCACGCGCAAAATCGTTTGAAACGCTTAAATTTGTCTGAAACTTCGAGATTTCCCATTGGAAAGTTGTTTTGAGCCTTTTAAAAGTTTGACGCGCGCTTACGCGTCCTAGATGACGTCCTAGGTAATTAGGATCAGAGAAAGAAAGATAGAACGTGACCTGAACTTTATGTCCACCGAAAATGATACAGAAATGACCTTTAGTTATGAAGTTATGATCGATCATGTAACATGGTCCGAAAATCACAAAATGGCGCCTAGATGACGTCATAGATATGTTACTGTCATGAAAACCTTATTGTGGCTAGATATTGTCATGAGACATGTTCCCTGAAAATGTCATGTTATTCCGTAATGTCATTCTTGAGATATTGATGACACAAAATTGTCCAGAAAGAAAGAAGAATAAAAAGAAACGAGATATGAAACTCGTCACGCTGACGAGTTAGGTGATACGCTTGGGGTCATCAGGTGTCGGTCATCTGTGATCGACAAAGAAAAGAATGTGATATAGGCACCTTGAAGTTATATTGAGCGTGAATGCAAAACCGTTTCTCTAACCACTCGGCCACGGGACATCCCTGGAAATGGTAAGGCAAAAAAGAAATGTATAGATATTACAGGGGGAAAAAGTCAATGCCCACTCAACAATCGTGGCCGCGTGAACATGTATTGCATTGCTAGACGGAAATGCGGCCTTGTAACGACTGATGTCGCTATGCCATTTCTGGCAACTTGGGAAAAATACGCGCCGTAGACATAAAGCCTATAATCGGCTGGTTTTGATACCTTGCCTTTAATCACAATTTTCAGTGTGATGACGTCATCAAAGTACAGAACAATGACATGGTCTTGAAAGACAATTGTTCAAAGTACAACACCTCCGTCGTCGTCATTACATACTATGATCGGTTTGACAAAGTCAGCCTGCAAAATTTTGCAGCAGTCGAAGCAATGTGGTCTCCAACACAAAAAAGAGGGATATGGTGTGTGTCTGTGTGTCTGTGTGTGTGTATAGGTGCGTTTATATACGAACGTGATTTCTACATGGACGAATATGTAATACAAAATTGAAGAAAAAAAAGTAAAATAGCTAAGTATTTTGTTTCGTGATCTTGTGGGGTTCGAACCCGCAACCTCACGTCTCTGAGACGTCGCCTTTAACCACTCGGCCATACGTCTCGGCGAGAAAATATGAGGAACGTAAACTTATGTATGTGAAAGCTGAATCGGGAATCGTTTTGTCCACATTCCATTCTCATTTTCAGTTTTAAACTGCAAAATTGTCAACCTGATGATGAGATTTCAAAAAATAAAATGCATGATTACTGAAGCTTATTGTCTCAGCTACAACATACTTAAGTTTCAGAGGAAATGAAGCAAAATCAGCTGAGATAAAGGTGCTTAAACGTTGTCAAGTCAATGCATGGTTTTAAAAAAAATCACCTCCCATAGACATAACACGTAAACTTGTCCGATTTTGCATCTTTACCTTTAATCACAATTTAAGGTATGATGAGGTCATCAAATTTCAAAACCATGACTTGGACTTAAAAGGCAAATGTTCAAAGTACAACATATCTGAATTTGGGATAATATTGAGCTTAAACAACAGAGATACGAGCAAATGGATGTCAGAAACAGTACCTCAAAAAATTAATTCCACTTTTTTGATTTCAGATGATGATATGATGACGTCATAATGTATTTAGGGAAATATTGATACTTGAAACGTTATTTTCAATTCATATGCTTTTGTAATATGCAATAAAAACATAGGGTCACCTGACGTTTTAAAGAGCTATGGCGAAATAAACAAAGACATGTTTTTCGCTATATTTCCACATAGACGCGCACACGAAATTTCAACTTTGACGCCAGCGCATTCCTTTGTTATAGGTCGAAATTGATCGGAAATCAATGGATATTGTTACTTAATGTATCAGGAATCCAAATCTGTCAAAAAATGTGCATTTTCATGTTGCTTACGCGCACTGCGCGCGGAAATGCGCGGACGGACGCGAATGCGCGGAACGCTTAAAATTGTCTGAAACTTCGAGATTTCCCATTGGGAAGTCGTTTTAAGCATTTAAAAACTTTGACGCGCGCTAATGCGGGCGTTATGATGTCCTAGGTAATTAGCATTAAAAAGTAAGATAGAGTGTGACCTGAACTTTATGTCCAACGAAAATGATCCAGAAATGACCTTTAGTTATGAAGTTATGATCGATCATGTAACATGGTCCGAAAATCACAAAATGGCGCCTAGATGACGTCATAGATATGTAACTGTTATGAAAACCTTATTGTGGCTAGATATTGTCATGAGACATGTTGACTGAAAATGTCATCTTATTCCGTCATGTCAATGTTGAGATATTCACGACACAAAATGTGCCAGAAAGAAAGAAGAATAAAAAGAAAGAAAGGAAGATTTTGACAAACACAATAGGTGATACGCTAAAAGCGTATCACCTAATAAAGAGAGATTTTGACAATCACAATAGGTGATACGCTGATAGCGTATCACCTAATAAAAAAGTCTAATAATACTACTAATAATAATCTATTTTTAATATGATATATATATATATATATATATATATATATATATATATATATACACTCAGCAAAAAAAGTAAGTTCCCCCCTAACATTTTTGGATATATCTCAAAAAGTATTTTACGGATGTTCATAATTCGAACGGGAATGGATAGGGACTTTCATTACTCATAACATGAATGGCATATCATTGCCACCAGATATCATTATTGGTTTAAAAAATCGCATTTTATGTCAAAATGCATGGGAAAAAAGTTGCACTTTAGGCCATAGAGAGCATATTGTATACATTTCCTATGTAAGTTATCAAATGATCTTTTTAAATTGTGTAATTCTCAGGAATTTCTTCAGGTACAATGTGCTTCCCTATTAAACAGATGTTATGCATACTTTTTGAACAATAGGCCTTCTCAATATGAAAATATTGGTAGAAGCCATGTGATTTGGAATTCCAATTCAGGTTGATCACATTAATGTGCCTGTGGGCATTTTGCATCGTGCCCTCAAGTTGTAGATCAGTTTGCTGAGGGAAATGGCATGGAACGTATGGAGTGGCCTGCAAGATCCCCTGACTGTAATCCAGTAGAGAATCTTTGGGATATCATTAAGTGGAAAGCGAGCAAGAAGTTGAAAGATGACACTTCACCGCAGGAATTTCAGCGCATCTTGCAGAGAGCATAGACCAACATTGAGCAGCGCCAAGTACAAACTTTAGTTAACAGTTTGAGGAGGAGATGGCGGCTGGTCATTGCGGGTGGTGGACATATCAATTATCAAATACTTCACTATATGCTCATGAAAAGAAAGAGATAGAGAAATATACAATAACCCATGCTTAAATGTTCAGAATCATGAGTGATTGTTTGATTATTTGTGTAAAAGTCATTGCAAATCACTAAAGTGCAACTTTTGTTTCCATGCATTTTGACATAAAATGCATTTTTTTCACACCAATAATGATATCTGGTGGCAATGATTTTCCACTCATGTTATGAGTAATAAATTTCTTTATCCATTTCCGTTTGAATCATGAAAATCGGTTGAATACTTTTTGAGATATATCCACAAATGCTAGGGGGGAACTTACTTTTTTTGCTGAGTGTATACATATATATATATATATATATATATATATATATGTATATATATATATATATATATATATATATATATATATATATATGTAGCGCCCCTCCCGGAGAGGGGGCGTATCTATTCAAAGAAGAAGAAAGAATCCACGTGATGCTTGAATGGTGGTGATGAGCACATTCACATCTACTTTATTCATATCATAACTCAAATCATTGTCATAAATCATGGTTCTGTAAAACCATTTATATCTCATTCCACTTTCATCTCTGTTCATAGAAATTTCTATGTCTTGTCACTTCACCAACTTATTCTTTATATTATAAAATGGATTAAATATGAATATATGTAATACTGAGTTTGTCTCTCACTAGTCTAACCTGACAATCAAAATATGGTTATGACCAAGTGCATAATTGATATGTAAGTCTTCTGCTATTTGTGCAGTGAGGTTGCCCTATTATACCAACCATCGTAGTTCTCACAAAATAATCCATTTCTTCACAACTAGCATGCATCAGTACTCTCTATGCTATTTAGCTTATCCTTATAAACATGCCAATACTCTGGTTATAACTTTAATATTGAGTTGGTAATGCTGTATGGATATCATGTACTGTATAAAATCACTGCTCTGTGTTTCACCCCAAATGAACAGGAGAACAAGGTTGAAAGAGAGCAACGGACAAGAAGGGGGGGGGGGGGGGGGGGCTGAGATACGCAATGAGACCGAGAGGGAGGGGAGAGAGAGAGGAGTAGTCAGACAAGCAGGAGGAGAAAGGAAAAAGAGGGGAAATCATCTCAAAACGGAGAGCAATGAAAACCTAATATTGAGTAGTATATTTCTTATATCATCCAACAGTAAGTTTGTGTTCTCATAAATTCTGTTTAAATGGCAGTTACCAATAAAGCGTTAAAATGCACAAACTTCTTCACTACACAACACTGTACCAGTAAATGTTTTCATCCTCTCACTTTTGTCAGAAGCAAAAACAATCTCTCTTTTCTCTGTCTACCAGTGAGCATATCATTAGTCCCTTAGCTTGGGGTATGGCTGGTAGTTGACACAAAGAAACCACTCTTTGCCTTCTTGGTTCTCTCTATAATTTATCTGTTCCAGTCTGGAATATATTCTGACCCACAGAAAACCTATGAACCCTATCATTTCCAATGCGCACCGAGCACTTTCCCCTGGGGTCGAGTGGTTTGGCGCTTTCAAAATAAAACAGTGACTATAGACTGGAGTGGAATGCTCTTGTGGTTAGTCTAGAGGGCTTGTACAAGCATGCATGGGGTGTGTTCTTATACTTTAGACTGTCTGAACTATTCCCCTATTCGAGTCCACTGTATAGTGATGTGTTCATACTGCACTTCCATTACCCTAACTTGCTGCTTAACATCGTCCTTGCAAAGCTAACACATGAATTCAAAGTTTCTTACTCATATGGCAAGAAAAGTAAATATAAACATTATACATGGAGCACACATCATAGCATAGTATATAGTGTACGTTGACAGTCATACTCATACATGTAAAACACTTCATTCACTTCAACATATCAAGATTAAAGTTAATCTTGTCACATAAGATATTAAACTACATATTTCTTTACACCAAATATGGATACAGTATATAAAGATGGTAATAGCAATTTATCAATCACGGTGCACGTACCTCTTAAAGCAATCAATATCAGTTATATCTCCGTAATTATAACTTCATCATCTTTTCTTGTTTGGCTCTAAAATTATGGCAAAGTTACAATATAAATGGGTTTTATGCTTCAATGAATGTTACAACATTAAACTACCATGTTTATAATTAAATCAAAGCAGTTTGTGATAATCTAATATAAAGATAATGGATAAGAAAGTGTGTTTCTATACCTATTGAAAGAAGAAGAAAGAATCCACGTGATGCTTGAATGGTGGTGATGAGCACAACTACATAACTGACCTCCACCAATACCGCATCACCATGGATCCACCTGGCACCCCCCATAGGGCTGGGCACTGGCGTAGCCGGGGGGGGGGGGGGGGGGGGTGGGGGGTGGGGGCGATAGGGGCTATCGCCCCCCTAAGATTTGGACCGGGGATTTGGGAGGCGGAAAAAAAAATGCGTGTATACTGTATATGCATGCACATGAAGCGGGTCTCCTTTGCAACCTTTCATCAAATAAGATGTTTTTTGAATATTTCACTCAAAGTGTGCACCAGATCGTTCAATTTCAATTCAAAATATGCAAAATCTCTCGTGCTTGGGAGGGGATACCCCCTCCCAAACCCTCCCCCTCTGTGCCTCTTTCCCTAGCTTAGTACACTTTTTAGATTTAAAAAAAGTTATGAATAATTCTGAGTGCACAAGTCTTATCACTTATATTCCAAAAACTCAAGGTTCCCTCATGTATAAGGGGAATTTCCCATTTTAATCGACCCTTTCCTCCCTCAGCCCCCCCCCATCAGTTTGTGTGTGTGTGTGTGTGTGTGTGTGTGTGTGTGTGTGTGAGTTCCCAAATGTTGATTCCATCAAAAATGCGTAGATGAGATATCTCAATTTCAACCTTAACAAGGCAAAAGCTCGATCGGAAGGGAAGGGTAAGGATAACACTCGCCCACGCCTTCTCCCTGCTCCACCGCCCCCCCCCCCCCTTCCGCCATGCATAGAAGTATAGACCGTGGCTATACCCAGATCGCTTTATTTCAATTCTAAAAACGCAAAAGCTCCGCGAGCGGGAGGAGGAATCCCCCTTCCTCTAAGCTCTACCTCACTAGACTTTGTACATACACACAGATGGTGCACATTCGGAATAAGAGCTAAATTCCGTGATTTTATCACTTCGATAAAAAAGTATTGCACCAAAAATTTGCAACAGATCGCTGAATTTCAGGTCTGAAAACGCAAAATCACCTTCGTGTGGGAGGGGATATGCCCCTATCTACACCCTCGTGTGCATGTTTTTTCTGTTTGACTGCTGAACAGACAGTGTTCATGATATTCAGTGTAAGAATTAATACAAGAAGATTATTTAAATGATACCATTTTATAGGCAAATTGTTCAATAATAATCCACACTAAATTATACTGCAACTTTAAACAAGTGGGACTGTTTCATCTCGTTAAAACACGCAAAAACATGCATCAAATTGCACCATTTGCAACATCAAAATGCAAAAAGTTCTCACCGTGGAAGGGGGGACACCCCCTCCCACACCCTCCCCTCCCCCTTCGCTCTAATCTCCACTCTCTCGGGTTCAGTCGCGTTCATGATATTCAGTGAAAAAAATTAATACAAGAAGCGTATACATTTAAATGATAGCATTTTATAGGCAAATTGTTCAATGATAATCTACATCAAAATATACTGCAACCTTAAACAAGTGGGACTGTTTCACGTCGATAAAACGCGCAAAACATGCATCAAATTGCACCATTTGCAACATCAAAATGCAAAAAGTTCTCACCGTGGGAGGGGGGACACCCCCTCCCCTCCCCCCTCGCTCGCTCCGCTCGCTCGGGTTCAGTCGCGTTCATGATATTCAGTGAAAAGAATTAATACAAGAAGTGTATTTAAATTATACCATTATAGAGGCAAATTGTTCAATGATAATCTACATCAAAATATACTGCAACTTTAAACAAGTGGGACTGTTTCAACTCGTTAAAACACGCAAAAACATGCATCAAATTGCACCATTTGCAACATCAAAATGCAAAAAGTTCTCACCGTGGGAGGGGGACATCCCCCTCCCACACCCTCCCCTCCCCCTTCACTCGCTCCGCTCGCTCGGGTTCAGTCGCGTTCCTGATATTCAGTGAAATGATTGATAATACAAGAAGTGCATTTAACGTATACCATCTTATAGGCAAATTGTTCAATAATAATCTACACTAAAATATACTGCTACCTTAAACAAGTGGGACTGTTTCACGTGGATAAAACGCGCAAAAACATGCATCTAACTGCACCATTCGCAACATCAAAATGCAAAAAGTTCTTACCGTGGGAGGGGGACACCCCCTCCCACACCCTCCCCTCCCCCTCGCTCGCTCCGCTCGCTCGGGTTTAGTCGCGTTCATGATATTCAGTGAAAAGAATTGATACAAGAAGTGTATTTAAATTATACGATATTATAGGCAAATTGTTCAATGATAATCTACATCAAAATATACTGCAACCTTAAACAAGTGGGACTGACTCGTTAAAACGCGCAAAAACATGCATCAAATTGCACCATTTGCAACATCAAAATGTAAAAAGTTCTCACCGTGGGAGGGGGACACACCCTCCCCTCCCCCTTCACTCGCTCCGCTCGCTCGGGTTCAGTCGCGTTCATGATATTCAGTGAAAAGAATTAATACAAGAAGTGTATTTAACTTATAGCATTTTATAGGCAAATTGTTCAATAATAATCTACATCAAAATAAACTGCTACCTTAAACAAGTGGGACTGTTTCACGTCGATAAAACGCGCAAAAACATGCATCAAATTGCACCATTTACAACATCAAAATGCAAAAAGTTCTTACCGTGGGAGGGGGGACACCCCCTCCCACACACCCCTCCCACACCCTCCCCCCCCCCCCTCGCTCGCTCCCTCGCAGACTAACCGCCCCCCCCCCCCCCCCAAGATGAAATCCTGGCTACGCCGTTGGGGCTGGGATGCTTCACTCTCAGATTGGGGTGGGACAGGGTGTTTCCTTGGAGGGACAACTTGAGTATTTAGGGGTTAATTGTATCGCTGGTGGGGGGGGGGGGGGGGGGGCTGTATGCTTGGTTTCTGTTAGTACCCATTATTCTAAAAAAATGTGTTTTGTCTATAATTACATAATAATTAAACAATTGCTTCAAATTTTATAGGGGGTCCTATTGTGGGGCTCCACATAATAAGATCAATATACCTTTTTTTTTTTGGGGGGGTAGCATATTGAAAATGAAATGTATCACATCATACGTTTGTTTATATTTATGGTGTTTTTACATATCAAAATTGTGAACAAGTTTCGCATTTAAAGGCATTACTTACCATTTGCATATGAAACAAAAACCCAGCTTTAGTGCTGCAATATAGTTCTGAAACATGGGTTAGGGATAGAAACAACCAGTGTAAAAGAGTTAATCAGTATAATCAATGTTAGGTATTGTTAAATATACAAAATATAAACAATAGTTATAATAAGATTATTTGTAGACTAAACCGTCTATACAGATATGGTTTAATGAGGAAAATAGTGATATCTCATTATATTTTAGGCTTTATTGCAAAATTTTCATATGGTAGGGTGCACAACTGACCTACACATACAGGTTGTATGTTTCAAATGTGATAACTCGAACATTTTTATATCACTACTCCCAAAGGTAAACAGTACCTTTAATATTTATCGAAATTAGCATTCTGCACTCTTTTGGACATGCTTCCGTTCCTTTTCCTTCGTTTATCTTATACAAACTGAACTCATAACAATTATTTGTATTTTATTGATGCAATATTGTACTGTCCTCGTTTTGAATGAGCTTGTATGTTGATTATGTAATTTTACATTTTTATACGTATGTGATACTGTATAAGTGTATATTTTTTAATGTTTGTATCTAATCATTGGTAATCCAGCCTCGGGCTGCGATGAATGATTCGAGGAAAATAATATTTGAATACATGAAATGAAGAGAGTTGGTCGTTGTTGAGGGAAATGGGCTGAGTTTTCCTCTTAACATTTTCCTTCTTGCTTGTGAGTGGTTGCATAAATCAGCGTTTCAACAAACTGTTCAAAGGAGAACTCTCCTATAAAAGTTGATGAAACCACGGAATTTTCGCAGCACGTGGAGTGAAGTATAATGAAGGGCTGGTAGGTTTTATATCTACACATAGCCGTGGATCTTGTCGGGCAGAGCAGAGATGCCGTTGTGATCGACAACGTGATCGAGGACGCGAAGAGATTGATGTCATCCCGAGTTGCCATTTGACTGGATTGATCAGGATGCCAAACACAGTAAATCGTGAAAATAATGACGTTGATGCACCCCTCGTGTTCGTCTACAGTGAGATGCTCGGCGAATGCAAGCTCAAGCAGTAGGCCTACCTCTGGAAAAGTCTATGCTACGTAGCGGAAGCCAAAAGGGGTGCGAACATTGTTCAATAGGCTGAATGACGTTGTGATTGCAGGCTTGTGAACGTCAGTGGGATGAATGGGATGGGATTAGATGATACGTCTTAACGAGGTTGAGTTCGGAAAACACTGTTTTCCCGTCGAGATTGGCTGCAAAGTCTCCAAAGTGCCGATTCATAGGATATCGGTCCCGGATTGCTTGTCTATTAAGAGCGAGATTACCTCCACTTGGTTTGGTTTGGTTTGGTTTGGTTTGGTTTATTTTCATTTCCAGCACATATGATTACAACATTTGAATACACACAATTATGTTAATGATACAACAATGCAATGAAAAACAAACAATGAACCATGATACAATTTTATAATATAATTTTATGATAATTTCAAAACAAGTAAAAAAAAAAATGGTTTGAATGGTTGCCAGTGTCCGGTTGTCAGTGCCTGGTGGTCATTTTTGGCATGTGATTAAGGGGTGACGACCAGCTCATATATGCCTTTCAACTGGCGGAGGATGCCGAGATCAGACATATTATATGACTAAAATCCAGCTTCGAGACGGTCAGATGAGAGACGGTGTTGTCAAATAGGGCCTATGGAGACTGAGGGATTCGAGTCAGATGTGGTTGCACTGACTGGGTGTCGATGCCGCTAAAGGAATGGCTCGCCGTCAAACCATGAGTTTAATGGAGGAGACTATAAATTAAAAGCCCTGCTTTTCAGCAATCCCCTCTATTTCCCATAATTTGGATTTGGCATTTGTCACATATAAAAGTTAACATCTATACTTCATTTCACAGTAGGGTCCTATTATATTTCATTTTACTGCTTTGCTTTTAGTGGATCGTAGCTTTCCCTTGGCTTTATTTCCTTCTTAATGTTATTTCTGCAAAGTAGGCCTATGCATAGTTTGTCTTACACATTTATACATTCATTCGCACAAACATTTCATACTCTATTTTATAACTTGTGCTTCACTTCTTTGCTTGTATATATACTTTATGTTGTGTATCGCCTTTTGTTCGATGGATGGACGTTGTATACATCTGCAAAGATGAAGATCCATCGACACACAGTATTTCTTAGTTGAGCGCTAGCGAACGCTAGCTAGCCGTACGTTGTGATGTTGGACTTATTGAGGAACCGGTGTTCTGTATAGGCAGACTATGGTTGGTTGAACCAGAGGACTAATTGGGTATGTATCATAAGATTATTCTTCCAGCTTTCTGAAGGGAGTAGGTCAAGTACTATAAGCCTATGCTAGATAAAATGAAAAGTTGAATGCTCTTTATATTTTCTTCATATTTTTGTCCATGTGTGACGTCACATATTGTTGCAGTCTTCTCGTCCACCGGGATGACGGCGCATTGGAACTTAAAAACTTTTCAAGTGAGTAGGCCTACCAAATTTTCCTCAAACTATAGGCCGGGCCCTACTTATATGTTCTATTATTGCTGTATTAATTCGCTCAACTCACAAATTAAGTGGGTTTCATACTCATTTTGAACAGCAAACAATTATTGAAGATTAGCACGTACGAAAATGAGAGAGAGCCTCGGTTAATTTTCATGACGTACTATTTTCATGGCATGATCAAATTGTTGTCATGATGTCTTTCTTATCATTATCATAACGACATGACACCTAAATTTAAATGTTTAAGCTTCTACCAACCTTTAATTTTAGTGGGCAAGCTTTCGTCCTATTCCTGAGGACTTTCTCAAGCCTTATGCAGTGAAGTGTTGTCTTGCTGCCGTTGTCCGTCACACGTAGGACCTACTCGGCGAAAGCTGAACACGCTTACAATACAGGACACAACATTGAATGGGATGAGGCTCTTATCATTGACTTTGAAAGCAACTGGTTAAAAAGAAAAGTAAAGGAATCCCTTTGGATCAGAAGGATTAATCCAGCTCTCAATAGACTCTGGCTATACCCTCTCACCCATCTATGGTCCAGTGATCAACAAATACATTATATTGTCATCCCCAGCCGATGAAAGTTTTTAGTATGATATGACATCTCTTCGATCATAGCAAAAAATAATCCAAAGGATATAAATTGCATATTAATTTAACCACTTTAATTGTTTGCTCGGCACTGGTGATTTTGAAGAGGCCACACATGTCACCGCACGGCGCTGATTGATTCACTGATCTCGAAAGATATCAGTGTACCGTACCGTAAGACAATCAAAGATCAGAGTGAGTACGACTGAGTGATGATTGACCATGATTTAAAGCGATTTCTCAGATCGTGACGTCACACTCCAGGTGAGTCTGTCGATCGATGATGCTGGAGTGGACTGTTGCATGTTGGTGGTAAGTTCGCCGTAATTCAAGAGTCATATTTAAAGATCTATCTGGCGATTTTCATTGTGTTGATTGATAATAGGTGAAAAAATGTGTTTAGAATGTAAACCGAGGTAATAGAAGTGAAACAGCGTGGGAATTTAATGTGAAAGTCTGTTCTCCTGGCTTAACAACGCCCGAGTTTTGTAGTACAGTCCCATGTATTGACTTTGCGATGTGTATCGCGACGTCATAAGCACTAATTTTTTTATACGGTTATAGCAGTAAAATTGCAAAACCCTGTTCTACGGCTGTAATTAGTAGGGCAGGCCTAGAGTACTACCACAAGGCACAACTTCAAGAGTCTACATTAGTTGAGAATTTAGATCATAGTAATACTAGTTTAGATATAGTCTACAGTAACTCAGTTCGGGAAACCCACTCACAAGGGGGGCCCCTCCTTATAAGTAACCCGTCCCCCTTATAAGTAACTCCCGGGGCACCCCTTATAAGGAGTCTCCACGCTTTTTTGCAATGCAACGCGAAAATGAAAGGACTGCGGCAATTCGCTTGATTATGTCCATAAAGCTTCACAAGTTTCCTAGTTACTCACGAAATTTGAGCAAAATCGGTTCGAGGCATCATATCTAAAATCATGGATTTAAATGCGATGTCGAACGACCCATGCGAATGCTGAAATGCGAGCAATTACTGGCGTGAGTGTCGCCAGGCGCGGCGGGGCGGCAATGCTTGAGTGCAGACGTGGCGACTGAGTACCGTACTCAGTCGCCACGTCTGCAGTAACTAGGAAACTTGTGAAGCTTTATGGACATAATCAAGCGAATTGCCGCAGTCCTTTCATTTTCGCGTTGCATTGCAAAAAAGCGTGGAGACTCCTTATAAGGGGTGCCCCGGGGGTTACTTATAAGGGGGAAGGGGTTACTTATAAGGGGGACGAGTTACTTATAAGGAGGGGCCCCCCTTGTGAGTGGGTTTCCCGAACTGAACTGCGACCAGCAGCCCCATACGCATAGCGTAATGGTCTAACACGTTAATGCCACTAGCACTATATGGATGGGGCCGATCTGCGGTCTGTAGCATTCAGGATCGTGACTAGGTAGTATCGCGCCCAAATATCAACTTTAAATCGAAAAATTTATTCAATTTGAAGATTTAACAGTGAATTTGAAGTATTGACAACAGGGTTCGTGCAACGTTTGGTTCTGTCAATAGTCCCTTTCTGTTCGAATTGATGACTTAATGTGACTCGGTCGAGAGAAACCTGTGAAAGCTACACTGAATTGACGGCCAGCGCATGCGCACACATACATCTTATTCAGTCAATGGATTAGAAATTTGTGCGCATGTGCTGGCCGTCAATGCAGTGTGGCTCTCCCAGGTTTCTCTCGACCGAGTCACATTAAGTCATCAATTCGAACAGTGAGAAAGGAACTATTGACAGAACCAAACGTTGCACGAACCCAGTATTGTAAATACTTTAAACTTCACTGGTAAGTCTTCAAATTGAATAAATTTTTCGATTTAAAGTTGATATTTGGGTGCGATACTACCTAGTCACGATCCTGAATGCTACAGTCCGCAGCCCCATTACGCTATGCGTATGGGGCTGCTGGTCACAGTAAAGTCTACAGGTGTTTAGACTGTGTACTGTAGATCTAGTTAACTTACATTTTTTGTAAATCCAAATGTGACCTGCCACAACAAACGTGACAAAAGCAAAGGATCCCAGCAATGGGGTGGGCAATGTTGCTGACGCCTGTTAGTGACGGCTGAGCCGAGAAAATCGAGTTTGAAGTCAGATTATCAAGAATAAGATCAGTCAAAACGATCTGATTTTTTTTTTTGGCATGTGTTGTAGTTTAATGTATCGTCTGTCATTATCATCTGCCGAAATTCGAAGGTAAAACTAAATGATCGAAGGAAAGGCAAGAAATTGGCGTTTTTCTGGACCATGATTTTCTGACTTTCAATGGAACAGAAACGTGTCCGAAGATTTGGATTTAGCGCAGCAGCTAGACTCCGCCCCTAGCAACGAGGGAGTATTCTTATTTGTCAGTGCGTGGCATCCTGGTTACCGATTGGTCATGCGTAGACCGCTGGCACTGAGCTTGAATGAACATTGCGGAGGTTGCTAGGAGCATACCTTGTATTGTCAAGAGGTGGAAACTGTCGTGCCTCCCCTTGATCATGATAGCATTGGAAGGAAGCTTTAAAGGCAGTTTTCTCGAAATGCTGATTTCCTAAACCACTCAACATGTGCTAATAAAATCATCGATATCTCCGCAACCGAGGACTTTTATGAGTGGTGTTATCCCGGTATATGAAATTAAAGTGGAAGAGTACGGTAAGGGAATAATGTCATGTCATTTTCAGAAAATTGTCCTCCCCCGACATTCGGATCCTTTTGTTGCAGCGGGTCACAAATATGCCCAGGAGCTAAGCCACGCTGGTGATCATACAGTAAGAAAGGCCTTCCTTCCCAGACCCAGGCTCCATAGTGGCATAGACCTTAGTTAATGACAAGCAACGATTTATGATAGTGACTGGATATAAGCTCCTGTAATAATTTGTGTAATTGTTGGTGCAGTTTGGTTTAGTACAATTTGAGATATCTACATGGATACAAGGTGACAATACATTTCCTCAGGACTGCGACAATTGCTTGGGTCTTATTTTCTCCAAGGAGTCCGGGTTAGGGTTAGGGCTGTCATAGGGGTTTTAGGTTTAGTTTGATGTGAGGATTAGGATTAGGGTTAGGGTTATGTTTCATTGACACATTTGTAAGGATATATGGCTGCAATTGTGTTAAAATTTCTTTTGTGAGCAAAAAACTCAGATATATCAAATTCCGTCCCATCGCAGTCCCTTGAGTTTTAGAACAGACCATTGTTTCATGAGTCATATATCACTTAAAGGACAAGTCCACCTTCATAGGCGTAAGGATTGAGAGAATGCAGCAATATTAGTAGAACACATCAGTGAAAGTTTGAGGAAAATTGGACTATCCGTTCAAAAGTTACGAATATTTTAAGTATCTGCGCAGTCACTGCTGGAAGAGAAGACTACTACAGTATATGATGTCACATGCGTACAACTATATAAGGAAAATAAAAAGAGAATTTCACAAAACTTTACTTTTTGAATAAAGTGCACAGTTCTTCGACTTGCTACTGACGTATGTTAAGGATAATATCATTCCCCCTGCCTTTTGAAAGAGAGAAGTCGAGTGTTCTTTTGTTATGGGAGAAAAATGGAAATATGTTGAATTTTCTTTATTCTTTCTTTATATCGCTGTACTCATGTGACATCACAAGCTATAGTAGTCTTTTCATCCAGCCGTGACTGAGCAGAAACTTCAAAAATTCATAACTTTTTAACGGATTGTCCGTTTTTGCTCAAACTCTTACTGTTGTGTTCTACTAATATTGCTGCATTCACTCAACCCACATGTCTATGAAGGTGAACTTGTCCTTTAACTAGTAAAATTTACGAAAATAAAACCACTGAGAAATATATTGCTTTTAAACATGGTATCATATTTCTATTGACCCAAATCAGTTTTCATTGTAACTGTGTATGCATATATTCATACTGAAATTTAGTTTTTGACACTCATAATCATTAAATTCACTCTTTATCTTTTGTAGATTGATGTTGAGTGAACATGATTCTGAAGAAATTGTAGCTTGAACTTCCCATAATCATGGTAAGTACTTTCAATTGCCTGCACTGAACTTTGTTGTGCTTTGTTCTTTATCATGATGTGAGGTTTTATATTTCAATTTTGTGTTCCACCTTCATAGGGATCACTGTACATCCTGCATGTTATAGCTATGTAGGACTACAGCAGTTTGTGATGAAGCTGAAATAGAAAAAAAAGGAACTATACTATATTGAAAATATTCTGCCATGAGAAGATTTGGAGTGAGCATCATTTATTGTGTGATTTGCCTGTCTTGGAAAATTTCATTGGAGAGGTAGAACATTAGATCCAGACAAATATTAATCATGCAAATCGGATGGCATAATACAAAAGTGTAACTTGTAAATCAGCCATGAATGTAATCTATTAGTGGAAAATTAAGCAAAGAAAAATGGGATTCCATCGGGATTTGAACCCAAGACCTCCGGATGCTAGCCCGGTGCTCTACTGACTGAGCTATAGAAGGCCCTAGTTCAGTGTTTGTCCCAGAAACCCTAAATTCTCAATGCTCGAATGGTCAGAAGCTATAGCAGTGTGTTTGTGCGTGACACACATGTACACACTTGAACCTGGCGTAAACCGGAAGGATAATTTAACTTGGAGATAAATGTGAGGGATCACCTCATACTTTCATTACATATTGCCTATCAAAAAGGATGATAAGAAATTGGTATGGTGTTTGTCAATCACTGGCTTCTTTCATGTCTCTCTGTCTGTTTCTCTTTTTTTGTTTTAGGCTTCCAGCTTGGAAGAAGCAATCTTGCAAGCTGAGGTAATTTTGAGTGAAATATTTGTCGTAGTAATGTCAGATAAATCTGTACAACATGACAGAATGTTTTACTTATGTACAACTTATTGACATTTTTAAACAACTGGAGTATGATGAGTTCAACCCAAAACTCTCATCCCTAGTTCAGAACTGGATTTCCATTTCCATTTATTTGTTAACTTACGTCATAGTCCAAAGTTGTTGAATTCTTGTCAGATTATATCCATTACACAATAGGACATGGTGTGATTTTTTTTTTTAACCTAAGAAAAAATAAACGAGTTTGCAGTCATCTATTTATCATTTTTCTAAGCCTCCCAAACATTCTTTCTTATCATCTTGATCTGACTAGTATGTTTCATACTTTTTGAGTTTTATTTGTTTGTTTGTTTGTTTATTTGTTTGTTTCCTGCAGCAAGTTATAAGGGCAGTGGAAAAGAAGCCCAAAGTAAAATACCCGAGTTCCAGCAAATGGTAAGTGTTCTGTCAGCATTGATCACAACTGTACAGCTGCCTTTGTTTAATTGGGACTTAGATCAGGATTGATTTCCAGACAATGTATGTATGCATGCTTATTCTACCCACAATCCCACAGTGCAAAGATTTCTAACCCTATTCAACCTGAACAGTTGCTTAATCGGGACAAAGATCTGACTCCAGATTCTGTGGCTGAAAAGCAGTGGTGGTTATTCTTACTTGCAGTTGTCAGTAGATGTCTTCACAAAGTTCTGTAGAGAAGGGCAAATGAGAATGATGATATAAATCAAACTTTTGTAATTTTTACGTCTACTTCTTGTGATTTGTGTGATAAAAGTTCCTGGTTTAATGGTAATTTTTCTTTGCAAAGACATTCATGAGGATGTTTTATCATCTCAATCGAGCTCACTTGATTTCTAAGACATGAAGCGGTGAAGAGATTGCATTTTGCACTAAAGTGTTACTTGACAGGCTAATTGATTTTCATCTCAGCTTTAGGATGGATTATCACGCCTCGGCCTGGAATTGTAGCTCAAAAAACACATTTCTGGGTTTGTAATAAATATTTTTCTCTTGGCCTTTCCATGCAGGAAATCTATCCATCAACGACTGCAGGAATTGTATGTGGAAGAATGCAACAAGGAATCAGAAAACAAAGTAAGACTTCTGAATTTGATAGTATATCAGTACACAAATGGACAGCTGATATGTAAACATACAATGTACAGGTTTTAAGTTCCTTACATGTTATGCATGTATGTGTTATATGTACATCGAGATAAAATCTGCAGTCCCATTAGTAACCTCACTTTTAGATGTTCTCCAGGGATGTGATACTGCATGTATTCTTCACCTCAAGGAGTACATCAGTTATTTTAACTTACGTGTTGAATTTCATCTTGATGTTATTAGGGGTGTGTGTGAATTAATGAGGAATGCATCATTGGATATTTTTTGTATCTCTGGAATGCAATCTCTTATGTTGTACCAGAGATTCCTCATACTCTTTCATCTTCAGTTGACCTTGTACAAGTCAAAAACTTAGCAAAGTTGAAGAGAAATTCTACGTTGACGGGATATAAACATATGTAAATTTAGATGTGCAAGTCGAAATTCACATAATTTAAAGGATTTTTTGGGGTCCCTTTGGATTCGACTTTGGCAAGGTTGAATGTACAGTCAAACCTGTCTATAGCGGCCACCCAAGGGAGACAAAAAAGTGGTCATTATTGACAGGTGGCCGCTATAGATAAGTTCTTTAATATGCTTTTTCTCTCGGAGGAATTGTTTTAGTGGTCGTATACTGCAGGTGGTTGCTAAGACAGGTTTGACTTTATTTGCAATGCATGTTGTTAAAACTCTATTTATTTTTTTTTTATTGTTTTTTTTTTTGCAGCATCTGAAGAGCAGCACACATCTCCTTGACAAACTAGCCACTCGGGACAAGCTGACCTGTCTAATTGTCAACTTATATCCTGGCAACCAGGGCTTCTCCCTCATGTTACGAAGTAAAGACGGTAGAGGTATATTGATGCTAAGAACCACTTTGGAAACCCGTAATTCCTGCGAGCTGTAGCTATTCATAGGTTTCCTTCATGTTTCTGTCTCTGTTGCCTTTCATCTACAGTATCTGAATGGGACCTTTTAAGACATTTACAGTGTATTGTGTATTTCTTTTCTGAGATTTGATAATTTTGTCTTATTGTGCATGTAAAAAGAACAAAAGAAAAGCACACCAAATATATTTTGTTACCACAATTTATTGCTATTTTTTAGAAATATGAAAATAAACTAAACTGAAACTGAGGTGGGTTAGGCTCTTATTTCTCCTTCCAGTAACTAATTAGATGCTAATTTGTATTACACTCTTGCTCTGGGAACTGTTTACATTCTTTGCTCAACTGTAATTAGAGCAACATGCACTTTGCTTCATGGCTGATTGCAACAGTACTATGTAGATGCAGTAAGAGAGGAGGGGAGGGGTTGGAATGGATGCTTCTCTCAATATTTCAGTTCAATATGATTACATAAACAGTTACAAAGAAGTGTAATGCTGCCTTGCACCACTGTTAGGATTACAACACTCCCTGCTTTGTGAAGCAATGCTTTGTGAAGCACTCAGTAATTTTTATAGCATGAAACA
This sequence comes from Diadema antillarum, assembly GCF_040938485.1. NCBI lineage: Eukaryota > Metazoa > Echinodermata > Echinoidea > Diadematoida > Diadematidae > Diadema > Diadema antillarum. The sequence continues at coordinate 1,682,473 of NW_027270892.1, read as the reverse complement.
TCAAATGTTCTCTTTTATTCTCCATTGTGATTTCCTGTGTAGATGCAGAGACGCTCAAGTTGCCGTATGATGTAAGTTTCCTTTCTTTTTATCCTCCTGAAATCTGGGACGTAGTCTGTGACTTAATGATGTTATTTGCAGAGTAAAAAACAGCAGATTGATGTGGATATAAAGTGCAAATGCTCTTGCTACGATAGGTAGCATTTTTCAAGATTTGATTATCTGTGTTATCTTCTTGCAGTTTCAAGTACTCATGTCTAGAACATTGCGTAATAATATTACGAGAGCCTATCTCACTCAATTTGTGCCAAGGCACTAGAACTAAGCAAACAACATGAACAAACTGTAATTTGTAACAATGGGTGTAATGCACTGTCGCCACAAATCATTTCTTTAGCTGTTGCTACCACAGCAATGTATTTGAACCTTTCTCATGTTCTTTCAAATTTTCACTTTCAAATTTCATAATTCTCATTCGATTTCTGAGTTTGATAACTTGTACATGGTGTGTAATTCAATTTTAAAGGGAAAATCCTTCCTGATATTTTATTGCTTTGTTTGAAAACCGGGTTCTAGGGCAATTACCCCGTGGACAATTACCCCGGACCTTTCCCCTGGCTGACCCTAACCCTAATCCTAATCCTGAAAGTAATCCTAACCCTAATCCAAACTCTAATCCTAAACCTAACCCTATCCCTAATCTTTACTCTAACCTTATCACTAACCAGCATTCAGCTGGAGGATAATTGTCCTCAGGGAGTAATTGCCCTGATACGTGAAAACGGGAAAAATCGGAGCAAGTCAATGAAACTTTGGTAAAAAAAAAAATCAGACACACAAAGAAAGTTATGAACTGTTGATGTTTAGAAAGTAAGACAAATTGGCAACTTTTTGTGATGTATTTGTTGAGCAGCTCTCCATTCATTTTGCACACAGAAATTCACAAAACTCCTTTTTAGTGTTCCTGCTTTCTTTTCTTGGTGAAGATGTCCCTTTGTCTTAAATCTTCATGTGCTTTGTATCTCTTTCCCCCTCATAGGAATCTGACTTCCTTGACTACCTGGATGCAGAGGAGGTATTTTCATTTTTATTTTCTATATTTCCCCCTATTTATGATCTTGCTGTAGATGGTAGTAAGACTTCTTCGGTGCTTTAGTGATTGTTGTATAAAGTATACTTGTGAACAGATGTGAAGTGCAGATTTTAACAAAGTTCTTACAAGTGTAATGCAAACAGCAAGTCAGATCTCAGCATTTCATCAGGTGCTTTGGTAGTCACAGCTGGTGTGAAACAAAATTTGAGCCATAAGTATTTGTTTTATAGGTAAATCAAGTGTATAAAGTGAGGCTCTTGGTAACAGAATGACTTCTGTCTGTGTTTGTAGTTTATAGTTTGTAGAAATTGATTTCATTTCTACCTCAATTCAACAAATTATATGTTTAAAGACTTCAGTGAAGCAGACCATCATTTATGCATGTTGAATAATCCTTTGCTGTAAGAGCTGTCCTTATGTGGATAAAGATATTGAATACCTGTGGTTAATGAATGCTACAGGTACATTGGTATTACATTCAGGAAATATTAGATATTTGAGATGGACTCATGCTCTAGGCAAAATTTAGTTGCTGCTGGCAGAGAACTGCTGTATGAATTCTAAGATTTTATATCGTAATTTCGTGAGAGATTACGTCATATATGAGATCCCGCTAGTGCGCGCGCCACTCACTCAATTCGTTAGTCGCCGCCATCTTGCTAACACGCGAATTTCTGTGCTCGGAAAATTCGCCGGAATTGCACTTGAATATTCAAGTTTTCGTTCGAGTTGGATCGACGTAATAGCGAAAGTTACCTCTACGGGAGGTTTTGCCAGGTTTTTTCTGGTTTTAACGATCATTCTTCAGCTGAACAGCAACGGAATTTATGTCTTCGACCAACGTTCCAAACGTGGGCGGCGCAGCCGCACCACCGCTGCTGACAGCAGTCGCGTCCCCGGCAGCCACCGGCGGGGGTCGCGGAGACCAGCACGCACAAGAGTGCAAGCAGAAAACTGCGACAGCCAAAGGTAAAACGCCTACTAGAGCCGGCAAGGCAGGTACTAGTAATAGTACTACTACAACAAGCAGTGCTAACCCTAGCGGTAGTACCGGTGCAAACAAAACAGTGAAACCACCTGCCAAACTGGCCTCTAAAGTTTCAACTTTGGAAGATAGACTCGGCAAGCTTGAAGGCCAATTAGCTGTGGTTGTTCAATTTGTGGAGGCACAGTCGGCAAAGCAGACACCAGCCCGTGAAGGCGGTGGCAATGGAAAGAGTATCAGGACTCGTTCTGAATACTCCCCTTCAGACTCGGCAGATACTGACTGCCATTATGATGATGAATATGCGGCACCATTTCTGGGCCGAGATATGGATGAAAACTCTGTGATTATCCAACCAGGTCAAGGGGATAGTCGTGATGACAAATTTGATATTGAAGAAGGCGAAGTTCCCCCTTCTGTAGTGGAGAAAGTGCCAAACATTGCAGCCAAATTTGCTGTGGCTGAGGAAGTTGGTCCCCCCATTGACCCAGAAATTGCTAAGTCTACAGCCTACCTTCTGACCCACCAGCTCGAGCCCAAAGTGGTAGATGAAACGATCACTAAATACCCCATTCCCAGCAACTGTGAGCTGGTGGATGTGCCGAAAGTCAACCAAAGAATCTGGAATGGGCTACCTGCCTTTTCAAAGACACGAGACCTCAAATTTCAGAGACTCCAAAAGAATCTCACGAGAGGCATCAATGCCTACATACATACAGTGTCGGCACAGGATATCACTGAACAGCAACAAGATGCACTAGCACTTCTGTGCAGTGCGAATTTCGAGCTAAATTCCTTGCGTAAGGAATTCATGAAACCAGACATTGGTTATCAATTCCAGCATCTCTGCAAGCCCTCTACCCCGGTCTCCAAATTCCTTTTTGGTGACGACCTGGGAAGGCAAATGAAAGACATAAGAGATGAACAAAAAGCAACTGAGGGTGTCCTCAGGAGTGAGCATAGCAGACAATACAAAAAGCAGCGTTTCAGCCCATATGACTATGGCAGGAGTGCATATGGCAAGGGCAGGAGCAAGATTACATCAGGAAGCTCAAATTTGCCCCAACAGTACCGCGACGCGGGCTGGACTACTTCTCGTGCAAGTACAAGTGATGTCACTAGGCCTACAGGTGCAAAAGGACCGTGGACTGGAGCTACCAGCCATGCTTTTTTAGGCCAGCGCCCCAAGGGGAGGGGAAAGCCGTCGGCTCCCCACACCTTCACACATCCCAGCCAGCACCAACCGCACTGCGGCAGCAAGCAGGGCTCAGGGATGAAGAGAGCACGATAACCTCCAGTTCAACTGACGAGGTAAACATGACATCTGATTCTAGTGATTATGCAAAGCTATGTCATAATAATGTAGAACCTATGGTAGGAGGTCGACTGAAGCAATTCCTCCCAAAGTGGCGCAAAATTACTTCAGACCCACATGTGCTAAATGCTGTAAGTGGCTACAGGCTTGAATTCAGTAAAGAGATGGGTGCACCATCTAGAACTAAACCCCCTTACCTTTTTCGGTGTAATAAAGCCGAAGAGGCTGATATTGATCTTGAAATTTCTAAACTCCATGACAAGGGAGTAATCGAACCGTGCCAGATGGAAACTGGAGAATTCGTGTCTAATATTTTTACACGGCCTAAAAAAGACGGGGGTACACGCGTTATCCTAGACCTGTCTGATCTCAACAAATATCTCCAGTACCAGCATTTTAAGATGGAAAATATCCATACTGCTATTGAACTCATTTCAGAAAATAGCTTCTTAGCTTCAGTCGACCTTCGGGACGCGTACTATACAGTACCTGTGCACCCAACACACAGGAAGTTCTTAAAGTTCTCCTGGAAAAATCAACTTTGGCAATTCAAAGTACTGCCTGATGGCCTGAGCACGGCGCCAAGGTTATTCACTAAACTACTGAAACCTGTATTTACATTACTGAGAGAGCAAGGGCATGTAGTAATTGGATACCTTGACGATGTACTCATTATTGGAGAAAGTGAGAATCAAACATTGCAAACGGTTTTTGAAACCACTAGCATCCTTGCACAACTTGGGTTCTTGGTACACCCAGAAAAATCAGTACTATGCCCCACTCAAGAAATACAATTTCTTGGTTTCATTCTCAATACTAAGGCCATGACAATTCGACTGCCTGATAACAAATCAGAGGAAATACAGTCCTTGTGCAATGAACTTATGCAAATGGCAAACCCCAGTATCAGGCAGGTGGCTAGAATTATCGGGAAAATGGTAGCATCATTTCCCGCAGTCCAGTATGGACAGCTCTATTACAGGGCTTTAGAAAGGGACAAAATCAAAGCACTCAAAATGAATAAGGGGCATTTTGACAGAAAAATGAGCCTATCTTTGGAAGCAAAACAAGAGCTGCAATGGTGGACAGACAATGTGCAGTCTACTTTCTCACCCTTACGACACCCTAAACCTATGCTCGAATTGTGCACGGATGCCAGTGGCAAAGGCTGGGGGGCATCTGATCATACCACCCATACAGGGGGTAGATGGAATGAAGACGAGCTGCAAAAAGCCAGGGAGAATAAGATTAATTATCTGGAGACCCTGGCTGCTGGCATGGGACTCAAGTCCTTCTGTTCTAATTCACAAAACATTCATGTTTTGTTACGGCTAGATAACAGTACTGCTGTTGCGTACATTAACAACATGGGAGGCATTAAATCCCTTGACTGTGATCGGGCAGCCCGAGAGATTTGGCAGTGGTGCGAAACTCGTAAAATTTGGGTCACTGCAGCACACTTGCCAGGAAAGCTGAATGTGGAGGCAGACCGCATGTCTAGAATTTTCAATGACCGCACAGAATGGATGCTTGACCGCACAGTTTTCCAAGAAATAACTTCACGTTTTGGGACACCAGAAATAGACCTATTTGCCTCCAGACTTAACAAGCAGGTAGAGAACTATGTCACATGGTTGCCCGACCCACATGCCAAGGCTGTTGATGCCTTTACTCTCGATTGGGGAAAGTGGTACTTTTACGCATTTCCTCCTTTCTGCTTAGTTGCTAAGTGCATTCAAAAAATCAAATCTGATAATGCAACTGGGATACTAGTAGTCCCAAAATGGCCAAGCCAGCCATGGTTTCCTCTCCTAAACAGGATGATGAATGAGGAACCACTTGTTATTCATAGGAGTGAATCCTTACTAACATTGCCAGTTTCTAACACTCCTCACCCACTAAACACTCAGATTGATCTTCTTGCTTGCAGGTTCTGTGCAAGCCCTTCAGAGATGCGGGATTGAATGCACGTATAACTGCTGTAATGGCCTCCTCTTGGAGAAAAGGGACTAAAAAACAGTATGCAGTGTACATAAACAAATGGAAAGCATTTTGTGACAAAAAATGCAGCAACTACTTGTACTCGGATGTTCAAGCTATCCTGGAATTCCTGAGTGACATTTTCTTCGATAAAGGGGCAGGTTACAGTGTCATAAACTTAGCACGGAGTGCTCTATCTTCATTTGTGATTCTTCGAGATACTATGTTTACAGTTGGAAACCATCCCTTTATCCAGAGGTTTATGAAGGGAGTCTTTCAGCTACGCCCACCCAAGCCTAGATACATGGAAATGTGGGACGTTAACCTTGTTTTCAATTTTCTTCGTTCTTGGTCCCCAGCGCACATTTTGGACCTGAAAAAATTGACGCTTAAATTGTGTGTGATTATTGCATTAATCTCAGCACAAAGGATTCAATCATTACACTATCTAAGCTTGGATGGTATGGTGTTAAGAGATAATGCAGTCACCTTTCACCTTCATGATCTCCTAAAACAGAGCAAGCCTGGAAATTACTCACACAGTGTCAAGCTCCAGGCATACCCGCCAGACAGGAGACTTTGTGTAGTCAGGTACTTGCAGGAATACATCAGCAGGACCCGCAGAATCAGAGCTAGTGAACGGTACCTTTTGTTAGCTACAAGAAACCGTATCACAGGGTATCATCTCAAACAATCGCTCGCTGGATTAAGGAGGTTTTGGAGGCTGCGGGTATTGATACAGAGATCTACAAGGCGCACTCTACTCGGGCAGCGTCTACCTCCGCAGCCAATAAGGGAAATTTCCCAGTATCTAAAATACTTGCGCAAGCCGGTTGGGCCAACGAAAGAACCTTTCGCAAGTACTACAACAAGCCCTGTCCTGCTGAGAAAACCTTTGTAGAAACAATTATCAAAAAATAGACTGTGAAGCCCTAAGATTTGGGCAGACATGTCTTGAACTGCCTGAACTTGTGAACTCTTGGAGACACAATATCTCTGCAGCATTCAACCTGAATGAGATTTGCAATGGAACCTCTTGTAAGGTATGCTTCCTACCCCTTTTCGGGGGGGTTGCCTCGAGAATGTAACCACTGGCTTTGAAATCTCATATATGACGTAATCTCTCACGAAATTACGATATAAAATGGAAGATTAAACGAGAACTTACCGTTTGAAGTTTAATATTAATTTTATGAGTAATTGGAGGGTGAGATTACGTCCCACCTCACCCTCCCCCAAATTTCAAACGGTAACTTAATCTCTCGTTATCTTCCTACATCAGTGGTCACATTCTTGCTTCTAATATTGAGTGGCGCGCGCACTAGCGGGATCTCATATATGACGTAATCTCACCCTCCAATTACTCATAAAATTAATATTAAACTTCAAACGGTAAGTTCTCGTTTAATCTTCCATTTTTACTTGAAACCTTGTCAGCAACTCAAAACGTGAATGAAGCTGCCATCATTGGACTCCCATTGTTAGTCTTCCCTCACAATCTGATTCCATTGTAGTTGCCACCACTCCTCGTTGACCTACTGGACAAGTCAGAGTCCAACATCTTCTACAGTGGCTGCGTGGTGTCTGAAATCAGAGACTACAGGCAGTCCGCCAACGGTCAGACATACAACTCCAAACACATACTGCTCAGACCAACTCCTCAAGTGAGTTCATTTGCTTTTTTCTTTCTTTATTATTAATATCCCATTGCTGTTGGTATTTGTCATGACTTAATGTCAGATTTCACCTCCTGTAGGTGATCTTTTTGTAAATCAGAGAAATTGAATAGTCATCAGGCTGGAAAGCATTAAAAAAAAGAGATAAATATTCTCTGTGGACTTCTGTCAAAGGTGTATCTAATCATCACATATATTCTCATTGACTGAAACTGGCTGCCTTAATTATGATGCAGTTTTGTTGTGACTTTGTATTTTGGTGCACAATGTCTGGATTTGTGGTATTCTCCGAGGGCAGTGATAATGTGGTTTGATAGTTTGATCTTTGCCATAAGCAAGACAGATCTCTTGACTGTACTAACATTATTTCAAATCATGACTTTGTTTCAGACACTGGCCTATGATATTAATGCTATCACAAGCAATGATCCCAGATGGAGCATGGTAAGTTTTTACAGTGATGGATTACCAGTTGACTTGTGCATTTTGTTGTAAAAGGTTTATCATATTAGGATGCTGTAAAGTAAGGGGTACTGTACTTTGAATTAGAGGCTTATGCCACATATTATACAATTCAACTGAAACAGCGTACACTTCCGTAGACTTACACAGCGGTTTTGAATGCTGATGACACGACATTTGCTCCTGTGACAATTGCTCCAGTCTCATTTTTCCAAGAACTTAGGGTTAGGGTTGTCACAGTGTTTTAGGTTTAGTTTGATGTGAGGATTAGGATTAGGGTTATGTTTGTTATAATTTATGTTTGGCTTAGCATGCAGATATCTCATTGGAGCAATTGTCGCAGGAGCAAATGTCATGGAACCGGAATACTATAGCAAAATGCAATCTCTCAATATGTTATACCTTGTTCCCTCTAAACTGTCAGTGCACCATCTACAACAGCACCAGTTTGATTAAAATACTGTTAGTGTTTAAAGAAAAGTTACTCCCGCTAAATGTTTCAAAGGTTTTACTTTGATTGTTTACCATGTGACAGGATGACAAACTTGCCCTGGAGAGCCAGCTCCTGTTGACGACCCAGGAGCCGCTCTGCCTGGATCCCTCCATGGCAGTGGCTTGCACCGAGAACCTGATTCACCAGGAGAGGCATCGTCTTAACACGAGGCCGCTCAAGAGGTGAGCATCTGGTGGTTTTGCCAGTCAATATTATATATTTTTTTCTTTTTACATCCAGTATTGCCATTTTGCAAATCCACCAGAATAGTTATGTACAGTACAAAGCTTTATGCTTACTTCTCAATCACATTGAAGAGAACTTAAGTACATATAACATGTATGCAACGTATTTCAAGTTTAGACAAGAAAAACATGTGAAAATGAAGTACCATGACAATATTACATGACAGAAAATGGATTGCGCAGGTTTGCCCAGTCAAATAAACCTGACTCTCACACTGTTTGTAGTATGTGGTTTGAATGGTCTGTGGAATACTTCTCTTAGTATTTGTCCTTTCAAAGGTTGAATGTGCTGGAAAGTATTGATGTCAATTCATTCTTTTCCATGTTAGTTAACCCGTTGTGGACGTTCTGATTTTGCTACAACACACATTTCCCATAGACACCTGCCCGAGTATACTCGGGACTTGTCCTCAACGGGTTAATTTGAGAGACAATTGAGTGGAATGGTGGACAAGTTTTATGATAGATTAACACTACTGATTGCAACTGATTGACAAATTGCCCTGCATCGACGTAATGCGTCGATGCAGGGCAATTTGTCAATCTGTTGCAATGAAAGCATCTCGACGGAAGTATTTCATGAATTTGAATAACACTGCTGATGCCTGATGTTGAAACAGGTGCATGAAGCGATACTCCCAGGTTGCGCGGAATCGCCGGGTGACCTTCAAGAGCTTCCCCGCCCCGCCCGGCCTCCGTCTCCATGACTTCCTTGCCAAGAAGAAGGAAAGAGCTCCTCCGCCGAGGGTCAACCTCAAAGTGGGAAAACCAGTGAGTTGTTGTTGTTGTTTTTTACTCTTTAAAGATGCGTACTGGACGTGGGAAACATCTGCCCTCAGACCGTATCATACAAGGAATCAATCCTTGTTGCAAGTTATCATGTGAAATAACTGTGACCCTAAAAAACAAATGCTGAATGCACTAAGTTTACCACTAACCTCACTGATAAGTTATCACAAGGACATCATGTTCCGTTGTCTTCATCTCTATATCTTCATAATTTCTTTCGTAGAAGAACTTTTAATCCTGTGAAACAGCATATGAACCTTAAACCATACTGCTCATATAAATAATGCCACTTGTGGCAGTGAAAGTGTTAGTAGCTATCATAGCCAGTTGGTATATGACAGTGTGGTGTGTGTATGAAGTCATTAAGCTCAACTGGATGCTACAGATGTATCTCATCACAATACAATAGCCAAAATAACATCAGAAACATGAACGTACTACATGCATAAAAGACTGTCTTCTTTTCTTGTTCATCCTGCAGTGCGTTGACATGTGGAAACAGAGGGAGCTAGATCTTACCGTCCCAGATCACATTCCGGTGAGTGTGGAAACGTCAAATTTGTAGTAACGTCTTAAGGAGAATCTTTAGTCTCAATGGTCTTTGAAGAGATTTTTTTTTTTTTTTAAAGAAAGGAAGTCATTGTAGAGATATATTGAAAAGAAGCTGTCGGGTAAGGAGAACAGTCAAATGAGAGAAATGATAGTGAGCAAAGGGTCAGTTCACACATGCATATGGTTTGACTGGGCAATGGGTCAGTAACTTTTGGGGGACATTTCATCAAGCTTTTTTTTTTCTTTTTTTAAGCTATTGAAATCTTTTCACTGATTGGCAGAGAGCAAATTTGTCAGAAAATATATCTAGCAAAAGGCTTGATGAAATGCCACCCTGGCATTACCTGGTTTATGTCAAAGGTCCAAGAGCAAAGGTAAAAATTAAATGTCTGAATGTTACCATCGGCACCTTAACTCCAGAAGTATCAGGTGTACATTTCATCAAAGTTGGTAAGTGGAAATTATGTCACAGGGTAATTGATGGGCCATATTATGGGCATGACATGACTGTCAAGGGTGAAAGGTCAAAGTCAAATTGGGGAAAAATCTCAGTGTATGATGATTGATATGTATTACCTAAACATGTTCCCAGCAACTCACATTTCCTATAATGTGTAGAGGGGGTGCTGTAATAGCATTGATTGAAGTGAATGAAATTAGAATCTTTACAAGATGCAAGAAATAACATGAGCATTCAGTGCTGTAGAGGAATTAAGACTGGGTAATTCTAGAAGATAAAGAAAGATTTGGGGAGCTTAAAATTGAAAGAAAAAAAATCAGCAAAAACTTGCTGAGATCATTCAAGATGTGCTAGAAGACCGATATTCAATTCAATTCAATTCAATTCATACATATATTCAGTAATAAAAAATTGTTTCGATATAAAATGTTTACAAAATGTAGCAGGTACAGTTCTGAGAAAGCCAGAGGCTAGTTAGAATAGAATGTACCCTTGAAAACAAATCATACACATATTGCAATTTAAACATTAAAATATCATATTGATGAATGGAGCTACACATTGCTTTGCCATGTCAACTTCTTTTCCTTTCATATGCTGGACAGGTTTCTCAGTATGCCAGTCATTCAGAAAGACCCCGAGAAAGGAACAGCGGTGGAGCGGTAGGTAGAACCTAGTCTTGTGTTCTAGTGTGTTCTTCTCTGTTAAATGACAAATTACCCGAGATATACAGTGTGTAGATTGAATGAATGCAGCAATATTAGTAGAACATATCAGTGAAAGTTTGAGGAAAATTGGACAACCTGTTCAAAAGTTATTATATCTTTAAGTTACAGTGCCACCATCAGTGGAACTGATGGTGAGAAGACTACTACAGTTTGTGATGTGTCATGTGTAGAATGATATCAAGAAAATATTTTTATAGAAAAATCACACTTTTCTAGCTTAATAAAAGAGCATTTGACTTGCCTCTTTTAGAAGGCAAGAGCAATAATATTACCCTTAACATGTGTCACTAACAAGTTGAGGGAACGGGTATTTTTCATTCAAAAACGATATTTTATGGAATTCTCTTTATAATCTCGTTGTATCATTCTATGCATGTGACAAAATAAAACATAGTGAATCTAGTATTGCCCATCTTCAGCTCAACCTTTGCCATGATGATAAGTTGTTGTGGAGTATATTGATATCAAAGTGTTTGATAATTTAGTCCACAGCCTTTATTCCTGAAGCACTCTCCCCATTCAGCAGTTAGTTGGTGGAACGTTACTACAGTATGCGATGATAAAATCATGCCCTAGCAGTAGTATGGAATTGCATGCAGCTAACGAGTTGCTGCATGCGATCCACTCTTGCGTGATAGATACTGCTATGGATATATTGTAATCAAATCATGTAATCGAATATAAAACATGCAGCAACCACGATTGGATATCCTTTGAAATTGCAATACTTCTGGCGTACCTTTCTGGGTAAAATTTTGCATTTTCGTGAATACCCAAATGAAATTGAATTATCACAACTTATTTCAAACATTTCTTATGCCTTTGTCTTTATTTTAGAGTGAAATTCAGTTGTTTCTTTAGGTGTATGAGAGCTGTGAATTGCATTTAAGCCCTTGCCCACCTCCCAAATTGTATGAACCTCTGAATCTTTTCGTAGATACCTGTGGAGGAGGTAATCCTTGAGACGAACCGCGACAACGGACGCCTGCAGCACGTGAGGGTGAAGATCCAGCAGCGGCAGCTGGACCAGACGTACGAGGGAGAGCAGTACATTGACAGGAACTACAATCCCGTTGACCCCCAGCACCCACGCAGTGATGCCAACTTCACCAAGTAAGTGTTGGGGGGAGGGAGAACAATTTCTGTAATGAGAAATGAAACATTGGTATAACTGAAGAGCAAAAGGATAACTGAATCTTTAAAAATGATATAATTTACTTCCCTCTTTTCAAGAAGGGAAGGGGGTGATGGGTGAGAGGGAGGGAAGGGAACAAACAGACAAGAATATTTTAGTCAGATTTCGTAGATATGTGGTACCAGTCAGCACCGTTTTCCTGCCACTGCTTCATTTGTAGGGATTTGGTGTTTCTCACACTGTTTTGATACAGAGTGCTTTGTGTATATGTTATTATGTGTTTATGTTTTGTTGTATTGACATGACAAACTATACACCTTATTTTCACACTTCTTGTGTTTTCACTTTCTCACAGATTCTACCTTGGATCTCTTCAGAATGCTCAAAGGTATATGGAGTTAATATCAGTTCTGATGTTTACTTGATAAGTAATATAATATATAACACTTATCTACTCTGTGTGTATGTGTGTACATGTATGTCATTAAATAGTTGTAACACATTATGATATGTAAATGTTTGATATGATAAGAAACACTTTAGAGTGCCATTTATATGTACTTACGTCTTCTGATTCTTTTTGTAATGAGAGAGCCTTTCATTTTAGAAAAGCTTTCAGGGCATTTCCATCATATTGACTTAATTAGTATGTTTCATATATTCTTATTTAACTCAGAAAACTCTCATATTAGACCACTGACCACCAAGACAATTGATGAATGTGTTTGTTGTTATGAGCAATGTTCCTTCATCACTCATTAAAATTCTAGGTATCTGAAGCAACTGACAGAAAGCCTGTCTTTGGAGACCAGGCAGCCAGTCACAATCTCCCGGGTTATGGCAGGTCAGCCACCACAGCTGATCCAGAATCCCAACACGACTGCCTACCCGTCCACGCAGCAGGGAGCCAGGAGCCAGGGAGCATCTGGCTCAGGAGGAGGAGCTGGAGCTGGAGTGGGAGGAGCCAGCGGTGGAGGTGGAGACAGCAGCAACAATTCCGCCCCTTCACAAGGAGGGGCCCAGCAAGCAGCCAGCTTGGGTAGACTGGATGCCAGCAGCTTGCAGCAAAACAACAGCAATAATCAAGTCGGAGCAGGGGTAAGACACATTATTGTTACTTCAGTCAGATTGTGAGCATTGTCATGCACTAGCTAAATCTGACAATTATTGTGTGTCATGATTTCAGATGGGTTTACATTCTTCGTACAGTTGATGTGTTTTGTCCTCTGAGTTTTGTTTTATCTCACATTTTGATAATTAATATCTTCCATTCTTCCCTTCTTCTATTGTCTAGGCATCCAAAGAAAGCGTAGACAAAACCTCAACCCATTGTAACTTATAAAGGAATTCATGCTCAACTTCACCACACTTGTAATTCTGTGCCACAAAACCTATTTTACTAGGATTTTTGTTTTTTCTGAACACCCTTATATAGACGTGAAACAAGCAGCCAGTTTGTAGTTATTTAAATAGGTTATCTACATGAAGACCTAATGAAAAGGCTAAAGCAACACTACTTCTTGATCACTGTAGACCTCTCATTGTGAATGCAAACTTTGCTGAATAGGGTGTAGGGTGCATCCCATATTTTAAAAGTCTAACATGAAAGGCATCCATTGGGTAAATTTCTAATCATTCCTCACAGGGCGACATCGCTCAATTGGACCTGAAGCAGCCGCTCAAGCTGCAGCTCCCACTGAACGCGGCTGCAGCCGCCGGCATCGGCTCCTCCCTCTCCAACCAGCTCTCCCAGTCTGGTTTGGCAGGTGATTTCCTTCTACCGTTAGTCTAGCCAGTGTGACAGTGGATGGTGTGCTGTGCATAAGGGGCATGGTGGCACGCTACTGTTGTTGTGTTCCAGTCAAACAGTGTATCACCAGACAGCAGGGAAGAAGATGAAACAAGTCTTCAAATGCAACTAATAATCCCCAAATTCTTAAAGTATGTAGTATCACTGCAGTACAAAAACACTGATTAAAGCAGTACCACTAGTATCCCTTGTCATGTAAAAGGTTTCCTGTAAATGTTCAAAAATCTTTGTTTTTTTATTTTTTGCATTTTTTGCATTTTTCTTGTAGTCACAATAGCATCTAGTCATCAGAGATTAGGGGACTGGAACAATTTCATACATGCTGCTTGGTAGCTGGAGGATATCTCCACCATCACTTTTACTTTTATGTGTCTTTTCTTAATTGCTTGTTAGATCAAGCCATTTTGCAAATACAAAAAATGTCCAAGGGCGTTCAGGGATGCACATACAGAGTGTTACACTAAGTCCTGATTTCAAAACAACTGACTTTTTGAAGGACCTAATTCAAAGATATGTAATCTACCATCAGTTCTATGTGTCATGTCTGCTAACAATTTATACTTGTGTCCATCTTTGCAGGAGCCATGACCTCACAAGGCCAGATCATCCAGATAGCTGGTGGTCAGCAGCAGGTGCAAGGCCAGGGAGGGGGAACCAACATCCCCCTCCTCAGTCCCCCTCTGGCCAGGCTGGCCGGACGACAGCCGCCAGCTTACATCAGCAGGTACTGAAAGAACACTGTTTTTTATAATCTTTCCTATTGCGCTCCAAAAATCTGCAGCATCATTGGCGTGCACTGTTATGGGAACTTGTGGCTGGATTCAGTGATCATTTCATAAAGTTGTCATTCTTGCAATAGGGGGGGGGGGGGGGGTGATGGGGGTGGGGGAGGGGGGAGGAGGGGCTTTGATTGTAGAGCGTCTGGGGTCAGGGATCGAGGTCCGCTCATTGCTCATTGAATTGCTGCATCCAAAGTTTGATTGGCAATATGCTACAGACTGCTGATTTAAGATTGATTCAGGGTATGTCATTGAATACCTAAGACAAACAAAAAGAGCAAACCAACAACACCTTTCTGCAGCCAAAGGTTGTATCATGAGGAAAGGGTGTCTATTCCTATAGAGAGAATTTAAAGTTGAACTGTTGGTTTATGAGATCAATGTTTCTGTATGTGTAATTATATGTGACCTTATAGTAAGAGGCAAATGTAGCATGCTTGGGATTGATGGAAATGTCGATGAAGACTTTGCTGCACCTTGAATACTATTGAGTGTTTGGGAATAGAGAGGAAAAATTATTGATGTTATTCATTTTGTCTTTGGAATTGCCATTACAGAGCCAACAGCAACAACAATGCACAGCAGGATATGCTGCCCTCTCCTGTTGGAACTCCTACATCCATGCCATCCACCCCACCAGGTATGATGGTATTTTTTGTTGCTCATTTGGTTGTTATTGTTCCTTTGTGTTCATCATTCCATTTTTTTTTTAATCGTCCAATGTTGTTTTATTTTTATTTTCTGTGGGTTGACAGAAAATATGCTAGAAATAGAATACAAACCAAGCCTCCAGTCCTGCTTACTTACACACAGGCACACACATACAGACAGACAGACAGACAGACACACACACACACACACACACACACACACACACACACACTAACATGTACTTTATTGTTCTTCCGATAGACACACAAGTACACACAAACACACACTCACACAAAACATGTATGCACATAGAAACCAGCACAGAGGGGACTTTTACTTGTGTAATGTCCCAAAAGCTTTTGTAGGTTCCGGTATCTTGTTGGCAAAACCTCACATGTTGTATCTGGCGGTTACTTTCTTTCGATGTTACTCCACATCGTGTGTGACCCTGCATCACAAAACCACAAAAATGTCCGCAGACATGGATTTCTTAGTTAAGAGCAGATTCTAAGCTTTTAAAATGACATAAAAC
This sequence comes from Diadema antillarum, assembly GCF_040938485.1. Taxonomy (NCBI): domain Eukaryota; kingdom Metazoa; phylum Echinodermata; class Echinoidea; order Diadematoida; family Diadematidae; genus Diadema; species Diadema antillarum. The sequence continues at coordinate 1,666,788 of NW_027270892.1, read as the reverse complement.
TCAGTGCAAATGGATTTACCCATCACCCATCTAAATAATGAAAAGTGTTTACTGATAAAAGAGGCTTTGAAGTTTATGGTCTGCTCAAGTGCATATTTTCATGTAGAGGTGCTCTGTGCTATGAGCGGGACAAAGAGCAGGATAAACTCTAACAGTCGCTATGAAGGTATATCAAAATCAGAGTAAGATGAAGCTTTGCACACTCGGTAAGAACATTCTAGTCATGACTAATACCAACTTTCAAGGCAATGTCATCATCCTATCAAAAGTTATGAGAGTTGAAAGTGAAGAGTATGTGAATGGTTTCTCTTGCACAACATCTGTAAATCCAAGATAGCCTACGTGATACAAAGAAAAAAAAAAAAAAAAGAATGTTCCGGAAAAACCGAAAAACCACACACAGACATTTTCCCCTTTGTTTTATGATTCCAAACTTGAAAGGAAGAAAAATTGCTCCTTCAGAAAATGTAGGCTATATTGACCCTTTTCACATATTTTGACTCCTCACGTAAAATCAGGTCACACGACTTTTCGTTGGTTTTGTGATGCACAGTCACAAATGTTTTCTCTTTCAATGTGGAATCATTTAATAGTGTTGTTCCTCTTCTGGCTTGCATGCTACTGTATGCAACCTGCCACCATCCAATCAGTGAGAAAACATTGCATTCAAAATTCTTACGGCAAAGTTGCATGTACAATTTCTCTGTAACTTTTCACTGTGTACCTTTGTGCAAGACATGGCACCATTCAGACATTGTGTACGTAACAAACTGCCATATGCAGATCGCTTTTCATGAACACACATGAGGCTGAAAATGAGAGAGTTTCGAGAATGCACTCAAATCAGTTACCTCTTGGTCTTGTGGTGGCAATTTGCATTCAGATTAGACCTGTGTAAGATTTTTGGTTTTAAAAGAAAGAACAATTTTCAGTTTAGAATCAGTTATATTTCTCTTGCATTATTGTTTGTAATTTGTCTTTTCTGTTGTTGTTGTGACATCAAGTTGAACCAGATGGTATTAGAATCTTTAGTTTGGCTACTTTCTTTTGTTCTGTTTAAAGTAACTTGTATATTTCATTGTTTATTTATGAATATTTGACATTTATAGCTCTTGGTGAATGTCCCCTTCAGTGTAGCTGTAACAGTGGTAGAGTTTTGAATCAAACAGGTTGATTGTGTTCATATTTTTGTGACTTTGTGGCATGAATGTGATCTTTGTATTCATGTTTTCTCTTTCTTGTCACATGCCAAATTTTCTCCAACTTGTTCACTTTACCACCCCAACTACTTACACCCCAAAACTAACACGTCACATCATACCCTGTCACCAACACTCTGAAACATTTTTAACCAACACTTGCGTGACAATTTACTTGCAAATTTTCAACTGGACATTCACACTGTGCTACTGCAACTGGTGAATTCATATCATGATACATATGGGCACAATCTATACCATGAATACCTCCCAATCTAAACATATATTCACTGATGATATTTTTGCTGCTCATAAAAAATCAAAAAAAAAATCATGCCAATGCACAACATGATTGTTTTTTTTCCCTTATTTCAAATTCTCACCCACTAATTGTTTTTCCATATGTGACAAAATATTGAAAAACTTGCTAAAATCGACACAAATACTATGAAACATGCAACACATTACACTGTCTCCCTGGCCAAAATATTTTCACCCTTCTTTGCCCAATCCCCTTCCCAATCGTATACAATCCAACCCAACTCCAAACCTTGCCCACACTGCCCTCCCCTCCCTTATGATTAATGGGTTAATCCCTTAATGATGTAACACACCCTCACCCACCAACCCCTGCCCCTATCCAGTTTCCCTGCTGGGTTCTAGTGTTGGAGCCCAGCTGCGCCAGCTCAGAACCCCCCTCGTGACCCCACAGCGGCAAGCCCCCTCCCGCCCGCCCCCTCCCGTCATCCAGCGACGGTTTGCTGACGCCCGACAAACCCTGCAAGCTCTCTCGGCCGGCCTTCCGGTCCCAGGTGAAAAAACTCTTTTCTCTCAAGTTTCCTCAGAGCTCAGTGGATTCACAACTTGGCTTGTGCCACCGGTGGCAAAATATAAAGAAAGCATTTTCTTTTTTGTTGATGGTTTGTTTGTTTTTGTTTACTTCCATTAGCAGGGCTTTAAAGGCTCCTACAGTAAACATAGTTTGCCTATAAAGATATCCATATTTCTGTCTCAAACCTGGCTCAGAGTGAAAAGAATGATAAAGTAATAAGAGTAATAAAGTTTATTACATCTATTTATTGTGCAAGGTGTTTGATAAAGGGAAAGGCAAAGCAAAATGTAGTGATATAGTATCCTTGAGGAGTATAAAAATATGGAATTGCCTGTTAAATCCTTTGTTATAATTAATCTCCTTCTTCTTGTTTGTTTTTTCTTGTGCTCAGAAAATTTTGAGCAATGTGGAGCCATAGTGTCAAACAATAAGAGAATAAATCATGCACATGTTTCTAAAAGCTTTCCAGGTAGCACAATATAATTTTTGTCAGACAAAAGTAAAACAAGCACAAGAGTAGATGATTCTTTTGTTGCACACCACTGCCGACTCTTTTTCCCAACGTTGTGTCATGCAATAAGCCACCATGATTGTCTGCTTCTGATTGGTATATTGCCAAGTTGTGAATCCAGTCAAGCTATGCCATCATCATACCACTGATACACGTCCAATGTACAAATGCATTTAAAAAAGAAGTTTATAGAATCACCGGATTCAAAATGCATACAATAGATTTATAGAAAAAAATCATATTGCAACTCTGACAATGTACTTGGAGTCAAGTTTTGTCTAAAAAAAAAAGATGTCTTGTTTGTAATACAACTGTGGTACTGTCTTTCAACAGTATTAAATTTTTGTTTTATTTTGACTCATCTTCATATCTTCTTAATTATAATTGTGTATCTGTGTAAAGGTTCATTACTATTACATTTACCATATAGCAATTTTTTAAAGCTTGTTGTGATGCTAGAAACTACACTAAATTAGTTCCCAAAAACTATAGAAAGCATAAGGATTACCAGGTACAGTGTATAAAGACACTGCAGGTAAGAACATTAACATGTAATCTAGAAATACAATTATCTTCAAAATTTGGGAAGGGATTGTGTGGATTTAAGTGTTACCCCCTTCCCCCCCCCCCCCCCCCCCCAAAGAAAAAAAAAGAAAAAAAAAAGAGAAGTATCATAATAGATTAAAAAAAGGAACAGAGACACTCAGTGGGTGTTTCACAAAAACTGTATTTTATTAATATGTAATTTCATAGACTGTAAAGTCTTTACCAGGTTTTGCGATTATCAAAATTTATTTTTGGCCCACCAAGTCGTATAGTGTATGGGGATCTTTTTCTGTTTACAGGCACCACTTTTCATTATGAAGTCATAAGCAGTTTTCCATCAAAATACTTATATCACTTCCCAAACTTTGCCATGTCTTTATTATTTCTAAATACTATATATCTTGAATATATGATGCTCGTGATAAGTTGTACAGTGCACTCCCGTTATAACGAAATGCTTGGTACCGGCAGGTTTCTTTCGTTATAACCGAACAAATACATTATATATCGAAAACAAGGGAACCGCATATATCATATTCTGTTTGTTGAATACTAATCATACGCTGGAAAGCTATGTGAAATGGGATAGTACCTTTTTAATTTCATTTAAATGTATTACATTAAAAATAGAGCATGATGTTGTTTGTATTGTCACACATGTATAGAAAATGATAGTTTAGGATTCCGCTACATATTTTCAAAAGCGATCCGCATTTCGTTGTAACGGAGCACATTTCTTATGTTTTTCTTTGTCAGTGGCGCTCAGAAAAGACTTTGTTATAACGAATATTTTGCTATAACCGTGTTTGTTATAAACGAATTTTGTACCATAAACTTTAATGGTGATAATTTTGGGACCAGAAATTTTCCTTCGTTATAACGAAATTTCTTTATAACCGTGTCCGTTGTAACGGGAGTGCACTGTACTATGTTCTCTTTGGCCCGAATTCACGAAGGTGGTACAAATGAAACCATAAACCATGGTTTAAACCATGGAGCGCCAAGTGTCGCACGGAATATTTCGTTACGAAATTGGTCATTTCGTCAACAAAATGATCGTTTCGTTAACGAAATTATCATTTCGTGGACGACATGTTCATTTAGTTACAAAATGTTGTCATTTCGTTACAAAATAATAATTTCATCAACGAAATGACTGATTTTGTAACGAAATATTCCATGCGACACTTGGCGCTCCATGGTTTTTGTCCATGGTTTAAACCATGGTTTCATTTGTACCACCTTCGTGAATTCGGGCCTTTCAGTCAATGTTTTGTTCATTTTCTTTCACTTTTCTTCCCATTTCTAAGTTTGTACACTAGCATTTAGTCCAAGTTTAATGTGTTCATGTGTTTGTTGACAAGAGTTGCCATATGCTACCTGTTTTTTATTCTTTCCTTGTTTGTGATATAATGCACACCTTTATTTGAATCATATTTGATAAAATTATTGTTCAGTTGTGAGTTTCTTCAATTTGCCTCCCTCTACTGCAAAGTTATTGTTGTTGCCTTTATTTCTACATTTGTATTCAAAATGTTTGATCTTACTTTCGCTTGAAAAAAAGTTGGCTACTACATCAAAATTTATGTGTGATATGATAATATCATTGTTAAGATTTCAGTGTCATGCTGTTGTATTCTGTAATTTAATCATGGAAATTTGTTTTGAAATGGATGATGGATTATTCATTAATATGTTTTGTTTTGTTTTGTTTTTTAAACAAAAATCCAAGCTTCCACTGATTAAGTCATTCAGTGGCATTTGACGTCAGCTTATGTGGGAAACTGTACACATTTGAGAGCTAATGCCTTGCCAATTCAGTAACTGTATATATGCAAAGTACCCATGCTTGATTTCTTTGATGGTACAACAAGTTTGCTCATGATTTTTAGCCAGCGATAAACAGTAGAGGGTGGTATTTTTTCCAGTGCAGTGTGCTAGGTTAATCCTTAGCTTGTGCACCACTAGAAAACTCTGTGTGCGGAGTGTAGCTACTGAGAGGAATTTCAGTAATTCATAATTTCTTTCTCCAGATATGGCATTCATGAGACACACGGAGTACACATAAAGAATTAGTAAGAGTCATGAAAAAATAGTTATACATATATTTATCGTTGTCATACTTAAATTGATCTTTTTGAAGCTACAGTTGTAGCAAAGCAACTAATTAGATCACCTATACCACTGCTATGAAGTATTTAACCTAGAAATGTTGGCTTGGTTACATCACCAGAATGTTAACGTATCGGACAAAATGTCTTTTTCCCCTCCATATATTAAGTGACAAGCATCAACATCCACTACAGTATATGTCATCTTGTGGTGTGTATATTCTGTATGGACAATAGTTATGCTGATACTTTGCTCAGTTACAGAATGGCGGTGAAGGTTTACATGTGATGTCAGTGAGTCTTCATTCTCTCTCAAAGTAGGAGAAGTGACTTTTTTTCCCTACTCAATGTCAACCATCAGGTTCCATGGGCCCTCCTCCCACTCCCCCACCCTCCTCCACCCCCTCCCTCCAGCCTGCCGCGACCCCTCCCTCACTGCAGCCAGCCAGGACAGGCACTCCTTCGCCGTCCGGCAGCCGGGTGACCACTCCGACCAGCACCAGTCAGGCCATGGCCATGACCATCGCCATGGCACTGGTCAACCCATCGCAGACAGGTGAGCAGTTCACACCCACCCTGTTACCCTAGCTTGCTTTTGACCACGCATGCGAAAATGTTTGGTTTTACATTATCCCTATGATGTTCATGTGAGAAATGCTCACGATATCCACCACTCAGGTCTCCATGTGGCTGAGAGTATTGAAAGAGAGAAAGTTTCATCTGACAGTGGTGCTGTATGCAAATATTGCAGCTTGTGATGTCTCCATGTACATCATCAACTTTGCATCCAACAGATATAGGCATCATAAGTTGTAATATAGGTCTCCTGGTCTTATGCAATGAAAGAATAAAACAGTGAAGTGTACAAGTGAAGGATAACTACTATAAGCGTATTTGTTTTTAATATAGTACATATTCTTAGTATCAGGGTCTTTCAATCTCTCCTCCCCCCCCCCCAACTGCCTATTAAAAAACTCAAACTGGACTAACAATCCCTACGTTTCCCATGTACAGCTGTATGTTAATGAGAGTTTTGAATTTCCCTCTCTACTCGTGTAGTTACACATACAACACAAACAATTCTAAAGCAATTTATTTTATTAAAACAAAACGTATATGAATTATTAAATACCGGGTAGTCCAGAGCAGATGTGATTATTATTATTCATGGTTTATTAAAATCATGACTTGTGGCGGTGAAATTGCTGAGTTGCTCACAATTGTACATAAGGGACATGCATGCATATAAATATAACAAAAATGTCTTATTACTTGAAGTCTTATACTACAAATACAATCACAAAATCGCTCTTCATTGTACATTAGAGTGAAAATGCTATAAGATATATAACATTTAATTCTTTGCCACGAAGAAATTGCCTCTTGGTGTATTTCAAACATTCTATTGAAGTGCTGATGGGAGCATGGGAGCATGTATGTATGTATGTACTGTATGTGTGTGTGTGTGTGCATAAGTGTGTGTGTATTCAAGTGTCTGGTTTTGTGTGTTTGCAGCAGTGTGTATTGATGTCTGGTTTATGAATTGCCACAACATGTTTTTAATCTATATAAAAACAAATATCAGCCTTCTTCCATTTTTTGTTCATCCTTAAATAACAACAAACATCTTGTCCATCTCAGGCCTTGTAGTGTGATCCAGACTCCCGCCGGTCTTCTTGGACCCATCAACATCATTGGTGGGTCAATAGTGACAGATAATGTTGACTGCTTTGCTTAGCTACAGTGGACCCATGGCATAACAAAGTCCGCGGGACGGGCACTTTTCATTCGTTATATCGAAATTTCGTTGTAACCGAATAAGTAAACAATAAAAATACATAGGTGGATAATGTTGCGGCCTGAAGATTTACTTTGTTGTAACCGGAATTTTATTATAACCGTGTTCATTATAACGGGAGTACACTGTATCTCTGTATCAAAAATATTGGAAGGGGATGCATGTATGATGTTATACCAGAGTATCAATGTACAAGAATGCAAATTTGATGCCTGGGATTACAGTCAGAGCAATGGTACTTGTGTTATGAAATTAATTCCACTTAACTCTTTATGTGCCATGGTGTAAACCTCCTGTGTGTCACATTACTCTGAGACAGCAACGTAGTCATGCTTTAGGTAAACATTCTGTTCTTTAAATCTATGTAACTTTTATAATTTTTTTTTACCCTGGACATGCAATGAGCCAGCTTGTAGAGAGAATGCCAAGCTTTGCTTTGATATAGATTGTATGACGAATCTATGATTGTTTTTCATTCAAATGACCAGTAGCTATATTTTTATAGAGCCATGACTTGTATACACAAAACAGTGACCGAAACTTAAAATTTACTGGCAAATCCAGTAGGGATCACCGCTTGATAGTCAATCACGACATAAAATGCAAGCTACAAGTGAGCAGGAACAGAGTTGCGAGAAACGCTTTCATATTAATGTGGCATTTGGTGATTTATCGATCGGTTTAAACGGGTTTATGCGTTTGAGCAGAATACTGCAAAACAAGGAATGTTCGCATGCATTTTAATTTCATGAATTTTGCAAGAGCCAAGATTCGGGAAAGTACAATGCACATGAAAGTTCTTATTCAGACTACACTGTATATGCATTGAATGTTAGAGGCAACCCACGAAAATTTCATGCCGCGAAAAAGGCCGTCGGCTCCAATTCACAAAAATTTCGTACCGCGAAAATATTGTGTTTTACAGTATGTGAACTTGGCATACCGTCGACTGAGTCGGCTGTGTGAACGTGGCACATGAGAGTTATAAGTGCTTCTACGACATTTCTGTGGTGAGGACTTTACTGAAACCACCTGTACATGTTTTCAACTGTATTGTCATTGCCAATACTTGTGTGTGATACTTTGGCAGGTGGAACGCAAGGGCTGATAGGTGCTGGCGGTCAGACAGTCATCACCAATGCCCAGGGTCAGGTCAGCATCGGTCAGGGGGCCAACCAGCTGGCCCAGGCCAAACTGGCCCAGCTGATGGGCATCAAGAACCAGACGCTGAGGGCAGCGGCAGCCAACACTGCTGCGGCCAACAACAATCAGGGACAGCAGCTTCCAATGCTGCAGGTACTGAAATATGCCTCCATGTTTGGGAAGCCTTAGACAAAAGACCATCCAAAAACAAAACAAAACAAAGAACAAACACCCTTTTATTCATGTTGTCAAGTTTGTAGTTTTATTGTAAGTGAAATAAATTTGCATATGATAGAAGCATGAGAAATGAATACGGAAGGGCCTTTGTTGCTGTACTCACCATACTGGGAATCTACACCCTACAAGCAATGCTTCTATGTAGATTCCTCATATTTCACATGTTTTATTGTCTTATAAGCTGTACTTGACAATTCATCCAGGCTTTTGTATTGTGATGTTTATGTTTTATGTATTTGTTGAAATGTGGAATATGGAACAATAAAAAAACAAACAAACAAACAAATACTCAAATGTGATGGTAACTTTTTGCACAGCTTCCATTAAAAAACCTCTCTACGTACAAGTTCAGTTGCATGAACAATGATGTAGCAGTGTGCAGCGTGCAACCTGTCTGATTTTTAAACGTCTGCTTTCACTCTTACCATTTCAGCAGGGCCAGCAAGTGCTGTACAACACAGCCCTGCAGCAACGTCAGATCAACCCAGCAACTCTGCAGCAGTTGCAGCAGCAGCTGCAGCAGGTGCAAGTTGCTGCAGCAGCTCAGACTCAGCAGCAGCAGCAGCAGCAACAACAGCAGCAGCAATTGTCCCCATCACAAGGACAACAGGTAAGTTGTGGGTAAAAGAAAGAAACATTGTCAAGAATTAATCACACCTTTCACTTTGTTGTTCAAAAGAACCAGAAAGAATGAAAGGGGGAAGTGGAGCAAAAGAAAGAAAAAAAAGAGAGTAAAATACATAAAGAAAGAAAAAGACAGGAAAAACAGAGTTAAGATGTCAAGAATTGCAGTTAGTTTCAAGGCATAATTTACCATTTGCAGATGAAACAAAAACCCAGCTTTAGTGCTTCAAAATAGTTCTAACATGTGAGTTAGGGATAGAAACAACAAATGTTAAAATCTGAATCAGTATAATTAATGTTAAGTATTGTTAAATATACAAAATGTGAACAATAGTTATCATAAAAATGCTACTAGACTAAACTGTATACAGTTATGGTTTATTGAGAAAAATAGTGATATCTCCTTATATTTCAGGCTTTATTGCAAAATTTTTACATGGTCGGATGTTTTGTGATACAAGTGACCAACACATATGCATCAAATGTGATATTTCAAACATTCTTTAAATCACTGCCCCCATCAGCCCCAAAGGTAAACTGTACCTTTAATGGCATTTTGTTACAGAAAGAAAGAAAGAAATAGACATAAATAATGAGAAAAATAAAAAAATACGAATAAGAAAAAAGTTAAGATGACAAAAACTATAATCACAGCATTCAGTGTACACCTTATCTGCTCTCATATTAAGGTTTCTTTTGCCCATTAAACTGGGGTAAAAAGAATACTTTTCAATATCGTTTCTGCTAGTTTTAGTATCTCACAGGGGTTCTAGTTTAATATGGTGGGAGGATTATTTCTGCCTGTGGTAGCAACTTCTTGACCAGTGCTATTTCTCTTTCTCTATTTTATCTGACATGTTAGGCAAATCGCCCACAGATTACGCTCCAACAGCAGCAACAGCAGCAGCAGGCCCAAGTGGCTTACCAGAAGCAGCAACTGTTGCAGCAGCAGCAACAACAGCAGCAACAGCTCCAGCAGCAGCAGCAACAACAGCAACAACAGCTCCAGCAACTGCAGCAGCAACAACAGCAGCTGCTGAAGGGGAAGGGCAAGAGGCAACGTGCCACGCCAACCCCGCCCCAGTGAGGCGGCGTCAAATGCTGATGGTCCAGCGTTCTCCTTCTAAGTGGCAGCAAATACAATGTACTGGCTTTCCTTGAAGCGTTTCACGCTTGAGAGACTATTCGGCAAGGAACGGATGCGAATGCATGCAGCATCATCAAATGAAGATGATTGATAGATCATGGAATGGCTGCGGTTGCAATCACATGCAGAAAATTAATCAAATCAAATGCAGTGTCTGAATTGCCTCTAGTTGACGTTGAGAACTGAATTTGAAATCAAATTGTGAACTTGTGCAAATATAATGACTCACGAATACTTTTTTTGAGATATCAAAATACAATGTATGTATAGAAATACTCTCGTCCACGAGATTGGAAATAATGATAATAATAGTAATGATTCATTCTACTAATATAGCGCATGTTTACAAATTCTAGTCTCTATGTGCGACAAGAATGGTAAACATCTTTAATAATCTAAGTTATGTACAAGGTGTACATGTAACAATAATTAGTGCAGTTCGCTGTGATAAGTCTTACATGGCTTGGATCTTTTAACACTTTTAAACATCCAAACCAGCCACTTTCAACGAAAGCAGCCACCATGGCAACAAGCTAAATTGCAAAATTGATTGCTGTGGTAACAGCTGTTATTGGAGGTGATGTTAGGGAGCCTACAATGCTTGGGAACTCGGATGAGTGAGAAAGGGAACATATGCCTAGGTAGATAGATATGCTATTATTTTGATGTACAAAATGTATGTTGAAAAGTAGAGATTTAATCTGTAATGGTGAAATTATCAGAGTTAATGGAAGTGCACATAGTTCTTATTTACACAGACAGCTGTACTGTCGGTTTACACTTCTGTAGGTTTACACTGTAGGTTTATGCATTTGAAATTTTTGTGACGGCAGAAATTTACATTTAGTCAAGGATGAAATACTATGTTTTATCGAGAAGTGCTGATCACTGCGAGAAATTTCAATTGATTCAGCAGATTTTTTATGCAATTCAGTTTTGTTGGAATCTTTTTACTTCTTGTGTATATGCTGCCAGGTTTGATTTTGTACAGCGGAAAATGCATGAATTACATGCTTCTAAAAAAAACAGAGACCAAGTATGAGCGTTTGCAAGTGTCTGAATTCAAATTTGATGCATAATATCTCCCAAAGATTCCCATGATTGTTCAGTAGTTTCAGTTATTTGATTCATTGTTCTGTGATTCTGTGACTGTGTCTGATGTCTAGCAGGACAATCGTGGACAAACTCAAATCACACTGTGGGAACAGGGGGGCATTTCATGAAGCGTTTTGGTCGGATATTTTTCTGATAAACTGTTACAAGCTACTGAAATCCTTGCATCTGATTGGCTGAGAGCGAATTTGTCCGACAACTTTGTCAGACGAAATGCTTCATGAAATGCCCCCCAGGACACAACATTGTTGTAGAGTTCTCAACATTACACACCTTTTCCCCTCACAACAGACACACATGAAGAGTCTGATCGCAAAAGCCATATTTAAACATTTTAAAGTCCATCATCAGATAGAGCAATATCAAAGGGATGGTACAGTTTTGGTTTAGGTGGGGCTTCAGGTTTCCAATGTTTTTCGACGATGCTTTCTTTTGAGATAATTAGAAACTTGTCAAAGTTAAAGAGGTTAAAGAGGAATTCAAATTTGATTGATGAAAATTAGTTTTGAAATGGCTGAGATATCCAAAAATTAAGAGAGATCCTAGTAAAAGGTGAGACCCACCTTCTATTAGAATCTTTGTTTTACTTTGTTCTTGGATATCTTGGCCATTTGAAAACCAATTTTCATCGAATAAACTTAGAATTCCTCTTAGAAGTGTATCCTCTTTAACATTTCGTAAAGTGCTTACTGAGTACTGTATCTCACAAAAAGTTAAAAGCTGAATCCTCACCTCAACCAATACTATACCATCCCTTTAAACCTTTCCAGTGCATGTTCAGTAGTTTCAGTTGTATTACCTTATATAGCAGGTTTCTCACCACATGAGGGTACAAGAAACAAATATATTTAAAGAGATGGGACCTACAAAGTCACATTGTTTTCTTTACTGACCTCTTTATAGCAAAGTTCCACCAATGACTGTATTATACTTTTTCTGTGTAGAAAACACAAAGGATGAACTTAGTCTAGTCTGTACATTATACATACACTCACTCACACATACACACTTATACGTAAATGGTAACTAATTTTGTCGGGTTTGTATTTGTCTTCATTGAGTATATTCCAAAGAACTTTGTACTGTTGGGGCTGTAAAGTGTTACTTTCTTGCCGTTTGAATTCATAATCTTGCCGAGTACTGGTTGAACTTTTTTGTTTCCGAACATCACCCACCATGTATAACAAAAAAATCCAACAAAACAAATGGATTTGGGCTCTTTGTTAATTTTTTGGTGCATGTATTGCATTGTGTTGTAGATTTCATTCATAAGGGAGCCATCATGAATGTAACATGCATGCATACATTTTTGCATTTAGTAATATACTCCACAATCACAAAGTCATAACCACTCATGACTTTGTTGGAAATCATGATTCACGAAAAATTTGACTTGTTACAGAGACTCCAACCCCAAGCACCTTCTGATCTGGAGATTCTCCCGCCTGAAACCCCTAGCAAACGGGAGAACCAACTCATCACGAGTGCGAAGTTCCTTGTGGCTGGGTCCAAGGCCCGCTTAAGGGCCCTGGAAGCTCTAGGGTTCTACATTGTAGATGCTCTCTCATGCTATCTAAGGCATATTTTTCAACATATGATGGCAATAAGTAAGAAATCATTTCAAGCGGGAGACACAGAGCCAGGGCGGGAGAAATTAAGTCTTTAGCGGGGGAATGGGAGATTTTGCAAAAATGGGCTTTTGGCGGGAGATCTCCCGTCGAAAGCGGGAGACTTGGAGTCTCTGTTGTGAGATATATTGCATAATACATGTAGTCGAAGGCATGAGGTAGTACAGATGTCTACTTCATATTGTAGGTCTGCGCTGTAGCAGATTAGTCACAGGTGGATCTTCCACTCAGTGTTATCATTGTTTGTAGTACAGGCGTAGTAATATTTTGCATGTCTGCGGTGTAAATCTTGTACAGGAGGAGGGATAAAATGCGTTTGTCAGCATACTTTTACCCCTGCCGTTGTGCGTATCACATGCACTTGTGTGCATAAATACGTATGTGTGTATATTTTCATTCGTTTGTGCATTATGTGTATGTGGTAGTTTCTGTGTCACTTGTAAACATTCCTGTAAAGGATTCAGAATTGGCTGCAATGCAAACAATGTAGCTGCATAATATATTGGAGATTGGCACATGTGTGGCAATGCCATTAGGCAAACAAATGAATACCCGGTACGTGCTATTAAAGACACATGGTTCTGTAGGGATGCAATGTGCATGTATTATATTTAGAATAATAGAAAAAGACAAGAACTTTCAAAGAAAGGGATATTAAAGGCATCATTTACCATTTGCAGATGAAACAAAAACCCAGCAGTAGTGCTTCAAAATAGTTCTGAAATGTGAGTTAGGGATAGAAACAACCAATGCAAAAATTCTAAGCAGTATATTCGATGTTAAGTATTGTTAAATATACTAAATGTGAACAATAGTTAAAATAATAATGTTTCCAGATTAAACCGTCTACAGTTATAGTTTATTGAGAAAAATAGTGATATCTCCTTATATTTTAGGCTTTATTGCAAACATTTCAGATAGTAGGATGTTATGTGATACAACTGACCTGCACATATGCATCAAATGAGATATCTTGAACATTTTTAAAATCACTGCTCCCAAAGGTAAACAGGACCTTTAACCCTCTCTGTGCAAGGGTCTTTGGATGGTGTGTACAATGCTATGAGGTTTTCTACACTAATCAGCACTCATTGTAAGTACACAAAGTTGTACCCTAGCGGCATGAGATCCTGTGGTTCATCAGGTTTTTAGATGACCAAATTGATATCAAGTACATACGAGACCTATTTTGTATCTTTTTTTTTTATTATTCAGCAAGATGAACCATGTGTAGAGAGTAGTGGTTTAGAGAGGCAGGAGAGTTTATTTTGTAGAATGTATGTTGAATGCATCTGTAGTTTTAGTACTGAAATATAACTTGATTTTACAAAATTTCTGCGGAAATGCAATTATTTGTAGCTGTGTGTGTCTTTTGCTTTTCTTATGGCTCTTTTGGATGAAAATTGTTGATGAGCAGTAGCTGACGATCTGTGGTTCTGTGCCAAGTTGAGCAACATGATGAGCTAGGTAGGCTGCATGTGGTGCCTTGAACAGATTTAACATGAACCAGTTACTTCTGAAACTCCCATGTAATGTGGAATATCTCATGGTGTGGAAATTTCCATGCATTTTGTGCAAACCTCCAAGAAAATGAAACTCAGCAAATGTTTCATGCTACAGGTAGTTAAGTGCAGTCCAATCATGTATGGATGCCATGTGATCACCTAGTACCATTATATAGATGATGACTGGCGGGGGAGGGAACATACTGAATGTTCCACCCGAAGGGTTTGAAATGCTGTTGAGGGACTTACAGCCTCCCGAAATAGCATTTCAAACCCTGAGGGTGGAACGTTTGGTACATGTTCCCGACAACAAAAGTCATCATCTGTTATATTATATGGGTTAGTCAAATACGTCAACGTCAACATCAACCACCAGCACAATTAACGCACTCGATTGCTTGCTCGCGCAGAGCCAAATTCACTGTGCGCGCTGTCCTAGGCCTCCTGTCATTTGCTACGTGAAAATGTTTTCCCATGGGAGAACATTACAAAGAATGTTCGCCCACATAACGAATGTGCCTCCATCACGTGACTGTGTTTGGCCAATCACTAACCGGTATTTGACTAACCCATTTAATATATGTTTATATTTGATTGAGGTGTTGTCAGGGGAACCACAATGTACACATTTCAGCATCACTTCTCAAAAATCTAACCAACTTTGCAAAGATTGAACCAGACAGAAGTTTCAAGTTCAACTGCTTCTATTCAATTCAAAAGAATTCTTTCTCAGAGATTAATTTCATGTACAATGTTAAACCCATTTTTCGCTGAATATCTAAAACTAAATCTACGAAATAATCCGCATTATTTGATACCAAAGCCACATGAAATGTGACAACAACTTTCTTCTATGTAGTGAATAATCCAGTCATTAAAATGAACTATCACATGCAGAAGCAGTAATACACACTGCACAGTCAACACCCACTAAACACCACTGCGTCACACTTTTACACAACCATCACCTCCAACGGCAACTGCTCGACCTCAATCACTCTTTTCATTTGGAACTTAAAAATTGCAGAGACCTTTTTTTTTGTCATGGTCAATCCATGCGATACTGAGGAAGAGCATTTGCTTCAGCTGAGGTGCAGGATGGTATTAGGATGGCATGTGAGTAGAGAGAGGCAAAATTTGATAAAGGGAAAAAAAAAAGTATGAAACAGAATATTTCAGATTTTCTTTTTATTTACATCATTAACTAAATTACATTTTTTGTTTTCACTTCACATTGTTAGTCTCAAAATATTTGTGAGTATCAAATAACCTGGTGTGAGATCTGGAAGCAGGCCTTAGGGGGGCCAGCAATTCTCACTTATGAACAAGATCTGAGCTTATGAACAGTTAGCATAATATTGTTAACAGTTTCAAATGTTTCATTTTATGAACAGATAACGAATACCCAAATGGTGGTCATGACAGCCAAAAGATGAGAGAGTAAAAAAACAAACCAACAAGGCATACATCATCAATGTGGTCAGCTGTCTATCCATGATTTTTATATGTTATGAGTAGGATCAAGTCTGATTGATCAGCTGCTCAATCTAGCTTAAACCTTGATACAAGATGGTGCAAACTCAGTGACAATTTTGATTGCTCTGTAACCGCTACTCAACTTAGCTTTAAAAACTTGATAGATGGTGCCAACTCGGCAACAACTTTGACTGTTCTGTAACCGCTACTCAACTGAACTTTACTTAGAACTTGATATATGGTGAAAACTTGCTCTTCTGTTACCGTAGTGACACATCAAGACAGGACCAGTTGCCAAAAGGGAATAAATCAATGCTGTTGTGGTCCGGGCAGTCTCACCATGTGGATCTCATAAGCTGCATCGACAATATTGAAGGCCACACAAGAATGTAGGAGCGGTAAAATAGTCTCTCTTATGAATTGTACGGAGCCATCGCAGTGAAGATCACCTCCCTACACTGCCGAGTGTCTCATCTATGAGCTGGCAAACCTCCGTGGCCCTCGCTTTGGCCCTACCGATGCAGACCTGGACCTGGCTGGAGGACAGGGGGGTTCCTCCTGAAACAGAACCAAGGACAAAGTACTATTGAGTGGTGAAATATTCAGTACAGGGAAAACAAAATGTTTGATCAAATGCCATAATTGACAATTGAAGGGGAAAAGGGCATGTAAATAGGACATTTCTAAATTGATGGTTATGGAGATGCCACAGTGAAAAAAAATACAAACTCAGCTCCCCTTCCCCCCCCCCCCACACACACATACACAAACACAAACCATTGTTTAGTTCCTAATTATGTCACAGTTAACAAACATTAGGTCTAGCCCTCCCCCCCCCCCCCCCCCACATAAAAACAAGTAATTTATCAATTTTTTTTGGGTGAAATGTCAGCGAGCACTTCTGATGTTCCTTTGCATTTGCAGGCATATTTTGTGTACTGTCCTTAAAGGTATGACATGCTAGCATCTATGAGGTCATCTCTGTTGAACTTTTGAGGAATTCGCGTGCCGCAGTAATTTGGAGTATGTGTCTGTAGTATTAGGCATTTTGCTTTGCTGTATAGGCCCTACCTTAACTCGTTCACATGATCCCATTTAATGCACAAGTAATCTGCTGAATCAACCACATAACCTATCAACTCCATGATCTCACATTTCTGTACAGTGATGCCAAATGTTTTCATCACTGTATTATGCAGTTCTCAAAAGCGTCTGCATCACTACATTTTGAACCAACCCTTAAATTGGCAGCACATTTTAAAAGATTAAAGTTTTATGTTTCTGTGTCAAGGTGAGAAATTGTAAACATCTTTGTCCAATTTTATGGATATCAATGAATTTGTCCAGTTCAACCCATTCTTCATTATAGGATAGGGCTACAGAGCAAAATTCAGATTCTGTATCAAAATCCCCTTACCCAAAGTCTAAATCAGTTGGAAGAGTTAAATTCAGACACAGGCGACTCCTGATATAACAAAGTCCTCGGGACCACCAGCTTTCTGTTGTTACATTGAAACTTTATTACAGCTGAACACTAAGTATACACAGACATATAGACGATTAACTGGGGACATGTTTTTTTTTTTACTTTGTTGTAATTTTGTTATAAAGATATTTGTTACAATGGGAGTGCACAGTACAGAGCATTTCACACAAGTACAAGATCTGAGGCTTACCAGCCATCCATGTTACAACTTAGACACACTTGGCCTGATCAAGTGAGAATGGCAGGTTGGAATATGGGACATACCCGGTTTGTGGATGTTACATAATCGTCCATCCTTGGTGATGACCACTGTGATAAGACCGGTGGCAAGGTCCTCCTCCTCCACTGTAGGGTCTACCAGGAGGATGGAGCTGCAAGACGAGTGGTAAGAATGTGAATGTCCTCTTAGTTCCAATGAAAGCATGCTTACACAAACTCATTCGGAGTGCCAGTTATGACTTTGCAGATGCTTGATGTCGTTGTAACAATTTAAAAAACTGTTAATGATGAAAAAACACCTTTATCAACTACAGCTATAAGTGAAAAAAAAACCCACAAAACAAATAAATCATCATGATCATCATGTTCATCAAAACTAGGGTAATCGACAACATGAACATACACTTGATACAATGCCAGTAATCCAGTCACAATAGAATATGCAGAATACAAAAGACAAAACAACCTCACAGCAAATACATGTAGGGCTACATCGTCTTGAATCAAGAATTCTTTACCACAGAGTATATAATGTACTGGGTATATTTCATGGTGCTTGATTTTTACAATATATTTTTGAGAGTCATTTCATATTCAAAAAATTTCAAACTTGCTTAAATATTTCCCTCTCCCCCCGTAACACTTTTCTCTTGAAAAGGGAAAATACTTCTTTCTCATTCCATCAATATAGTTCTCGACTGCAAATTCAACCACTGATGAAATTGCCTTGCAAGTCCTGTTTTGGGAAATATATGGCAAATACGTAATAATATGGTATAACTTGTATTACACTCACTCATCAAACACGGAGAATGTCGTAGCCACTGGGTGACTGCGAATCTTCAGGGACGACCTTTCTGTCGATGAGGTCACTGCTAGTTCAGTCTCTTCATCAATCTTAACTACAGGAAGGGTTACTTGTGGTAAAAACACAGAAGAAACAACAAAAAGGTAATGAACAAAGCTAATTCAAAATTAGATTCTGAAAATCTAAAAATTAGACGGTAAATTTATAGACTTTTGTAAAAACATACCATACTATTTAATGTCAGAAAATGATGAATTTCAAAAATGATTAAATACACTTCCCTGGCTCATATTTAAAAATTGAAAAACATTTTCAATGTATTTTATTTTATGTTATATCATATATTATATATTATATATTATATATTATATATTATATATTATATATTATATATTATATATTATATATTATATATTATATATTATATATTATATATTATATATTATATATTATATATTATATATTATATATTATATATCATATGTTATATTTCAAGTGAAGAAGCATAGAAATCATCTGAAAGTACCCTTCAATTCCCTAACACATCCACAGCTGGTAAAACATTGAAAATCTCTCAAAGACTTAAATATCAACATTATTACAAGTTTACATAATATTGCATATTTTGGGTGTGACCGTGAGGGGTATTACCATTCTTGAGAGCAGCAAGCAGAGAAATGAGGCATGCATCATTGATGTTTCCATCATAGTCCAGACACATCATGTCACAGTATAGCACCCAGACAAGCTGTGGAATAGACAAACCATGACATAATTAAAGGCTGAACACTTCAAAATCTCCATGTTAAACAAAAACAAATAGCATTATTTTGATAAGAATATCCACTTGCATATACTCATTTGAAGATAACATTTGGAATAGGACTTGAATAATGATCAACATTAATACATATGACAGACTTGGTTTATCTTTAGCTTCCTTATGTGTAAATTGTTGGAATTAAAGATACAATCTTCAAAACGGCTGAAATTTTGTAGAAATCAGTCAAGCTTTCACAAGAATACAACCTTGAAGAGATGCTGTGTCTTCTGTAACTGTGACTAAGCTTTTTCATAGCATACGATAAATGCATATTTATGCAAATTGATAGCAGGTCTAAGAGCAAACTCTCGAGCTACCATCATTCTGATCTTCAGTTAAGGGACAAGTCCACCTTCATATACATAAGGATTGAGAGAATGCAGCAATATTAGTAGAATACATCAGTGAAAGTTTGAGGAAAATCGAACAATCCGTTCCAAAGTTATGAATTTTTTAAATATCTGTGCAGTCACTGCTGGATCAGAAGACTACTACAATGTATGATGTCACATGCGTACAACGATAAAAGGAAAAAAAAAGGAGAATTTCACCAAACTTTACTTTTTTATTAAAGTGCACACTTCTTTGACTTGTTACTGACGTATGTTAAGGGTAATATTATTCCCCCTGCCTTCTGAAAGAGAGAAGTCGAGTGTTCTTTTGTTATGCGAGAAAAATGGAAAAATGTTGGTATTTTTTATTCTTTCTTTATATCGTTATACCCATGTGACATCACAAGCTAAAGTAGTCATTTCATCCAGCCGTGACTGAGCAGAAACTTCACAAATCCATAACTTTTGAACGGATTGTCCGATTTTCCTCAAACTCTCACTGATGTCGTCTACTATTATTGCTGCATTCACTCAACCCACATGTTTATGAAGGTGAACTTGTCCTTAAAGCATTTACCTTTCCTTCTTGAATGCACAGGTCTTCATAGTCAATGATGTTTGAACTGCAACATGAAAAGAGATGAACATATATGTTTTTCTTTATTGTATGCTCATTGCACTAGAAATTTCTTTATTGTTAATGCTGTTCTTGTTTTGATCTTGTATAGGCCCATCTTTATGCTGCTATTTCAAGATGATGTCGAAAGCCAGTCATTTTTCAGAACATGATCACATGAAAGTATGCAATGAAGCAAACCCAACTACCTCCATGCACACTGGCGTAGGGGGGGGGGGGGGATGGGGACGGCCCCCCCCCCCCCCCCCCCCCCCCAGATTTGGTGTATTTGCGTGTATACTGTATGCATGTGCATGAAGCGGGTCTCCCTTTCAACCTTTCATCAAGTAAGATCATAATTTTTTTTTTAAATATTTCACTCAAAGTGTGCACCGGATCGTTGAATTTCAATAAACAAGTAAGACTGTTTCAAGTCGATAAAACACGCAAAGATATCATCAAATTGCACCATTTACAACAACAAAATGCAAAAACTTCTCTGCTCTAAAAGTACTTCAGTCATCTTTATCCCATGTTATCATAGCAGACATTTAATAAACCACTGTCCTTTGCTTACCTAGAGAGGGTGTCTGCCACAAACTGTGAGGTGACCTGGGCCTGCTCACTGGGTGGGCCTGGCTTGAAGCGGGAGGCACAGAGAGGGGGTAGGTCCACATTGGGAACTGTAGGGGGCCATAGCAACAGAAAATATGCCAATGTAAGAAGGGTACGACATTTTTTAAGAATCCAAAGACATATTTCATTATTTCATTTTCATGCCCACAGAAAATGCTACACATGATCATACATGTAGATATGAACACACCAAAGGGAAATGTGCTGGATGTATGTAAATTACGAAAACACAAATATGTTATTTCATCAAGAGTACTGGCTGCATATTATGATGCAACCCTCCACATTGATTCACACATTCAATTCTGTCACTGAAATGGGCTAGTACGCCACGTGACAAAAATGTCTACAGAGAAACTGGATTGGAGGAAAAATTGTTGCTGCACAGAGAAGTGAAAGAATGATCACATGACTATCAAAGTCAGGGAGTAATGTACACAAAACAAAATAAAACAAAACAAAAAGGTGATGATACCAAGTGATGTGACTGAGTCAAGTACATAATTATAGCATGAAAGATATGAAGGGCACCTTGAAACAGGTCATGCAAAAGGGGCATCTCTTGCACACCACACAAGAGGTGTCCATCATGTGACAATGAGGGTTAGTTTGAGATGCTCATACAATCGTAGGATGCCCAGTGAAACAACTGACTGAGAAGGCATTTCAAGCTGTCATGTCCCTCTGATCATTTCGTCTGGCTTCCCTACAAGTTGACCCATCACTCCACTTTTGTTGCTCCCTTCTTTTGACTTGACATGAACTCCTCTTTACAGTCTACATCGCCCTATTGCCATGGTTTGGAGGACACTCGCCGACTTTGACTAGTCTATCCGATTTTTCAGCAGACCTGGGCCCCGTTGCAAGAAAGTTGCAATCAATTGCAAATAATTGCTAATTTTGAAACAACCATTCTGATTGGCTCAGGGTCTGCCCTATTAAGAAGACATGCATGCAACAATGATTTTGATTGGCCGGTGACAATCAGTTGCAAGTTGCGTTTAAACGCAAAGTTTCTAGCAACGGGACCCTGGTGACTTTCTTGCAAGCCCTACAGCAGTTACCCTCTCAGTTTTTTTTTGCCCAGCCTAGCATACACAATATAGGTAAAATAAATACTGGCCAAAGGGAACAAGATTATTCATATGAATGTTAACCACAAAGCTTGATATGTCATAGTCTGGCTTCTGGACCCTTTTTTCCTGTTTTACAGCCCAACAAGCAATTAAGAATCTAGACTAGCAACCTGACAGTGATGCATGCTACTCAAGTTGAGTGCATTTATACGTTTGCATAATAACTTGATTGTGTGTGTATTGTTCTTGACCTGAGTAGTGGCAGTACTGCATGCACTGGGCATTACACACTGCTCAAAAGATCTATAAAAAAAGGATCTGCTCCAGATTTGTCAGAATATTTTTGGGTAAGCAAAAGACTCTACAGCATGGCGAATGCTGCAACAAATAACCCCCAGACCACAACAACGGGGTGATTGCTGGTCTTACCTAGAAATCCTCTCTTTGGTTCTTCTATGGTTGGAGAGGCAAATTCCTGCAATGGAAGGACAACAAACTTTTAGAGAAAATATTGGCAATCGCACAGTAATCTCTAAACCAACCACCATCACTATATTTAAGTGATGTTGCTCACAATGAAAACAGAATCATATCAATATACACACGTCATCATAATTTAACAAATAACATAAAAATGCTGCTAATTATTATGAAACTCACACATACACTACCAGTGGTACAACATATGACCATCATTACTCTATGCATACGTATGCAAGAACCATTGCAAATGAAAGTTTAAGACTTTTCTTCTTCCAATATCGTGGAATGAACAGATAAACAACATCAAATTCGACTTGCATTGAGTTAACAGAAGAATCAATTCTCAAATTGCTTTCTGGTTAAAAAAATATTCCAATGAGAAAAGTGAATATTAAAATGTTGTCATTTTCCTGCTTCCAAAAATCTGTTTCTCTTTGTTACAGGTGTCTCAAGACAATAATATTAACAATAACAAAAACTAAAATAATCAGACTAAGTCTGACATAATTTTGGACTACAACTGGGAAACTTCAAGTTCTGTTATAGACTTTGAATTACACTTAGTGTTGTCATAAGCACTACTACGTGATACTTCATTTATGTCAATCAAAATGTAACTAAAAAAAAATAGAAAAAAAGCATAGGCAACAAACAAGCAAGCAAACCAACTAACAAGAAAACACAGTGTTTATAAGCAACTGTGCAACAATGAGGAGCTCATACCGCTTTGATCCCACAAACCACTGTGGTATTGCCGAGTTTAACCAGGGCGGACCCATCAGAAGTACTTATGGAACCTACAGATGATATCAAACATTCAATAATAATCTCAAAGATTTTATACATGGGTAATTCCATGAAGTTGGGGCAGTGTCCATGTAGCATCGTGATATTTAAAAAATACATTTCAGCATAACTCAATATTAATTATGCTATACATTTATTGTTTGTAGGCTTTACATTTGCATTGAGGCCACACATTTTCCTGGAAATTTTGTGCCATTCAGACTCAATTTTGATGAAGTTATTAAACAATATGTAACAGTGTCCTGTAGCATCGTGACATGTCCATGTAGCATCGTGATATCTTAAAATTTGGTCCTAAGAGACAAATTATGGCACAATAATTATCTTACAATTATTGACCAAAATTTGATGCAATATGCATATTTACAAGATATGAATGAGATAGCTAAATATCTCAAATTTCCTGTACACAGTTTCAATTTTTAAAAAAAATTACAAAATGTATCATGATGCTATGCGGTGTCCTTTTGCTATGCGGTGTCCTTTTTTGTGACATTTAGTGGACATCGCGTAGCATAGTGACACATTGTGTAATTTTCTTGTACAAGTAAAACTGTGCAAAGGAGAGTTAAGATATTTAGCTATCTGACTAATCTAGTAATTATGCATATTATATCAAATTTTGGTCAAGCTAATTGCATTAATTTGTCTTCTAGGACCAGATTTTAACTATCACGATGCTACATGGACACGTCACGATGCTACAGGACACCGTTACATATCGTTTCAATAACTTCATCAAAATTGAGTCTGAATGGCACAAAATTTCCAGGAAAATGTATGGTCTCAATACAAATGTAAAGCCTATAAACAATATATGTATAGCATAATTAGTATTGAGTTAATGCTAAAATGTCACACTTTGTGCCCCAACTTCACGGAATTACCCACATAGTAAACATCAGTTTTTTTTTCTTTCTCATCCTCCTTCATCATCATCTGATTTTTTTTTTTTCACCTGCAACTTAATATGGTGCTTAATGTGTACAACAGATATTTCACAAACTATCAGTCTTGTAGGAATACAAACGTAGTCATAACTCACACAGAATTCTATTGCGTAATACTCGTGAGATATTACGTCAGGAGAGAGCCCGCCATGTGTGCATGCGCAGTAGAACCAATACGTCATCGTGCATGCTGAGATTCGGACGGAGGATTTATCCCTCCGTTTTTTCTGGCATTTTTCTTCGGATTTTGCCTATCTAGTGAATGTGTTTTGGGGTAAAATTGCTCCAAGACACTAGAACTGTACCCTGCTATTGGGCAGACAAAACAGTTTTCGAGCATCGAAAGCAGTTTCGAGTATCAAATCATGGATTCATCGGTTTCGCCGATCTCGGTGAAAGAGAAATTTCGCGCTGCCGCTCCACGTGAGCCCACGGCAGCTTCACACGCCGCCACGGGCGGACAACCAGCCGCCGCACAGGGGAAGCTCACAGAGCTGTGTGCCCCTACGGCTACACAAGATGGCGGGAAATCGAAACCTGCTCAGCGCACAGCGCAAGTAAAGAAGAGCAAACCTACAAATCCGGCAAAAACCCAGTCATCGACAAGCTCCGATGTGAACACTAGACTGAGTAAATTGGAAGACTTGCTGGAGTCAGTTATTCAGCGATTACCGGCGGAAAATCGTACTGCAAACTCTACAGGAGTATTGCATACGTCTGCAGTTACACCGCAGCCACGGGCTGCACACACTACCGATGATACGTATTCACATACGAGTACACAGCAGCCATACAGTGGCGAGCATTGTGAATACACGGGCGCCGGTATGGGGCAAACGCATTCAATCGCGGATGACGAGGAATGCTACCCAATCATGCCAGACGAAGTTCCACATATTGCGGCGAAGTTCGCAGTGAACGCAGATATCGGGGAACCGATAGAGGAAGAAATTGCTCAGTCAGCTACATATTTGCTCACACATCAACTGGAAAACAAAGCACTAGAGGAGACAGCAGCTAAATATGCTCTGCCCAGTAACTGCCAAGCTATGGATTCCCCAAAAGTGAACCCCTTCATTTGGGACAATCTTCCGACACATACAAAGTCAAGAGACTTGAAACTACAAAAAATTCAGAAATCAATGACAAAGGGCATTAATGCCTTTGTCCGTTCACTTCCATCGGGCAACATCACGGACCCACAACAAGATGCGCTGGCCCTACTTTGCAGTTCTTCTTTTGAGTTGAATTGCTTACGACGTGAGCTAATCAAACCAGACCTAGACTCAAGATGTGCCAGGCTGTGCAAGCCAGAGAATATGGTTGGTACTACCAACAAACTACTGTTTGGCGACAACCTCAGCAAGAAGGTTAAGGACCTTATGGAAGAACAGAAAGTTACGGCAGGGGTGATGAAGGGACAAAGAAAGAGCTACTCAAGCCCACATCCCTACAGGGGATTTAGGCCCTCGCCGGGGTTCGCTAGTGCTACCCACCGAAGCTACAAGGAAGCAGGCTGGTCCAGATCTCGTGCCCCTGCCACTGCGACTCGGCCTTTTTCTGGTACTGGTGACCGGCCTTTTTTAGAGCGGAACCCGAGGCAGTACCGCCAGAGCCAAGCACAAGGCAACAAGAAGCCACTGCCTCCAGCGCCTCACACACAACGGAAACGCTAAGCCTTACAGAGGTGAGAGATGAAATAACTCTAGAAACCCCACATGATTCTCCCAAAGTTGGAGGTCGACTGTATGCCTTTCAGGATAATTGGCGAGCTGTTACATCTGACCCATCTATTTTAGAGGTCATAAATGGTTACAAACTAGAATTTGCGGCCACGTTGCCACCATCCAGAAACAAACCCCCAAGAAGCTACAGGCTTTCTGAAACTGATAGAAGAGCTCTATCTATTGAGATTAATAAACTGTCTGAAAAGGGGGTCATTGAAAAATGCTCCAGAGAAACAGGAGACTTTGTCTCTAATATTTTCTCAAGACCTAAGAAAAATGGAGGTACACGCCTCATACTAGATTTAACAGATCTGAATAAGTATTTACCTTACCAACATTTCAAAATGGAAAATATCCATACTGCCTCACAGCTCTTGTCAAGAAATGCCTACATGGCATCAGTCGACCTCCAGGATGCATATTATGCAGTCCCAATCCACCCATCTCACAGAAAATTCTTCAAATTTATTTGGGAAGGCCAGTATTGGCAATATAAGGCCCTGCCTAATGGCTTGAGCACTGCTCCTCGATTATTCACGAAATTGTTGAAACCTCTCTTGGCAATGTTAAGGCAGCAAGGCCACACTGTGGTTTGTTATCTAGATGATACACTCATTATTGGGGACACAGTAGAACAGACAAAGAACTCTGTTAAAGCAGTCACTCAGGGCTTCGAAAGCCTAGGATTTCTAGTACACCCAGACAAGTCTGTACTACAGCCACAAAAAGTGATCCAATTTTTGGGCTTTATCTTGAACTCGGAAGACATGACTCTTCGATTGCCAGAGGCAAAAATGCATGAAATTAAGATGCTCTGCTCAGAGCTCAGATTAAGCTCGAGCACTACAATTAGGCAAGTTGCCAAAGTGATCGGAAAGCTGGTGGCAGCCTCGCCAGCAGTCCAGTATGGGCCTTTGTTTTATAGGGCCACAGAGAAAGAGAAAGTTGTTGCCTTAAGATTGCACAGAGGTCACTTTGACAGGAGAATGTCGTTATCACATGAATCTAAACAAGAACTCAATTGGTGGGTTTCCAATGTCCAGTCGGCATTCATGCCACTAAGAAGACCCAATCCGTCTGTTGAAATTCGTACAGACGCAAGTGGTAGTGGTTGGGGTGCCACTGACCTACACAATTCCACAGGGGGTAGGTGGAATGAAGAAGAGTTAAGATATGTCAAAGACAGTAAGAAAATTATCTTGAACTACTAGCCGTAAAATTTGGGCTGCAATCACTATGTAGTAGAGCTAACGATGAGCACATTCTCATCCGCACGGATAACACCACTGCAGTTTCCTACATAAACAACATGGGAGGAATGAAATCAGTGGAATGTAATAACATTACGAGAGACATTTGGATGTGGTGTATTGATCACAATGTGTGGATAACGGCATCACATTTACCAGGCAAACTAAACGAAGAAGCAGATCGCTTGTCTAGAAAGTTTGATGACAGGACAGAATGGATGCTTGACAGGGACATTTTTCAATCCATCACTGCTAGATTTGGAGAACCTGAAATTGATTTATTCGCATCTAGACTGAATAAGCAAGTACAGAATTATGTTTCATGGTTACCTGACCCAGAAGCAGTGTCAGTCGATGCATTCACTCTCAATTGGAATGGATTGAAATTCTACGCATTTCCCCCATTTTGTCTGATTGCAAAATGCCTGCAAAAAATAAGGGAGGATAATGCAGATGGAATAATCATTGTACCCAACTGGCCCAGTCAAGCATGGTTTCCCCTCTTGCGAGAAATGACAATTGGGAAACCTATGTTGCTTCACAGGAGCAAGACACTCCTAACACTCCCAAATTTGAACACACCTCATCCCTTACATGCAACTCTTGATCTTATTTGTTGCAGGCTATGTGCACACCACTAGAGCACCAAGGAATTTCGAGGGACATCATTAACATCATGGCTGCTTCTTGGAGAGATTCCACCAAGGCGCAATACAATATCTACATTAAAAAATGGTACCAGTTTTGCCGTGAGAACAATATCGACTGCTACTATGCAGATGTTACGGATGTCCTCAAATTCCTCAGTAAACTCTATCATGTGGAACATGCAGCTTACAGCACCATAAACCAAGCTCGCAGTGCTTTATCATCTTTCTTGACACTAACTGACGCTTCGTGTACAGTTGGTACACATCCCTTAGTCTGTCGGTTCCTGAAAGGAGTTTTTCACCTACGGACTCCCTTGCCCAGATACAAAGAAATCTGGGATGTTGGTCCTGTTTTTAGATTGTTGCGTATTATGTCACCAGCAAAGTCGCTGTCTCTGAAGAAATTAACATTAAAACTGTGCATGATCATTGCTTTGACTTCAGCGCAAAGGATTCAGTCTCTGAAATTCATGGATCTTGATCATTTACAATTGAGAAACAGTTCAATTACTTTTCACTTTGAAAAACTGATCAAACAGAACCGACCAGGGAATGTTGGGTTTTCGGTTACCCTGGAATCTTATCCTCCAGACAGACGCCTGTGCGTAGTAAGGTACCTCAGAGAGTATATCGAGAGAACAAGTATGCTCAGGGGGGATGAACGACAGCTATTCATCAGCTACAAGAAACCCCACAAAAGGGTATCATCACAAACTATTGCTCGTTGGCTGAAGGAAGTGCTTACATCAGCAGGTATCAACACTGATAAGTACAAAGCGCATAGCACTCGAGCAGCATCAACTTCAGCCGCGACCAGGGGTGATGTACCAGTGACTGCAGTACTTGAACAGGCTGGATGGTCAAACGAACGAACGTTTCGACGTTTCTACAATAAGCCAAAAGACGCCAAAATGAGCTTTTCGCAGGCTGTCACTCGTGTAGCAGAATACTAATGACCTCTTGGTAGGTGCTTCAGTTATTCACATAACTTATGTTATGTCTGGGGGAAAAATGTATCGTCACAGGCTTTAAAGTCTCCTGACGTAATATCTCACGAGTATTACGCAATAGAATAGAAAGATTAAACGAGAACTTACCTGTTCGAAGCTTTAATCTCGATTCTATTAAGTAATAGGAGGGTGATATTACGTCCCCTCCACACCCACCCTGCGGTTCTAACAGGAGTGTAAGTCGGCATTGTTTCGAACAGGATTGCAAGTTCCCGTTATCTTTCATCTAGTGACAATCCATTTTTCACTCTTCGAAAATTGGTTCTACTGCGCATGCACACATGGCGGGCTCTCTCCTGACGTAATATCACCCTCCTATTACTTAATAGAATCGAGATTAAAGCTTCGAACAGGTAAGTTCTCGTTTAATCTTTCTATTCTATCAAAATACAAAGAAATTAAGGAAATGCTAGCACTTTCTCCTCAGTAAGTAAAAAGTAAATACTAGTACAGTCAGTACAGTCACAAGTTCAACTGTAAACACACAATTACAAGGAGACCACGATTGTCAATCATACAGTGAATGTTCATCCGGTGTTTAGAAAATAATGATTTAATGTGATAATTTAAATAACCCTAGGAATAACAACAACAGCAACGCAATGCAAGGAGATGCAAGAAATTCAGAAACGATTAGTCCAAATCAAAAAGGAAAATGCTCACATAAAGACACATAGTATGTATTTTGGATTAGGTACAAATTTCTCAAGTATTGACTTTTTGTTCCTACTGTTGTACAGTTTTTGATGAAAAATTTCCTTTCCGGGAATAGTGATATTTTCCTTTCTAGGATCAGTGATATTTTCCATACAAAAAAAAGGTGTTACAGAAAGTACTCACTTTTTGAATATTCACATATCATTCAGTTGATACCTTAGCTGAAACTAGGATCTCACGATAAACCTGCTTGAATTTGTTCGCCTCATTGATTCAAAGCATTCATAAAAAAGAGACTTCAAACACATGCTAACAACAAAAAGCACACTCAACAGACAAACTTGATCTACCAATTTGGATACATTCTGATGCATATATACTTGTTTAAGCTTACTATAATTTTACCCAAAAGTTAATGACTTGATTGCTTTGTATGTTCATATCAAAATACATATCTTAATAAAAACTAGAGGGTACAAGTTTTCAACTTATGCCAAAATATTTTCCAGTGTCAAAAAGAATGGGCTTTAGCATCCTACGGAGAAAAATTGTATCAATGAATAGAAATAACTAGACTATAGAAAGACACATACAATGTATATCTAAGTAACTATCTCTGAAGCGAGAGACAAAAAACTTTTGCACTTACCTACATTAAGGACAGTTGACCGGATTTCACCTAACTCTCTTCCATCTGGTCTTAATTCAGCTTTCTAGAATTCAAACATTATGCATATAAAATCAAGAATAATTCATGGCAAAGGAAAACATACAACAAAAGATAATCATATTCTCCTCAATGTTGCCCTAGTACCCATGTACAGACTGTATCATGAAGTGTTTCTCAGGAACAAAATTCCAACCTGGAAATTTTACCTTAATCATAGAAATAATTAGTATACTGCATGTACCTTGAAGCTCTTAATTGTGACAACAGCAAGCCTTAGATCTGCGACGTCAATGCAAAGAAGACGCCCATTACGCCAAAAATGGTGTTCTGCACATGCGCGAGACAGTTATTTCCATTGTCTACAACCCAGAAGGCTGCATCGTCTTTGCATTTGTGTTGCAGATCTAAAGGTAAAGCTCGCTAATACCAATCTACTCAGGACTACATCTCTTCTTGTCTGGACATTTCACTAATTTCAATCTCTGTCACCGAGCTCCATGCAGAGATCACGGGCTCCATCTGGGACTTAAAATTGAGATGCTTAGTTTCACTCTAAATGAATTAATAAATATTATAGTAAATAAATACTTTTATTGGGAAATGAAGAGATAGAGTCCTCTAACTACATGTACATGTAATTATCAAATCTGTATGGGCCGGAAATCGCCAAAATGCAACCAAAGAAAAAAAAAATAGAAGTGCCTAGAAATTCACATTTCACCTCAGCTTGAGAAGATGTTGATTTATCACAAGATTTTAGTATGATTACAGTGAAAATTGTTTGAAATGTTCATGTTAGACCATTCAGGTTTGTACAATACAAAATTTGAGGCTCATTTGCCATTTTTCTCTTTGTTGTCCACACTGTATGAATGTGTATGGTGAATTGTGGGTATGTATAGTGATTCTGGTGCATGAATAAGATGTGAAAGACATCGATTATTCCATTATGAAAATTGTGTCTGGAATTTATAATGCCATTGTGCACCACACTAGTAAAACTGACACTCTAGATAACTTTTTTAAAATCAACATGAAAAATTCACATTAATTTTGCAAGATTCATAGTTTTTTGGATTTTGTGAATAGCAAGTGTTATTTTTGCTCAAAATTTCATCCCCTGAAGACAGAATTCACATTAATGAAGAATAAAGAGTCTGGTAGCACAGTCTGACAATACTGTATGCTTCTACTATCACCAGATCAGAGGTTATTGTGCATAAACTTACAGAGATGCATCCCAAAGCTGAACCATCTCGACTTATTTCTCTCTTCGTCATCCTAATTAACAAATTCAAATTTAGCATTTATCAATTCAGTTAGAGTAAAACTAAGAGTAGAAAGTGTTTGGGAAGCTGCAGCTCACATTCATCCATCAAGATTACAGGAGGAGCACATCTTCATCTAACTATACACAGCCCTGTCACTGTACACCTGGTTGGGCTAATCTTCATCTAACTATACACAGCCCTGTCACTGTACACCTGGTTGGGCTAATCTTCATCACAATTT
The DNA here is from genome assembly GCF_040938485.1 of Diadema antillarum. Taxonomy (NCBI): domain Eukaryota; kingdom Metazoa; phylum Echinodermata; class Echinoidea; order Diadematoida; family Diadematidae; genus Diadema; species Diadema antillarum. The sequence goes on along the minus strand of NW_027270892.1, from coordinate 1,635,206 downwards.
GTCTCTTCTCTCCACCTTGACCAACTCCCTTGTCGTTGCCTCTTTGCTCAAGCAGCTATACTCCTCAAAATCTATTAAGTATTTATAGTGCATTTTAGTGGATATTCCTCTTCATCGTAGTATTAGTATCACACTAACCCCGGGACGCTCCGTATACAGTTACACACTGTGGGAGCGTCCTGAGTCAATAGAGTGCTATATCGGTAAGCTTGAAAAACATACACAGTCTGTCACAGATTTTCGCACCTCCGTAAGTTTCGAATATCACGAGGAAAAAACGTACTTTTATAGTATACATAAGATTCTTATCTAATTAATACCCTTCGTTCACCTTGTTCTTGTTCACACTGGTCCAATGATCTTGAAAAACGTTTTTTTCACGGCCATATACGGGTCCGTAGTCCTAGCTCCCCATCCCATTCACCATTTTCGAAATCAGTATGCAGTACACTGCGCACGTAAATATTCATGTGCTGGCGGAGTCGCAATGCGTTTAGCCTTCTGACAAGGCCTGCGCGCGCGCACCCACCCAGAAAGCAATGCAATATACAGCGAGAGGGTTTGCCAACAGTATGATAAGGCCTTGCCACAAAGCTACACGACTTGACGGCCAGCGCATGCGCACAAATCTCAAATCCATTGACTGTATAAGATGTAGTTCTCCCGAGTTCCTCTCGACCGAGTCGCATTTAACTCATCAAACCGAGCAGAAAGGGACTATTGCCAGAACCAAAAGTTGAACGCAGTCAGTCTTCAACATTACATCTTCACCTGTAAGTCTTCATATTGCAGAATTTTTGCGATTTCATATTGATTTTTAGGCGCTATACTTCGCCTGTCATGATCATGTCTGCTACAATGCGCAGCCCCAACACTGCGTGTTGGGGCTGGTCGCAGTTAGTATCACACCAGCTGTATTCACTGGCAGATGAGACCAACCCGTCAAGTTCACCATACCTGATGCTTCTGTGGATGCACACAACTTCAACATCAAGTAAATCTACTTGTATACTCCTTGTCCACCCATACATACATCATCCATGAGAATCTGGCATCGACTTCCATTAAAAAATCATGCAGCTATCAAACTCATCTTCCCTCACCCCTTTCCAGGACCAGGTGGTTGCCTTCCCACCCCAACTGTCGGTCAGAAGTACGCAGCCACCAACACATGCTGGACTAGGCTAGCTAGGACTTCGGTTTGTGTGTGTGTGTGTGTCCTTTTTGTATAAGGCTGCCTAAGTTCTTGCAAACTATTTTTACACAGCCCTGCATGCGCAAGGCATCTGGTCAGGCTACCTCCTTGACCTTGTTCTCAATGTTAACTGCAGCAGCAGTGACTCACAGCACCCCGCAACGAGATTACCTCCTTGCTGTTGAGTGTTGTAAACTGATGATGTCACCAGCTTTGTTTTTACTTGCACCCACCTGCAGCTGTACCTTTCACTTTTTATTGTAAACATTCCCAAATGTCATTGCACAGTGTGTCATGTCAACCTGTTGAGTGTTGTTGCGTGTTGGCCATTATACGGGCATTGTGACTGCACACGCACCCCATACTTAGGCCCATCCATCCCGGCCCAGTTTAGCTTCCAGAATGAGCTGCAAAAGGGATTATTTCTACAAGATAAGACAAGACAAGACTAGCTATCTAACTGTTACAACAAGATATATATAGTATACTATCGCAAGAGCCTATATCACTAAATTATAACAGTTAACGTTAGCTATTTAATATCAGCACCGCGATTCGCATTAAGTGTTAGTCCCACACGATTGAATTTGTGTGACCTTACTGAGAATCAGTTGCTCGTTCTTAGACATCTGATTTGCATTTTATAAACTCACCAGAAACTGCCTGTAGAACTCCACTGGTTGAGCTGTTCTGCAAGAAAATGAAAAGTCAAAGGAATAAATATTTGACATTTAGAAATGTTAACAAAGATCTGAGTTATAGGTCTAGATGTAAACAAACACACGTGCTTACTTGAACTCCGCAGCCATGGCATTGCCCGTGTGTACTGCTAGGTCACGACGGATGTCGTACTGTGTTGGTGTACGAAGTTCTGTGGTACGAACCAGGCGGGCGCGGCGGCGTGCGCGATACGCGCGTTATGGCTGTCAAGCTACAGCGTGTATGTAATACCCAGTAGGCGCGATCACAGGAGGCGCGGCGCAAGAAGGTACAAGTTCTGCACAGATGATCGGTATGTCGAGCGATCCTTTGTGTGATGATCTAGTGGACAAGCTCTGTTTAGCTCCGATATGATGAGGATGCGTGTATAAAATGAGACTGGGGCCGGGGATGATGCATGGGCAATTCCCCAAGCGAATAAGGTCATCCGGTTTTCTACTACGGTCTACACTAGTCACTACTACAGGGTACAGTGCTTTGAATGGAAAAACAGAGCCTCAGAGGGAAATCAAATGCTTTTAAAGTCAGAGGGAAATCACTCTATAAACGCCCGGTCACCGCTGTTAAATCGGCTCACTTCTGGAAATTCGCCTAAATTGTAAGTTTATGGACAAAGGGAACAAAGTCAGTCGTCAGTGACTGAGGATGGGAAAAGTTTACAGTCTCCGGCATCAAGTGTCACATCTTTGTCTTTCGACTTCATAGCCATAGGGTGTGTTCAGATGAGAAAAAGTTATTCAGTTCTTTAATACTAAAAGGGGACATTTGCACAACAGGGAATGACACTAGAACCAGACAGGGAATTGCCTTTCGAACACTTTTAATTCGGTCTTCGGTACCGAAACGTCAACGTAAGTCCTCCGTTGACAGTCGCCATCTTTCGTTGTTCCTTCCGCCCTCTCTCGGCGTATCTGTTACAACCGTTTACACATTATGTTCCCTTACATTAGTTACAATACATTGGCCTACAGGATCTCACTATTCTCAGTATCTGTTCCATATTAATGCAATGCACCACCTATCGGCAGGGTACCTTCCCATCGGCACCCTGCGTATCATGGCTCTTTGCGTATAGAATGAAAAGGTACGCGCGGGATTAAGTGTCATTACTATAAAGACAATAAAAACGAAGAAACGAAAATCAAACTCAAAAACAAACTAACAAACCAAGCTAAAAATTACAGATCCGCTCAGTAACGACGCATGGCTGTGAAATTCACGTGTATTACCTATGCTGTGAAATTCACGTGTATTAGCATAGTGTGAAATTCACGTATATACCTATGGAGGGGAGGGGGTGCCGATCGCAAGGTACCCTTTTTAGCTGCGCGAAGAAAACGGAACGCACGCACTAAAATTGCGCTATTTTAAAACGGAGATTCATACGAGACGGTCACGACATTCAAAACTGCAGTATTTATGGCATACGTGTATTTGAGGTAAGAATTAAGGGCCGTTCACACTGGAGCGGTTTTGCGGCAGCGGCAGCTGCGGCGGTTTGCCGCTAAACTCTGCCGCAGCGGCACGCTGTGCACACTGGAGCGGTTTGCCGCGCGTAATATGCAAATTAGATTGTTGCCCTTGGGCACCTGCAGTTTACTAGTAATCAATTACATAATTATCATGCACATGTATACCGTGAATACATTCCCCATGGATCTGAGAATTTACAAAATCACTTTTCCAAAACGAAACAAACAATAAAGGAAATCAAGGATGCGTATTAACATGCAAGAAGACTATTGGACAATCAGTACTGGAATCTCAGCTTTTCAACTTTTTGCTTAAAAAAAAAAGAACACTTTCAACACAGACTGTTCAATGAAACTGCAAAATATTCCTTGTGTTACTGATATTGGTATGCACGCAGAAATTATTGCATCGCACCACTGCCATAATCCAAATTATATACTGAGAAGGCGGTACATAAAATGTGTATATCCAACACCTCAATATCTCAAATATGATCTGCGAATGTCACATTTTCCTTGTTCTTGTTTTATTGTTTGTTTTTTTCTTTTTACAATATTAGTCAGCATCCAAAGTAATGATATCTTATCTTGTTTCATATTAACGAGAAAATGACTAGTATTTCTTTTTTCTGGTGTCGGTAAAGTAGTCAACTGTATGAAAGATGAGCTCTTTAAAAAAAAAAAAAGAAAAACCAGCAACATACTTCTTTACTTGTCATTCCAATCTTTTACCATAGAATAGTATACCGGTATTATGATATTAGATCATCATGATTGTGTCATTCATTTTCATGTGCCTGTTTGTGTAATGATTTTTGTACTTCATAACTCACTTTTCCTACTGCGCCTTGAGCACGTTAGTCATGTGGAATTGGCACATTAAATGTATACTGTATTATTATTATCATTATTACCGATGAACTCTATATGGATGAAATGTTAATGTTTGATTTGATTTATGTCAGTTCATGCTCTTTTTGGAAGTGTAGTTACAAAGGCGAGGGGATGTTTTAGAGAATATGCCTACCATTCACTCTCCTACTCAAACCTACTAGATCTACGGATGTAGAGTATAATGTAATCCACAAACGGCCCATAATAAACTCACCCACATACTGTACTCCCAGCTATGGAAAAACAAGAGTAGCATTTTCACTCTCCACAACATGTGTTTTATATTATGCATGGGGAAGAAATTAGCAGTTTTGCATCCTCTTAGTAAAAAACAAACAAACAAACAAAAACAAAAACTACACACACACACTCACACACACACACAATGTCAGTTTTGATGTCAAATTCATACTTTTGCATTACACCATCAAATCTACTCTTTCAGAAATCTAGATAGCATTAACAGACAGTCGATTTCCAAGTGAACCACACAACTCTTGGGTAAAGTGATTACCAAAAGCCAACTGAGTTCGGTTTTAGTTTTGTGGAATTGCACTAAATCTTTTCTTCGAAATTTAAAGGACAAGTTCACCTTCATAAACATAAGGATTGAGAAAATGCAACAATATTAGTAGAACACATCAGTGAAAGTTTGAGGAAAATTGGACAATCGATGCAAAAGTTATGAATTTTTTAAAGTTTTGTGTTGGAACCGCTGGATGAGGAGACTACTACAGCTTGTGAGTCATATGCGTACAACAGTATAAAGAAAATGTAAAAAAGAATTCAACATATTTTCACTTTTTTCGCATAATTAAAGAGCACTTGACTTGCCTCTTTCTAAAGGCAGGGGGAATAATATTACCCATAACATTTGTCGGTAACGAGTCAGGGGAATGTGTACTTTTTTCAAAAGATGGAATTTTGTGAAATTCTCTTTATATTTTCCTTATATTGTTGTACGCATTTGACATCTAAGTTATTCATACACTGCAGTAGTCTTCTCATCCAGCGGGTACTGCACAAAAACTTTAAAAATTCATAACTTTTGAACGGATTGTCTGATTTTCCTCAAACTTTCAATGATGTGTTCTACTAATATTGCTACATTCTCTCAATCCTTATGTTTATGAAGGTGAACTTGTCCTTTAACTACCGAATGAAAACATTAGTTAACAGGAATTTTAACCAACTTATGTCGGTAAATGACAAACATCACTCGAAATACACATCAAACAATGTACATACACTAATACAAACCACACATGTCAAATTTAGCACTTGTGACACTAATTCAGGACAATTGTTCCGACATACAATCTCATTTGATGTGATCTAATATGGCAGTCTGTTGCAGAAATAAAGTACAGTGTATACATATACTGTTAACATTTGCGAAGGGAAGTACATGTAATATAGCACATTCACATGTAAAATGAAAATTCACAAGATCTGACACTGTATGAGCAACTTTGTAAATCTGAATGGACAGACATGAGTTGTCAAAACAATACAGTAATGGTAGTATGGTACTGGATTTTATGAATGATTGAAGTACATGTATGATAATTAACACCAATGTAATTTGTATCTTGGACCAATTTTCTATAAGCATATTATTCTCATCTCCTACATCTGAAAAAAGAAGAAGAATTAATTCAGTGCAAATTCCTAGCAGAGATGCATACTTTACAACATAAAACAAATCAGCTGTTTACATTTCACTTTCAAACCTTGTAAGGACCAATCTTTCTAAGTAATAAGAAACAAAAAGTACTTGTATTACATGTACATGGGTCTAGGGCAATTACCCCCTGGGCAATTACCCCGGACCCTTCCCCTGGTTCTAATCCTAATCCTGAACCTAATCCTAACCCTAACCCAAACTCCTAACCCTTGTCCTAATCCTAACCCTAATCTTTATTCTAACCTTATCACTAACCAGTATTTAGCCAGGGGGTAATTGCCCTCTGGGGCAATTGCTTGGATACGCATGTACATACATGTAGGACAGGAAAAATATAAGAGAGAATAGGATTGAGAGAAAAGAGCAGTACAGAGTTCATCAAATGAAGTGAGCAAGAAAGAGCGGATACATGGGGGTGGATGAGGCTTGAGATTTACAATGATATGGACATGTATTGAAGTTACAAACACAAACACAAGAAAATCAGGATAAGCAAAGGAATACAACAAAAATGGGCACCTAGGTGCTTACATGGTTCAATTTAGCTAGTCAGATAACAAAATCAAGTAGCAAACAGAATAGCAACATATTATGCATATCCAATGCAATGACCTGTTATGAGTTGTCTGACATCAAATACTAATTTAATGCAAGGAAGGTACAAACTGAGTACCAATTCAAGATTATACATGTAATGAAAATAACATTCGATGCCATGTCAACATTCATAGATTTGGGTTTCAAGATAAACTTGAAGCTTTCAAAAATCTGTAGTAACATGCTTCAGGTACACTATAAAGTGCTTGGTCTACTGCTAATCATTTTACTCATTGCCATGCAGCATAATACAATATTGCATCCATACTCCAAAGTCAAATACACACATGTGACAGGTACATGTACTATGTAGGTACATAGTGAAAAGGTGGAATTTCATCACATTTTTGAATAGTATGTTGGCTACTGGCCTACCTGGGAGCAATGCAAAGAATTCTTGTGTTGTGGACCTGTACATGTATTATGCTATCACATTTCTCCTGAGTCGAGTTCTAACTGCGAAGTGATACACAATAGCCTGCCTTGTATGATAATCATGAAGAACTTGATCACTTCTTATGAACAAAGATGAAATTGCGTGGGGTACATCTTCACTACTCAAGTGATACATGAAGGATGCCAGTTGAAGACAATTATATCTTGTGTTTTCAATTTACCATTCACATTATAAAGACTGAAAGTAGCTTGATCCACAATATCTTGGTTAAATTTTCTATAGATTTTTTTTCATTACCATGGCAACACATTAATTACATACCACATTTACCTGTAATAGTGGCCACATATGCCAAGTTCTAGGTCAACTCCTGAAAAAGCAAGAGAGTTGTTGTAACTTGGGTGGGAACCAGGTGCAAGCATGGTTAGCAACAATACTGTTGACAGATATTTAGGCCAGGTGAGGTCATTTAGAACTAGTCTCCATGGCAATGTCACAGTTTGGTGCTCTATACATCCCTTGTCAACTTGTACACACTATGTGTGGGCGTGGTGTGTAATAATGGAATTAGCAGCTTTTCACATACTAGTATTCGATACTTGTCTACATTATCATAAGTAAAACTAACTCCTTGAAAAGTGAATACATGTACATGTTTCAAAGAAGCATTAACCACTAATAGTATCAATATAATGGTAGCTTATCATTCATACATGGTACAGGTGTATAGTCAAAATACAACAATATCCAAAGGGCAAATGGCTTGTGAAATAACATAGTCACTGTTATGAGGAGATCACAATTAATGGGTCAGTGCCTATTTCCCTATAACATTGTATGTACTTCTCAAGCAAATGCTGTTTTATTATGCAGACTTGATACGGGAAGGGTGGAGATGATAAATAAATGGTTGCATTATGGTTGACTCGGCAAATTTAGAAAATAAGGGATGGATGCCAAAGTTTCAAATCCTCCTTGTTTGTACAGGAGTCCCTTTTAAAATGGTCTCACCGCCATGCAATGTGGCCAGTAGTTGCGATTTAGAACGAAGATCAACTTGAAGACAAGATCAGCTGCACCCACAATGCCTTGAGGACTGTGCCCTGTGCTCCACAACTGCAGATACATGTACCTGAAGAGGGTATAATTTGCTTTCTCCAATAAGAAGGATGAAGGGCTGTGACTGCGGATGTTCTGTGTCGACCACATATGAGTAGTTAAAACAGTCCTTCCTGGAAGAACGAAAAAGGCAGGCATATATGGAAACAGTGTAAAAAATTTTAAGACATATTGATGTGCACTATTTTCTTATGCCTTTATACACATGATATTTCCAGTAATTTTGTATCATATATTTACTAGCAACTCCAGCAAACTAGGAGCAAGAGTGACCAAGATCAGAAGGTCATTCTTTAAAGCTGAAGATCTACTATGCACATGCAGAAGTGAGTCAAACCATGATATCTGGAAACAGGGGACAAAATTGTTTCAGAAGGGAATGGGGAGGTACGTGTAGTACAGGCCTGTAAGAAAGCTACAGATTACAACAGAACAATTCACACAATTCTGGCCTTCATGGTGCAATTTGTTTGTTTGTTTGTTTGTTTTTTCCCATGTCTAGCTTAATTACAAACCAGAACCGTCTTTGCAAAGAAGTGTAACTTTGTCTTAAGTCAAAAATGTTTTGGACCAACCCCCCCCCCCCCCCCCCCCCCCCCCCCCCAAAAAAAAAAGAAAAAAAAAGAAAAAGAAAAAAAATAGAAGTGACATACAATTTTACATTCAAAGTTATATTTGACATGCATTTTCATGTCCTTCGAAACTGATCAAATTGGTATGGGCCAATTACTAGACCTAGGCACCTATGGTACACTATAATATACACTATTAAAATGATTGATTGGTCCATGCTGCATAATTATTGTCATACCTGTCAAATGTATGGGATGTTGCCATATACATTATAAAGAAAGAGAAGAATCTACATACATGTACATTTCCTTGAATGAAGGGGCAGGGTAAAGATTAAAAGATGTGCCTTCACAGAAATTTCACTCTTGATTTAAGTTCACTCTTTAGTTCTAGGTGACATACAAAATAATGTACAATGTACCTGTGTTGTCATTAGAATTATCAGGTACGGTACAATACATGTACCATCACTTCCAAAATAAAGTTGTTGATTTTTCTTCCCACAGGAGTAAGGTCAAGTTCTGAACAATGGTTATGGTAAAAATGTACCTAGAATATCAATCTTTTGAATAATGCACTTTCAGTAAATCCTGAAAGCTGAAACTCACAGCTTTCCAGTCAATGAGTGAGCTTGCATCAAAGCCTGGTCAGGGATGCAGCCTCCCTTGCATGGTCTTTCTGCATTCGCTGAATAGGAGGGAAGCAGATTCAATCACTGTTTACCTGAGGGTAAATAATATTCATACAAGTGAGGTGTTATACAAATGATGTGTTATACATGTACAATGCATTATAATGTTATTTCCTTACATGAATGGGGGAACTTTTTACTCAGCACAAAGAAAATGTAATATAAACAGGTCTCTTTTAAAAAGCACCTTAGCCCTTCACTCCCACAACCAACACCACATGCAGGAATTGATTGCCTGAACTTTTGATATCTGATTTTTGCTCTTAAATTGCTCATGTACAGTGTAAGTGCTATTAAAATGGCAAGTGCTTTTATCAATGAAACTATTCATGAAAATATACATTTGGTATTGCTACCAACATGAATTAACGCACTGAATTACCTGCAGAACACAATACAGAAGGTCATCTTTCCTACCGAGGAACACAAAGGACTGGCACAGCCTCCCAGAAGAAGTAATGGCTGCTTCAACCCTTGATACAATATGTCAAGGGTCAGCAATTAACCAACCCCTGCATCACTGGCACTTAATTGTATAAATGAGGGTACCACCTATCGGCACCCTATGAATTTGCAGCTCATTTATTCCAAAAGTATAAAACAAATTCACCAAAGTTTTTCCTCAAATAAGCTGTAAATACTGCAGTTTCAAATCTTGTGACCGTTCTGTTGATTCCAAATCTCTGTTGTAAAATTATGCAATTTTAGTACGTGCGATGCATTTTCTTCGCGTGGCTGAAAAAGGGTACCTCACGATCTGCACCCCTTCCCTCCATAGGTAATACATGTGAATTTCATAGCCATGCGTTGTTACTGTGTGGATGTGTAATTGAAACGTGTTTAGTTTGTTTTGTTGGCTTGATTTTCGTTTCTTTGTTACTGTTTTCATACCTATAAAATGGCACTTAATCCCACACGTACCTTTTTGTTCTATACGCATACAGCCATGATACGCAGGGTGTCGATGTACCCTGCCAATAGCTGGTACCCTTACCATACATTGAAGAAACTGTCCAAGTCTATTGATTGTGGGAAATGTGGGCATCTTTGGAAAGGCAAGACAAGATAATGCACACGTATGCTTACCAGCTACAGTACAGTTACAGTTAAAGTGATTTTAAAACATTACCCTTAACTTGGTCAAACTCAGCCTGAGACTCATGAGAGGATTTGATTCACTTTCTAACAAGACAAATCAGTCCTACTTCACTACCTGTCTGATGATGCGAGACTGAACGCAAGTAAATTCAAGTAGATTGTCTTTGTCATGCCAATGCCAATGGACAAAGTTGTGGTTATTCACAATTCATTTTGCATTTATACCAGTGCGGTGGCAGTACGGCAGCACAAAAACGCCTACGTAGTACATGACCTAGATCTACTTGTAGGCCTGTATAGAGGCAGAGTCAATACCCAGAACATACCTAAAGGGCCTAACTCTAATGCACGTTAGGTCTAGAAACTTTAGACTAGAGTCTAGAACTATGTCTAACGTTAACAATAACAGTATCAGGCCTAGAGGCTAGATGTTTCTGTTGTTGTTTTTATTTGAATTTATTTGCCGTTTATTGACAATTTTTCCCCGTATTAGCTCTAATTAATGCCAAATTTTTACTTAGTCGAACTAGTTATGAATTACTTTCTAATTCAAAAAAAATTTCCCTCTACATTATTTTAATTTTATTAGAAATAATTCAAAAATACTCTATGATATCAAATAGAGTATTTTTGAGTCACGTTAGAGTGTTCTAGTCTACTAAGAAGCATATTGTAATGTTGAATATGTTGTATACGCCAGCCTACGTAACTTTTTTTTTTTTTAAATGATGTTAGGGCCAGGCCTAACTGCGACCAGCAGCCCCAACGTACAACGCAGAGCGGCGGGTCTCCGGGGCTAGGGCCAGGCCCTCCCGCCTGCCTACCGGTATACAATCGACCATATTGTGGTCCATTTATCATATGAGAAGCCCTTCCCATCTATGGACCCCATACATTACTGGTCATTAGTAGGTGTGGGACTAGTCGGATAGTACATGTAGGAGTGCTCCTACTGGACCTAGTAGTTCTAGATCTACTCTAGACTTCGAGGCTTCAGTACCACGTTGGCAGAATACTCTAGACATAGATACGCGTATATGGGACTGTGATATTGATAGACTGCTTTCTTTCGCTGGCGAGTCTGCATCTATGGCAAAATACGTGGAAAGTTACAATCTGCAATGTAGCCTCTGCAAGAGAGTGACCGCTGTCAAGGGTCGAAACAAACGGCAAAACCTTGAGAAAACCAAATGAGCAACTTACCATTTAGCCCGATTTCATCACCAATGGTCTCCAATTCGATATTTTCCTTAGGAGTGTTTTTGTGAACATAATTGAGTTTATTGTACAAAAGTTGTCTTTTCTGGACGTCTTCCTTCCGCTCTTCGACCGACGTGTTGCACCTTCGCGAGACTCTTTTTCAAGCTAAAGTTTATGACCCCACCCACATAATAACGTCACGAACTGTACTCTATTATGATTGGTCAATAGCAACCTCGCCGCAGCGGCAGACTAGAAAAATCGCTCAGCGGAGCGATTCGAGAAAACCGCTTGCAGTTGCCGCTCTGAAAAGTCACCGCTACCGCTCCAGTGTGAACGGTTGTACATGAACAACACGCGAGGGATTTTTGCGGCACGCCGCTGCCGCTGCCGCTGCCGCTGCCGCAAAACCGCTCCAGTGTGAACGGCCCTTTAGGCTAATTTGTGTTATATTTTTAGAATAAACAAGCTACAGATCCTTAGGGTGACGATAGGTGGTACCCCTAACCCTACACTAAGTAATCCCAAGGGAGTAAATCGAAATAACCCATAACGAAGGCCCTCTTTAAATTCATCCCTCGTACGCTGGAACGTAGGGCCTACAGCATAGGCCTACACTACAGTCTCGTCTCGAGTGACGATAGACCTCACAGCATCTAGGCCTACACTACAGTCTCGTCTCCAGTGACGATAGACCTCTAACATTAATATTAAAACTGTCTGTTAGTGTTATACTGATATAGACTCTGGATAGAATTCCATGATAAGGTTTTAAATTCATGAATTTGTTTAAAATACTAATTGTAGACCTCATTTCTGTGGTTCTAGATTTTGGAGTTGGAACACACTTTGTAAAACACATTACTACTCATGAAATGGTTATATGAGTTGATATATTGGCCCAAATTCGTCGACGAAATGACTGATTTCGTAACGAAATAGGCCATGCGGCACTTGGCGCTCCATACAAATTGTCCATGGTTTAAACTGTGGTTTTTTATTGTACCGTACCACCTTCGTGAATTCAGGCCAAAGTTTTGCTTCAGTCACTTACTTTCAGTGACATGTGGAATTTTTAGCAGCGCATTGTTATGTACGATATTGTGCTTCTGTACAGTACTTTTTAGCTTCTAACCTACTTGTATCCCCCGGCATGTATGCCAGAGGATACTTTGATTTCAGCAGCTTTACGCCGCCGCTGCCGCCGTCTCCGCCGCCGCCGCCGCGTCACATTCTTCTGTGCGCTCTAGCGGCCACAAGCCTTGACGGGTTTCTTTTAAATTTTGGATGGAGGTTCATATTGGTAATATTTCCACACCTATAACTTTGGGTGATGCTGCCCCCAGTGTTCTGTCTTTCATATGGGTAAAATGCCATATTTTTGTGCATAGTTTGTGTGCGCTCTAGAGGTCACATTTGTGAACGGATTTTTTTCAAATTACATTGTAGGTATTGAGGTTTATCATGATGTATTCTACAAGCCTGTAGATATTGGATATACTGCCCCCAGTGTTCCGACTTTTATATATGGTCAAAGGTCATGTTGTTGGTGGATGGTTTGTGTGCGCTTTATAGGCTACAATTACAAGTACATTTCTTGATGGATTTTGTTCAAATTTGGTATGAAGGTCTACCATGATATGAGCTACAAGTCTAAAGATTTTGGATGTGCCACCCCCCCCCCCTGTGTTCCGTCCTTTATAGGGTCAAAGGTCATATTGTTGGTGGATGGTTCGTGTGCGCTCTATACGCTACATTTCTCAACAGATTTTGTTCAAATTTGATATGAAGGTCTACCATGATGTGAGCTACTCTAATCTAACTCTAAGCTGCGCCTAGTCTTCACAATATTCACCTTTATGTTTGAAGAAGGGGAGGGGATCTTTGTCCCTTGCTCAAACGTGAAGATGCAGCAAAAGCTGGGCACTGCTAGTGCCGGGGGATACAGTCGCATTGCGCGGCAATGGACATTATTTTGTAGTTGTGTTGAAGGTCAATTCTGAAAATTTAAGCTATGTATACTTGTGCTGTATCAATATCTCTTTTAAATTGTTTGCTGAGAAGTGATGTATTAATGCTGGAAGGCACATTCTGATGTTACATAATATGCAAGTTAAATATTTTGTCTGTTAGCATACTACCGGTATTTGAATCAGAGCACAACACGTGTAGATAAACAGTGTGTGTTACAAAGTACTGAGCCCACTATGCTGAAGTAGTTTATGCCGTGCATCTTTAAATAGTGCTATAAAATACAGCATGTGTGGGATGCTATGTCTTCATTGCCAGCTGCCTTGTTTAGTAACTGTTTAAAGGGGACTAATACCTCATTGTTTTTTTTTTGGGGGGGGGGGGGGTTTTGGGGGGGATTGAGTGAATGCCACAATGTTAGTTACAGAAATCAGTGAAATTTGAGGAGAATCAGACTATTTGTACAAAAGTTATGAATTTTAAAAGTTTTGATGCCGCCATTGCTGGATGAGAAGACGTCGCATACAAATGTGTACATAGTGTATGTACACAGTATGTATAACGATGCAAAGAAATTTATGGAGAATTTAAAAGAATTTTTAAAATAGAAGGTACTCTTTCACTTTACTTTGCTACTGATAGTCAACTGAATAAGGTACAGTATTATTCTCCTGCCTTCTGAAAGAGGTTTTTGTCCAAGTGCTCTGTAATATGGGAGAAAAATAAAGATAATGTACATGTATGTTGAATTCTCTTCATATTTTCTTTATATCAATGTCCTGTAGTGACATAACTTTGAGAACTGTTCTGTAGTCTTCTCATCCCGTGATGATGGCACCAAAACTATAAAAATTCATATAACATTAATTTTGAAAGGATAGTTCAATTTTCCTCAAAATTCCCTTATGTGTTGTTGCTGCATTCACTCAATGCACCAAATACACAGTGTATATCGCTATTTGGGTGACAAAACCGTGTTTCTCAAAAATGTCATTCAATCTGTATGTTCAGGAGAGTGAAAAACAGCAAACATAACAAAGCATTACAAATGGGATTGCCTTTCCTTTGACGTGCAGTGGTGGCTTCATTTTGGGGATAAGACAACTAGGGTTTGGGGAGGACATCACTTAATTGATTAAATCTGACAGCTACATGTAATCCACAAAAAAAGAAGAAGTAATTTTCACCAAAATTTGAGATAGTTGTACACGGTCTTGTCACATCACCGACAATGTACAATGTATGTTTGGCTTTGGGTGTCATTCCCTTTCAAAAGATCGGATGTTGCATGTTTATTGTTTTGTCTGAAAGACTGAAAAATTGGTCACTATCAAAATCATGTATTTACATATTTTTTTTTCTCACTTTGCAAATTTCATGATGTGATTTCATCTTGGCCTAAACAGCTTCCCATTGCCCTGAGCACAATTCATAATTCAGTTTTCTTTCTTGTTATAGTAACTAAATGACTACATTGTATATTATATATCATGATTGTCAAATCAGAACCCTTAAACATAAAAATGTGTATGGATGTATAGCAGTTCTCAATTACTTTCAGAAGAGGGCTAAATTATCGAGCAAAGACAGTTGTGTTGCATGTATGGAACAACCAGACTTGTCTTAGGAACCAAGAAGAGTACTGTAGTATGTGGTGATGTCTGTTTTGTGAACAGATGTGAAATCTTGCTCTATGATTTTCTGATTTTTATGTCTGGTGTTGATAAAACTTCTACACTGTTGTCTTTTGTTTGATTTGACCTGATGATACACATCAGTACAGTCTACCTGAACGTGATCATAAGAAGAAAAAATAAAATCATTTTAAATCAATACCCCATTTTATACACAAAGCTGGGCAAAATAAAGTCCCGAAGCACATGACACATGTACTGTAAAACCTGATATATTCGCGGCATGAATTTTTCGCGAATTGGAGCCGACGGCCTTTTTTGCGGCATGAAATTTTTGCGAATCGGAACTGCCACTGGCATTCAATGCATATAGTGTAGACAAGAACTTTTGCGTGCTTTTTGATTTCGCGAATCTTGGCGCTCGCGAAATTAAAATGCACGGGAAAATTCCTCGTTTTACAGTACATGTATCCCAGTAAGCAGGACTGCACACTAACCCATTTTTCCCTGTTGAATCAGTAGGGTACCCAGTTTTTATGCCTCCGCCACGAAGTGTCGCGGGAGGCATAAATGTTTTCGGGTTGCGGGAGGCATAAATGTTTTCGGGTTGTCCTTTCCAGTTTTTACTGGTCCTTTCCTGAAAAAGTTGCTGGTCCGGCAGTGATTTCTACTGGTCTGAACAGTCTGACCAGTGCCAGTGTGCAGCATTGCTGTAAGTTTGGATACGAAAAGGGCTAACTTTCAGACCCACATTGTCCTTTCATGTACATGAAGAGTTTAGAGCGCTCCTGATACAAAGTAAAGTTATTTTCAGATGTTGTGGAGATGTAAAACCCTGTGTGTGGGGTCTTCACACGCCTCCCAACATTCAGCAACTGAGACAGAAGACAACTGCAAACAGGAATTTGAGGTCAGCCGAGTGTGACGAGAAACATATTTCTGAGCAGACAAAAAGGGCATCATGAGCTGATCTTGCCTATTTCCTGAAATCTTTGTGTAGAGGGGGATCCACCTGGGCTTATTTAGATTTTAGTTCAGATGTCCCAATTGTTGAGGGATTGAGATACTGATGGGTTAAGTTGCCTCCCCTCCCCCCCCCCCCCTCAAAAAAAAAAAAATTAAAGTAACAACTGATGTTCATTGTCATTCACCACTGAATCAAAAAGTGATGAAGGAAAAGAGATTTCAAAGCACTAAGTAGACAATTTTAATAGTACCCTATGGGGCAAATTGTCCACCTGATGCAGCAGTGTCTGCTTTGGCATGAAGGAAATAACCACTTCTTTGCAATGATGGAATAGATTAATAAGAAATTCTCCTCTTTTGTGAATTTGATGTTCCATTTATTCCCTCTGCAGGCTGTCAACATCAATTAGCTCGTCATTAAACTCAGGTGTTCTTCATAGAAAAAGCAACGATTACAGTTGTACCAAATTTAGTTTTAATCTGCATCATTCACATGATCAGAATATGAGCATTTGTTTAATGCTTGTGATAGGAATATTCAATTTTGCCCCTTGTCTATTCTTGTCCCACAGACACTAAAGAGACTGAAGGCGTCATTTCAGGTGGCTGCAGGTCGTCTGAAAAACGAGCCTGGTGATTCGTCACAGAGGCATGCATCTGTAACATTTACAGGATGAACATCACACTTTGTTAAGCGACAGGCACACAAACACATGAGCATACAGCTGTACATGCATTCACACATACATTCATACACACACACACACACAAACACATACTGGAACAACAAACCCACGCAAACACGCACACACATACATACAACACGGAGTGCCTGTGGCTTGTGTAAAGTTTGCACTGGACTGCTCCAGGGCTCCACAGGAGGACGTTTGCCACAAATACCTTTGTCGGCCTGAAGTCCAGCAGAGGGAGAAGGGAGAGAGGGTCACCTATTGGGCATGGGAAACCGGTCGGCTCTAAAACGGGTAAGTTTGATGGCAGTATGATAGTTGGCATACACAGTGATGTCGCCATTTTGTTTGACTATTAAAGTGCAATCAAAGAAAATTTTTCCTGTATCTGGAGAGAATTTGTATTGTGTATTAACAAAAACAAAAACAACAACAAAAACAACAACAGCAACAACAACAACAACAACCTAAAGTTTTGCTGCAAATAGTAAACGATGCTGTGCCAACACATGGGTAATTTGTGTTTACTAAGAAGAATTCACACTGTATTATTCAATATGTAACCATGAATACCGGTATCTAGTGTTAAAACCATGCAATGATTGTGGCGTAGTGTTTCACCATTAAGATTCGTGTCAAATCAGATTACATTTTGAAATTATTCTGACATGATGCATTTACAATGTATTACTGTAGGAAAAAAAAAAAGGCATATTTGCTGGCTAGACATGTACAGTATTCAAGAAAATTACCCAAGGTTCTATTAAATGTACAAGTAGTTTGGATGTAGTTTCAGGTGAAAAAAGTTGATGTCCACCTTTCAGAAGTTGGTGCATTCTTTTTTTGTTTTTTTGTCAATACGGTTGAAACCATTTTAATTGTGTAAAATAATTTTTGTTGGCCCTGCTACTTCTGTCTCAAGGTTGTTTTCTCCATTTTTCACCTATAAAGTAAATGGAACTGCATGCAGACCCTACAGAAATTTCATAACGGCCACTTGTAGCTTTGATACTTTGATGTGAGAATGAATAGAGTGTTAATGAGTGCCACTACTGGATTGATTTAATAATCCCTTTCTTGCTTTCCATGGAGTTCATAAATCCCCTTTTGTTCCACTCAGAATGGAGGGTGATTCAGCGCACTTGAATAGATCCTTAACTGAAAAAGCATTTTAAAAATTTTTTTTAATTTGAGGTAGAGAGAGAGTGCGTGTAGCATGTAGCATTTCTACATATTTGATTTTCAAGCATCTACAGAAATTGGATGGGCTGGGAACTATCAGTGTTAATAGGCAATAAACAGTTTATGTGATTTTAGAGCTAAAGAATGATATCCATACCACGCAGAATCTGACTGTGGCTGTAAAATGTTATCAGGCTCCCTTCTTCGTTGGTTTTGTAAGTAAGGGCCACAGATTGTGTGCATTGTATGGAGATGGCACCCGAGAGACAACTCATCCAGCCAACTACCAGGCAGATGATGAGGCCGTAATGATACCACATGTGTTAAACTAATCACTTTTGTATACATAGAGACCACCCATGTAACAATATCAACTAAAATTGAGGTGCAGCAGCTTCATCCAACAGGGAGGTGTGAGCACACAGTGTTCACTGTAGTAACAACATGCAGTTGTTGAAATGATTAACATTCTTGCTTCGAGATTTTTTAAATTTTTTTTTTTGCAACTTATAAACAAACTGCCCTGCATATCCTTAATGTACATATAAATAAGCCCTTAATTACTGTAAAACAAAGGTGGTTCGCGTGCATTTTAATTTCGTGAATTTCGCGAGCGCCAAGATTCGCGAAATTAAAATTCCAAAATGTAAGCAAAAGTTCTTCTCTTCACTATATGCATTGAATGCCAGTGGCAGTTCGCGAAAATTGCATGCCGCATAAAAGGCCGTCGGCTCCAATTCGCGAAGAATTCATGCCGCGAATATATCATGTTTTACAGTAGTCAGTGTTTTAGTAGTAGCCGTGATGAGAAAAATCACAGGCACACACATACTTAGCTGGATTCAAACCAACAGCCTCCTGATCACTGGTTGGTGGTCCAGTCAGTGGATAGAGGTAAGATGCCTGTCTGGTGATCAGGAGGTATAATAATAGTAAGGTCTTATTTACCCAGGGTAGCCTCTTCAGTGTAACCACTGCTCTACCAGAGGGCCCTGCCATTATTATTACCCAAGCATTGCCAGGGACCCATTTATACACCTGTGTCGAGAGGGACATGGTGGGTAAAAGCATCTTGTCCAAGGACGTAAGCGCTGGGCGGGATTCGAACTCGGGTCCTCTGATTGGGAGTCGGGAGTCTTATCCACTATGCCACAGCGCCCCCACAAATCCAGCCATAGTATGTATGCCCACGATTTTTTGTCGTAGCTACTAATAAAATACTGCTTAAATTGGTGTTTGTTAAAGTCGATGGAGGGCAATTTGTCCATCAGTTGGAACATGCAGAACTTGTTTAGGTGTATAGTCATGTACAATTCGTCGGGTGCCCGTGCATTGATACTACAATTTGTATAGCAGGGACTGTATAAAGCATCCAACCTAAAAGCTGCTGGATAGCCATGCATGTGTACATGTACATGATCTACTGTAAAACAAGGAATGTTCGCGTGCATTTTAATTTCGCGAGTGCCAATATTCGCGAAATTAAAATGCCCGTGAAAGTTTCATGCCGCAAAAAAGGCCTTCGGCTCCGATTCGTGAAAAATTCATGCCGCAAATATATTATGTTTTACAGCATACAATGCTCTTTAAGAATCCTCAAAACCTTGATGTCTTGGATGTGCAGTCTCAGAACTTCTGTCATAATTGGAAGTTGTCCATGATATAAAGTTTACTAAAGTGCATCTGCTCTATTAGCGATGCCATCTCAAAAATTACTTTGATTGTCATTGCAGAACGGTGTTTTCAGTAGATACATTTACTGCTCTTTCGCATACGTGTATCTGTCTGTTTCAGGGAAGAATGTCAGTGCAGTACAGCAGAACTCCCGATGCCAACAAGCTGCATGTAAGCAACTGCTAATATACACTGTACTGACTTTGTAGTGTCGTTACACTTCTCAATTCTCATTCCCTCCCCCTCCCCATCCAGTATAACATTGTATAAATTTGCAAATGCAAATATATAGTCCAACATGCATGATAGTATTGTCCATTGCATTGAACTAATTTCCTGTAAAAGAGGAAATTGCGCAATGTTGAAATTTTCACACATTTCGCATGACATGAAGCCAGTGCCAAAATAGAAGCGTGTAAAATCTTTTTTTTTTTTTTTTTTTTGGCTTGTGATGTAAAGTATTTCATCTCCTTGACTATGGGGAATTAAAAACATATGAAATTGATTTTTCCCAATTGAGTGCAAAACAGTTGTGCAAATATTTCCACTTTTACAGTGTTTTCATCAGGTACTCATACAGATCCTACTTTGATTTATTCTAGTATGTCAAATGCATGTCATGTCTGTGGGTCGTGTTTGTTGTAACATATATTTTGCTCTGTTCTTGTTCATAAACTTCAATTTTCTCACTGTTGCATAAAACTGCAGAGGACTGATATGTGTAATTTTGATGTTTGAATAAATCAAGATCCTGTTTACACTCTGGAAACTACCCAGTAATGCTTCAGTTTACTCTCTGTTGTTTACTCATTAGCAAAGCTCTAAAATACAGTGGGTTGCTTATCATTTGTATTCATGTAGGTGCAAGTCTCTAGATTATTGAGTAGCAGTGAAATTGCACCAAAGATGTAATTCAGCCTCAGATAGTATAGCACAGGTATTTTAACTGCTGTGAGGGGCAGGAGTGACTTGAGAGGATCCAGAGAATAAAGTGGGGCTAAGAGATTTCGGTGATCGTGTGTAAAATCAGCCATGCCTGGTATAATACTGTATATCAGTGACTCCAACTCTCCTGCTCTCAACGGAGATCTCCCACCAAAAGCCCAATTTGGAAAATCCCCCGTTCCCCCACTTGAGATTTAATTTCTCCCGCCCTGGCTCTGTCTCTCCTGCTTGAAATGATTTCTTACTTTGTACCATCGTGTGTTGAAAAATAAGCCTTAGATAGCACAAGAGAGCATCTGGAACCCTAGAGCTTCCAGGGCCCAGTTAAAGGGTGTGTACAGTTCTGGTCGAGGTGAGGATTTAGCTTTTAACGTTTTGCGAGATATTTAGAAACCACTCTATGAGATGTCAAAGAGCATGCAGTTCTAAGGGGTATCAAAAGTTTATTCGATGAAAATCGGTTTTGAAACGGCTGAGATATCCAAAAACAAGGTGAAACAAAGAGATCCTAATAAAGTTGTGTCATGTCGCCTTTTATTATTAGCACTTGTTAGGATATCTCAGCCATTTGATAACCAATTTTCATCAGATAAACGTTGAATCCTTCTTAAAATTACATGCTCTTTCATATTTCATAAGAGGCTTTTCATTATCTCACTTAGGAATGTTCAAAACATGAATCCCCACCTCAACCAGTACTGTACAATCCCTTTAAAGGGCCCTGGACCCTGACCGCAAGGAACTTCGCGCTCGTGATAGCACTTTGTGCACATCAAGTTGGAGTCTCCCGTTTGCTAGGGGTTTCAGGTAGGAGAATCTCCAGATCAGAAAGTGCTTCGGGTTGGAGTCTCTGATATTGATTGATATGTCAATGTAGTCTTAACAATTTGTCACCCTGCCCTGAAGTAATCAAGATTGTCAAACATGTATGTTGGATAGCAAATACATGTATGTGTGCCATGTCTCGATACAGACTGTGATTTCACTGTGCGTGGTGTGTTATTTTGTTACATTTTCCTACCAGGAAATTGTGCTACAGTTACGCACAAGCAGTGTCAACTGGCTTTATTTACGAGCATCTTTTTTTTTGGGGGGGGGGGAGGGGTGGGGTAGTGTAAGTCCGGGAAGGAAATAGAACATGAAGCTGGCAAACCATTTCACCAAACATGATGAATCTTTGCCGGGATTCCCCATGGTTCAGGTAAAACCGTACAGGCATAGACAATTTAGGGGTACAGAATGAAAGATACAAATTTTTATACAAGTTTTAGATGAGGTATTATACTGTGTAGTAGTGCAAGCAAGGTGAATGGTTTTATGTGCAGCTATGTGAATCTGTGTATAGTGTGTCACAACAAATGATTTCCTTATATTTTTTTTTTCAATTCTGTCGTGTAAAATGTACTACAACTGTAATCAATAGCCCATTCCTCCCCTCCCCATTTCCCTGTGTGTGCATAGATTGCCTCCTACCATTTTCATTGGATGTTATCATATCTGCATTTCTATGCTGGTCAAAGAGACACAAACAAATGTGTCCACTTAATTGATTTGCATTCTGTACAAAGTGTATATTCAAGTAGAAAATTCATTGTAACTGATCAATATCAAATGATATTAGAGCTTGAAGCTGATAGTTAAAAACAGTTTGTCTCTCTTCAGATACTTGAAAATTATATCCTTCTTTCCTTGTTCTGTTATTGACTTTAGAACTTCATAGATGTGTGCATGCGAAGCAAATATAGAGAATATGAATATGACAACAGAGCAAAGCAAATACCCCTTCCTTGTTTTCTTCCAGAGAAACATTAAAGGTAGGGAATCCCATTTGCATGCCTTAAATGAAGATTTGTATAAATACAGTGGTATGTTGAAGAGAGTATTATTTTAGAAACTCCCATAAAGTATTGAAAGTGGAAGGTAACATTTAGTACATTTTTGTTGACCGTTAGATTTTTAATTGAATTTTTTTCGGGGCTCACCGTAAATTCCAGTACATTACTAGGCTACCTTTGCAGACCCATGCACTGCATGTGTGTCCATCGTGTATATTTTGTGAAGAAAGTTCATCAAAACTTACAAACATTTCTATACAACATTCTTGCCACACACTCTATATGTTATTACATCAGCTCTTATACTTTTAGATTTGTGTTTATAGATTAAAAAATACAGAAGACTGCAACAAAATGGCTTAAGTGTGGCTGACACACAGAACTACTGAGTAGTTGAGTTTTGTGCATTATTCAAACTGTAGATGACTGTTGACTTCCAAATTTCTCAGCAGTGGCCTAAACAAGTCCCCTGAGGTTCATATTTAATGGTTTGCTGCATTTTGGGAGGTCTGTAAAAGGTATCCCCTACCTTTAAGTATTCAAGTTTCTTAGTCGCACAAACAGTTTGTATGATGTGAATTATATGTAATTTGAAAGCACATCAATTGGTTTCACATACTTGCATTTGATGCATGCATTTGCTGAACTGCACCAAATGCACATTTTTGTTTGTTTGATTGTTGTTTGTTTTTTTAACACAAATTACCATTATCACAGACATAATGCTAGTCGTGAAAACTGTCATTGAAGATAGTGAGAAATCAGCCAAGTTAGATGTCACATTCTGTAGCAAGCTGCGATCTATAATGAGTTGAATCAGATCAGCATTAAATTTTTAGGAACACTGAATGGGGAGATTAATTGTATTCACATGTGTATGTGCACATGTACATTGTAGACCATGTATATAGAGTTAAGGTAAAGCATAGTTTCTGTATGCCTGTAGAAACTGTAGTTGATTTTTTCTTTAAAATGGACACATGTGCATATGAAACATGTGAAATAATGCTGTGATACCATGATTTCAGTTAGGTATAAAAGGCAAAAGTGCGAAACATTTTATTAGCCAAAAAGGTGTAGCTGACAGTATTGCATTCTGAGAACATATCTGATCTTGGCTGCTACGTGATGTTTTATATTTAGTCAATTACAAATCAGGCAATGGCAGTATCCATCAATCTTCCATGTTAAAGTGAATTGCATGCAGCTTGTTGGAAAATGTGGTACAATTGATCACCATGTAACATTCTACCTACTTTCTACTTCATGGGAAAGGGCACTTCAGGAAAAAAAGTTGGATACCAACTACTACGATCTAAATTATTTTACACTTTCGATGTCAAAATGCTCCCAAACAACTCATTATCCAGGCAAATTGTGTCAGCCAGACAAGTTTCTTGGTAGACCAACTTGATATAGTGCAGTCAAATTCCAGATGGTAGAAGATTAATTTCAAGCCCCCTCTGAGATCTGTGTTTTACCTTTAGTAGGGGACATATGTCATTATTGATTTGAATGTTGCTGCAGCTGTATATTTATTGATTGAATTAATAAGTAAACAGGCTCTCATACAATGTAGTGAAGGTATACAGTGAGTCATGCCATGTGAGCCCCTTCCCCTCCCCACTATTCTCCCTCTCCCTTTCCTTTCCCCTTTCCCTGTTCCCGTTGTCACAAAAGATCCCAAAATCGTTGGCAGTGACTATGAAAACAGTATGCATCACATTGTGTGTGTGTGTGTGTGTGTGTGTGGTCAAAGCACACATATGTTTATCAATATCACAGTCTGTACTTAAATTCATTATTTCTTGTGTTTGTCGTTGGAGAAAGTATTCTAGTTATTGTCTATTTTAATTAATAAAAAAAGAAAGACAGTTTAATGTTGTATGTTGTCCTGTGATACAAGAATCCTTTTTACAGAATTGTTTTAATTTCTTTCTTTGGTTTTCATTTTGAGTCATTAAGGAGTATTTAAGGATTCTCTATAATGCTCTGTACATAATCTGAATCTGAATCTGAATAATTGTACGTGCCACCATTCAATAGGTCAGACATAAAACTTGTGTATATTACATACCGTAACTTCAAAATGGATGTACTGTGTTAATAGTCATTATTGATTGAAATATGATTTATTCCTACAACATGGTATTTGATGGACATCTCTACACATTGAGTAAGTGTGTAGAGATACTGATACAATCTCATAATACATCTATTTGAGAGATAATTCTTGGTTTTGCTTCAATTGTTTTCTTTTTCTTTCAAGTTGAGACACCTCCAGATTAAAATTAACATTACTGACATGACATGTTCTTGAGTTCTCACAATCTAATGTTGTCTTTTCTCTCTCCATTCACCTCTTCGTTTCCTTTTCCTGTTTTTTTTCTTTTGTTTTGGTTTCCCTCTCTTTTGCTTATTTTCTCTTGGTCTAGTGCGGTTGTCACATCTTTGCAGCTGTGCTGGTCTATGGCACGATGGCTACTGTGGCAGCGGTGGTCTTTGTGTATTTCTATGCCTCTTCTGGACATCAGTTAGTAACACTCTTCCACTAACCTTTCACTAGTGCTCCCCTTCAAGGCTTCTATTGTTAGTCTTACTTTTTGCCCCAATCCAGTGCCAGAAGAATTATGCTCCTTTGGTCTTGTTCTTGGTGTTAAGTCTAAAAGGCAAATAAACCCCCCAAAACAGAGGGTATATTTTTCTAAACATCTGAATGAGATGTGTACATTGTATCAATCGTACTTAGGTAAAATTTCTCCAGGTCAAAGATCACTTCAGCTTTGATGGAGAGATTTTTTTTTTTTTCAGTTGTAATGCCAACGCTCAGTTTTGGTATATTTTGGCAAGATGGTAAAAGTAATGTGTACACCAAATATGTCGCAAGGTTTTTACTTTTTGCAAATTTCGCGAGTCGGGTGCTATTCACAAATTTAAAAACACAGGAAAATATTAACGCTCATCCCGACATGAATGTGAAGGATGCATACATTTCTACGTTCAGTACTGTTTTGTACTCCACTATCTGGAATTATTAAACCACTTGCGAAATTGTTGGAAAGTCCAGACCTGTGAAAAATTAGACTTGCTAATAAATATGCCATATTATACAGTCGATCTAAAATTTCAAAGTTAGTGTAGTTTTAATACAATGACAAGAAAGAAAGGTCAAAGCCGAAGATCAATGAACTGTTGTGCAAAGTTCCATGTCTGGCTAGAATTTCAGTCAGGAATGTCCAGTGGAGATAAATACAGTAGCAAGAATAGAGTACAAAATTGTCTGAATGAGATGATCTGGGTCAAAGGTCAAAGGGTAAAGAAGGTGGTTACAGAACTTTGGCTTTATAACATCATTTTCCAGCCTTAATGTCAGTGGATGGGGATATCATGAGGTTTGGAAGGAAAAGAATTACTTGCAACAGTCATTCAAATGACATGATGGAGGTTAACAGGTGATTAATTTTGGGTTGAGAGCTTTGATTTCTATTCAGATTTAAAACAGCTTGACATAAAATGAAGAACACTTTCGTCTAGCATTGCCTGAAAGTGGAAAAAAGGGAAAGATTTATCGCACAGAAGTATCAGATTGCCTCGAGAGTAGAAAACCGGAAAGTAAGAGTATATTGTATTAAAGTGGTTTTGCTACAAAATGAGAGCTACTTGCAAGAGTATACAAGGTAGGCTGAAGGACCGGCATATTTAGAATCAAACCCTCGATGGAGCAAAACCTTTCATCAGATCTTGATTACATTCTAACCTCCATGCTAATGGACACTAATCCGCACGGTCCTATATTGGTTCATTTAATTCTTCTTTTACGCTGATTTTGTGCAGCGAATTCCCTCAAGATAAATTTTGCTTGCCTTGGCACACTAAATCAGTTTATGCACTTCTGAGTCTTTCTTATCTCAACTCTTAATCTTCAGATTCATCTTCTGATATCTCCTTTTGTAGATATAAACAAGCCTAATTTTTCTGCATTTACCCAGACTCTCTTAATGGTAATATTCACTCTCATGCAAGTTTTGATGAAGTGGTTAATGAACATGATATTCTGTACTTCTGAGTATTTTATCACCATGAAAAGCTTTGAAGGTTCCATTCATATCCACCTGAGTCAGTTGCCAATGCCTCATTTTTGTGAGTCCATTATCGTTCTCATGCTCTCATGGCATGGTATAGCTTTCATGGCAAAGGAGCATCATCTCCAGCACAATTTTTGTGTAATCCAGTTACATGGAGTGTCAATACATGACTGAAAAAACCCACATCAAAATAACACAAAACAAAACAAAACAAAACAAAACAAACAATACTTAAAAGTAACCACTGAAATGAATGAGATAAAATTTGGAAATGTCCAGATTCCCCAAATGTGCAAGTTAATTTAAAATGCATAAGATGGAAAAAACTACAACAACCAGATTATGATGAAGCTTGTTACAATATTTTCAAGAAATAAAAAGAGAAGAATATTTGTTTCCACACACACAAAAAAAGAAGTTTTTAATTTAGGATGATTTATCTTTGTCTTTTTTTCTCAATATGTGAAAATAACGTGGTGGGTGCATTTCTCAGTTGTGTGTGTAGGACCACGTACCCATCTCACCTCAATCTCCTAAACTGGACGCACTGCACACTTGAAAAAGGTTATGCTGATTTCTGCTGCTTTTGACTTTCTTCCCCTGATGTGGTAAAAAAGAAGAAAACTAATTAAAGAAGTGTCCACTGTCAATCTTCTTTAGACACTTACCATGATTAATTGTGCTGCTATTGTCATGTCCATGATATTCTGCATCATGCAATGCAACATGTACACTTGTTGTATTTTCAGGAATCCACTCCTCCTGATGCAAAGCAAATATATACACATACTGTGCACCCAGCTCTAGCATGTGGTTTATGTGTTAGCATTCTATGCCAAAGGAAAAATTAGTTGCTCGCACACAGGCTTTGCAGCCAATCTCCTATGCCCATACATTTCAGTCATCCATGCCCTAGCCTAGTGAAAATGCCGTCATGATGATGTACAAATGCCACAGGTACGGCAGTGCGGCGGAGGACCCCTTCAGCGCCAGCAACTACTACCGGAGGAAAGTGAAGGGGGACTCAGACTCTGGACTGGGGCTGGAGCAGGGGCAGGGGGTAGGACAGGCGTTGGGACCAGGACTTGATCTGTACCACCCAGAGCAGAGTGAGGACCATGCTGCTGAGCTGCAGCGGAGGCTTACCGACCTCAGGAACGACTATCGAAATGTCAAGGACCTCAAGGTAGGGAGAGACTATAGGAGCACTGGGAACATACATGTATAAGGTGCATGGGGGTAGGTTACATAATGGATCTAGACAAGCACTTGGAGAGTGCAGACTGCTGCCAAGCAGCTCATTTCTGCCCATATAAACATTATGCTGAAAGAGGCCTGATGCACAGATTGTATATGCACATCCAATACATGCAGCTTGAATCCCCTTGTTCTTTAGCCCTATTTGGCAATGAAAAGGAATTGATCCTTTTGAAAGATTCACAAAAATCCCTGGATCCAGATGGGTGGTCCGGATCACTACCAAAACTTAATCATCTATTCCAAATGTCATCATCTTTTCATGTAAATTTCATCCAAATCCGTTCACAACTTTTTTGAGCTATTGTGCAAACAGACAAACAAACAAACAAACTGTCAAACAATCCAATGCTGGCAAAAACATAACCTCTTTATTGGAGGTGATAATCCATCCAATTTTTTTGAAATGCTACTGAAGGAGGTTATAACCTGCCGGAAAATGGTACAGTCCGAATCCTGATCTTAGAACATCCTGTACATTTTCAGCGACACAAGCCATATCTGTTTACATAGGTTTGTCAGGAGAGTGCTGTGAGAGCAACAATGATATGCATACCTTCAACTTGAATTGCCACATGACCATCAAGCCCACAGCATGCTAGCTTTGCATGCTTGTAAACTACACACAGCTTTTATAGTTTATGCGCCGAACATGCAGTGTGGAAGCAAAGAAGGTGAATGCCCTGTTTTTATGATACTGGTATGCAATACTGTGCTTCCCATGTTTGCCATTTGGCAACATGAGACTGTTTTTCCATGATGGGACAACATTTCCAACATGAACTGCTCTCACATGATTGTGGTTGTCCAATCACTGACTAGTATTTGGCTGTTGCCATACCCTCCTTTTATCATTTTATGCTCGAATAATTGCTGGCAGGGGAAGAAATGCACAAAATGATTTATTTGAAGGGTTTGGATGTATGCCAAACTTTGCAGTTCCTTTGTTTATATTAAAGGTAGCATTAAGACTTTGTGAATCCAATCAAGTTTGGCAACTTAGACGTATGAGCGCTCTGTATTTAGAATTAGTTCTGTATGTGCTTAGAGGTTGAGGGTGTAGGCGACATGACACAGATTTCATTATCAGCAGCCATTGGATCAGTGTTTATCATGGAATAATTTAGACAATACGACTAAGATTCACGCTGCCCGATTGGTCGATTACTCATCACATGACATGCAGGTAAAAGTTCAATAGCACACTGTAGCTGTTGAGCCATGCAATATTGTTTGAGCAAAAATGGATATAATTGCACGGCAGATGTCACCAATTTACATTGACTCCCGTGCTAAACTTATGATCAATTAAGTTTTACACCATCGCACACCTCTGACGTCACAAAAAAAAAACATGTTTTTAGTGTGCACTTATTGGTAATCAATTACTAGCGTAGTCAGTCATTTTACTGTCAACAACTTCAACTCAATGAATTCTAGAATCGATGTGGACCTCACCTGTTGATGTCTAAAGGTGTTGTATAAGACGAATAGTGTATTGTTTTACTCAAGCAGTGGAACAAGATTTCGCACTTGGTGAAAGATGAGGCACACTTTTCAGCACAGCAACACAGCTTCTTCTCATTGACATATGTGCCTCTATCTTTCACCTCATGCAAAATCTTGTACCATCGCAGTTGTGACCATTTACAATTTGTGTATTGTTTATCAATACATGTTGAATGATTCCATTGCCACAATTAAGAGATTTCAGTCTTGCCTTCAAATTTGAAAGACCGCCGTTTCTCTTTCAGAGTGTCTATAAATCTCACTGCAAAACATGCTCCATCGTGGCGAGTTCGGGGCAGCTGCTGCGGAATCGGGCGGGGGAGGAAATAGACTCCGCGGAGTGTGTGATCCGGATGAACAAAGCCCCCGTCGTGGGCTTCGAGGACTATGTTGGACGGAGGACCACGACGAGAATCGTCTGCTTCAATTCCGTGGGCCTGTTGAAGAAGGGAGTGCTGGCTGGGGCTGGTCATACAGATGAGGTTTGCTTAAATTACCTCCCCCTTACCCCTGGCTCTCTAGTGCAATAGTACTGTCTTGGCCTACACCCCCCCCCCCCCCCCCCCTTTGTCATTGAACATTAAAGGGGCCTATGAGACAATTTATATTATTTCTCTCATGTAGGACATTAATCAATAGTGACATGTATAGATTTGTGAAACTTATTGTCCTTAAACGGTGAAACCAATATTATAAAAACCACAAATATAATATGTTACCCTTGCATCAAAAGGCCAACAAAAAGTCAACAGACATGGATTTAAAGTCAAGGGTAGAATCTGAAAGAGCAGATTCTAAGCTTCAAAGTAACAAATAACTGAACAAAAATGGACTCTTAACCTAACCGATATTAAAAAATAGAAAGTACACCTTCTGCAAACTTGTTTTACTGAGAAAGAAGGCTTTAAAGTTAGGGTCTATTCAAAAGCTTAATCTCACCAGGTGGTGCTCAATGCAATGATTGGAACAAAAAACAGGATATAAAGCTGTAGCAACCACAATGAAGGGATTATCAGATTGTGCTGAAATTAAGGTATTCAAAAATAGAAAGAAAGTACACTTGTAAACTTGTTTTCCTGAGAAAGAAGGCTTTCAAGGTTAGGGTCTGTTCAGAAGCTTAATCTCACCAGATGATGCTTAATGCAATGAATGGAACAAAAAACAGGATATAAAGCTGTAGCAACCACTTTGAAGGGATTGTAAGATTAAGCTGAATTTTCTTCACTTATTCATTTTGCTCAGGACTACCACCAACTTTAAATGCAGTAGCATCATCCTTTCAAAAGTTATTAGAATTGAAAATTATGTCTGGATCAGAAAATGAATTGTAATTTTGTTTCTAGTACTTTTCCTGAAAAACTTTTTTTTTTTTTAAAGAATGGTGTGAGTAGGCATGTCTTAGAGGCCCCTTTTCATTTCTTAAAAATCCTTTACTCACCCCTCATTTTCAACTCGAATAACTTTTGAAAGGATGATGTTACTGCTTTGAAAATTGGTATCAGTCATAGATAGAATGTGTTAATGGGGCATTCCAGACGATTTTCATAATTTCACATCATGTAGTACATAGATCGACAGCTCTATGTATAGATTTGTGGAATTTATTGTGGTCCTTGAGCAAAGAAACCAATAAACTGAAAATCTTAAACAAACTACACTGAACAGTGCTGATGACATCAGAGCCTCACATATTTCAGAAATGTAGCAATGTGATTCCATTACAATACTGCTCGCTCAACAAGTTCACTTGTGAAGAATCTGTGCATGCCTTCTTCTCTTGTTCTGCTTTCTTGAGCCCCAACTCATGCATTCTTATGGTGAGGTTGCCATGTCATCATCCTTGTTCATTGCAATTTGTTAAAAATTTTGGAATCATTCTCATTCCGCATCCCAATCACTATATATTCTGAAACTCTCTACTCAGTTTAACCAAGGCGTTTCTAGAGAATGGAGTCACAACTGTCTTATTTCCTTTGCTAGATGTTCGAAGCCGCCGCTCAGAAATATTTGAAGCATGTGCCAAACAGGATTTGCCGCGCAGATACGAAGACAATTGACTCGTGTCTCATTGCATAATCACCAGCCACTTTCAAAGGAAGATATGTCTTTGTGATGGTAATTCTTTTCGCTATCCCTTCTTATAAAAGGTAGGTGGTACAGACAGGAGGATGCGCGAATAGAAATTGAGCAAAAAATGCTAAAATAAAGATGAAAATTACTCGACTGGGCATACTCAGGCACTAATCTGATACATCTATCAATAAAGAATTATACTTGAAGATTAATCCATACTAGTTTCATTTGTGGAAATTAAGCGGAAAAGTGATAAAACCAGCTTTCCAGGACGGTACAGTTTTAAACAATTTCACATGATACAGCTCTGATTTACACTTTTGCACAAATTTCTGGACGAGATTGACTTTTGTTTTACATGCTTTATCATTAAGTGAAAGTTAATTTCATTTAATAAATAAATAAGCAAAATATGGCCAACATTATGATAACGTTCAAAACGATTCTTCAGATTGCTCAGCACGACGGTGGCTTCGAACATCAATCATCAAAGGCACAAGTGCACCTGTGGAATTCTTTTGTACATCAATAAAAATCTGACAACTGTTTGAATAATTACAGCCAGTTGGAACTCCATGTTTAAAATCTCCTTGGTTTAACTAATTTATAGTTGTTCAAGTGTTAAAGTCTGAAAGTCATCCTGAAGTCCCCTTTAATGAAGCATGCTCAATTTCAGCTTAATCTGATAATTCCTTCATTGTTGTTGCTGTGGTGGTTTACATCCTGTTTTTTGTCCCATTCACTGCATGGCTAGGATGGCTTGGTATTAGAAGTGCGTGAATAGACCTTGTACTTTGGAGCCTTGTTTTTCAGTACAAACTTTTCCACACTGTGTGCATTCTCTCCAAAATTTAGAAAGGTTAGGAGAGTCCATTTGAATTGAGTTATACATCATTTTAAAGCTTAAAGTCTGTTTTTTCACAATCTGTCCTCAACTGAAAATCCATGTCTGGCAACTTTTTGTTGGTTTTGTGATGCAGGGTCACATTTGTGTCCGTTTCTACAGACGGATTTGGAGCTGCATATTTAGAACAACTATGTCTTTCAAGCTTTACGGAAATACATCTTTTTGAAAGAAAGTGGGGGGGGGGGGATTGTAGGCAGCATTCTGAATGTTAGTACATGTAAATCAAACAAAATATTCAGCAGTCAAACCGTGTACTGTACATGTGATGGAGTGAGCCTGTGTTGATGCCGCACTGTATAAATTGTGTATCGTGTCAGCACATGGAGTCCGAATGTAGATGGGATCTCAGCCCGATGTGTGATGTTTTGATCCGTTCTTGCAGGTCGTCGTGTGGGGCAGTGAGAATCGCGCACACGGTAGCTACAGCATGGTGAAGCTGAAGATGCTCGCCAAGCAGTACCCCGGCACCCACTGGTACTCCCTCAAGGACACCGGCGAGCAGAAAGCGAGTGCCATCTTTGAGTCCGAGACGGGTATCTCCAGGTAAGAGCCTTCGAGTCTTCTCACTTCAACATAGACTGTTACTCTAATGTATCTAAAATTCTACGTATGCATGCTTTGTTCACAAAAGTTGCCTTTAACATCCACAAAGTTTGCCCAATCTAGCAACAAGGTGAATTCCAGCCTAAGGAGCTTAATGAGAGGGGGCAGGTGAATGAAAAGATTTGTTACTACGCTGTAGGAAAAGAAACAGCAACAACAACAAAATCCAATTAATTGTAAGACATTGCAGAAATGGTTTATTGCGATACTTGTCTGTGTGATTTACAGTTGATTTTCTGTTGATTTTTTGGCCAGTTTACTGTATTGGTGGGAAGCTATGAAACTGTTTTGGAAGATAACCCAAATTTTCTGTAATGTGTAGATGCTGTTTAAACCAGCCAATATACTGAACAAAGTTATGAAAAAAAAACAAAAACTTGAAGACAATAGGGACTAAATAATACTTGCATGATTTCATGCTGTTTTCAGTGTTTTTTTTCTTTTTAATGGTTATGTACTGTTATGTGAACATGTGACACCTGTGGATTTATCATATGATCATCAGTTGTTAGCATACCATGGCAGTTTGTACAGGGGGCTTCTCAAAACAGCCTGCATGTTTGGAATGATCATGAAAGGATTAAGGTTACTGGGTCATAAACGGAATCAAAGGCATTGTCATTGCCATTATTGATTCAGGGTCCATTTCATTTGTAATGGTATGTCTCCTTTTTGTTTTCATTGTGTAAGGCAATTTCTGTGATGTGAGAGCCACTATAATGGCTTTTGCACAGTCATGTTGACCTTTGTATTGAGATCCCGTAGGTGTTCAGGCTTCAGTGTTATATACTGTATACTCAGATAATCAAAGTCTAGCTTCAAGACTTTATGCTATGGTTTTAACGAGAAATGAACACATTTCTGAAGTTAATTAGTAAGTATAGTAAGTACACCATAAATGTCCATATTTTCACGTGATTCATTTTTCGTGCTGAGCTGCTCAAAAACATACTCGTGGGTTCTTGAATTTGCGCTGCACGATTGTCAAGCCATTTATAATGTGCAGAGCAAATTGAGAAGATTTTGAGGGTTTTAGTATTTGCGCTAGCCAGTAGTAGCGCAAAAATTAATGCACCACGAAAATCTGTGCATTTAGTATTTGCATGAGTGTAATTTTTGTTCAGAATGGTCATATCAGCTCAATTTTTATCTGTGTTTCTCAGGAGCAAGTCCAACACATGGCTGTCGACTGGCCTGTTCACTATGCTGTATGCACTGGAGACTTGCGACAACATCACCGTGTATGGCATGATCGACGAGCATCACTGCGAGTATGTTTTCTGTCCGGACTTTCAAATATGAATGATGGAGTAAAGCAGAGTTTTAGTGAGAGGAGAGAGAGGAAAGAGAAATAGATTTGAGCCAATGCTATCCTATGACCTTTAACCCTTACTATACTTTCTTTTGTTATCCCAAATCTGCACATTTGTTTTCATCATGCTGGGTTTGTTTAATCAGCACAAATTGCCAATGACTTTACATTACATTATCTATGACACCAAATGATCTTATTATTGGACTAATATCTAGTGAAATTTATTGCCGAAAATGACATTTCAACAAAATATTGGTAACCTTTCACCTTGACCGTTAACTTTTCACCTCTGTCAATTGAGGCAATTAATTGTTGAGTTATTGCTATATTTCTTTCCAGATATTACCTGTGGACATTCCTATGTGAAGTTTTGGCTAAAAGGTGACATGTTAGATAAAAATACAGGGACCTCTCACCTTGACCTCTGACCTAGCATCACTATTAGATTCATACAAATGATTTTCAATTAAGTTTGTGTACCAGAAAATGTGCGTATGATGCTGACTCCTTGTTGTTGGTCCCATGTGACTAGGCAGTAGCCAGCAAACTGTCAGTCCAACGCATGGTGCCATATGAATGATTGAGCCAAGAGCACTTGATATTCTGGCTGGACAAGAGTTTTTCTCGTGAACAGAATTCTTACGCAGTGTGTGAATTGCAATTGTTCTTTCTTTGCGTGCAGACACAAGCGAATTCTTTTAACATCAGTCTGTTTCTGTGAAAAGCATACTGATGAATATTGCCAGAATACCATGTGATGGTGAATTTTTACATTCTCCTTGCTTTTTCTGCTGCCTAGTATCCACGGCGACCAGAACGTCCCCTACCACTACTATGAACAGCTGCCATGGAGCGAGTGCGAGTACATCAACATGCATGAGAAGGAGAAGAAAATAGGGCACCGCTACTTGACAGAAAAGGCCCTCTTCAGGCGGTTCAGCACCATGTTCAACCTCAAGTTCAGCCACCCTGCATGGAACCTGTCTGGCAACCTGTCCTCTGACTTTAAGAGCCCCTTTCACGAAAAATACATACGGGAACATCCAGCGAGATGACGATGAGCGTGGTAAGGGGAGAGTGTAGTCAGCTCCAATTAGACTAGGCACTTAAAAAAATGAAACAGTACTCTGTACATAAAGGTGTTTTTTTTGTTTTGTTTAAGGATTTTTTAATTTACCTGGTATTTAGAGTACCTCATTTCCATAGAAAGCATTTTGATCTCATATCATGATATTGCTTAAGTGTGAAATAATGATTCAGTTGCTTAGGTCAATACACTAAAAATAATTTAGTTTGCGTTATTGGCAATTTTTTATCATACATGGCAGCAGATGTATCGTTCAGCATGAAGCACAACATGAAAATCCCTCGGGGCTTCATTTAGACTTGTAATTATAATTTTTTTTTTTCTTCAAAACAACAGCATATTTGTTGGGATTTTAACAATTTCCTGTTTTCAGTAATAATATTACATACCAAAGGTTTTTAATATGCCATGGTGTACGGTGGCAGTGGAAGAATGTGTCCACTATTGGAAGACCTGTCCATTTCACCTTCACTAGATTATTTGCGAAATTTGCTATTTAAACTCATTACCTGGTATGTGCTATGGATGTGCAACACATGCAGGAAACGTTTCTGTACTAGTTATGAGGGCTAGGATTCAGTGTGTTGAAACACAGATCTACATTGACTGAATACATGAAAAAGGAGAGGGGGAGGGGTCATCTTTGTCAAGTGCCTCCACTGTTATTGAATCAACGAATGATGTGATGTATGACCTTAATTGTTCACTGGCACAATTTTTCTCTTGTTGTTTATTTTGTTTTGTTTTTCAAAATTGTAAATAAAGCAAATGTTTGAGAGTACTGTGTATTTTGTGTATTGTCTAAAATGGAGATATCTGTGCATCTGAAAACACATCCTCATATATTTTTGATAGGTATTGCATGAGTTACACTGTACATACAAAATGTATGTCATTTCTTTCTCCAGGCATGTCATGTAGAAGTATTGAATTTCAGTGTGATTTTAACATTATTTAAAGCACAGTGTATTGATATGCCAAAGTTTTTATCCTCGTGTTGATGTCTTTGTTGTGCTCTAATAGACTCATCTGCTACGTTTTTTCACAACTGCCACTTCTCAAATATTTCAGTATCAGATGACAATCCTCGGTATCATTTCCTGATATTCAATTTCTTTTGAAATTTTGATACTCTGCTGAGTGGAATGAAATATTAGGAATTTGATGATGTAATAGTTATGAATCAGAAAGAGATTAAAGTAAATCAGAACTAATCGTATCCATTAAGTAATTGTTCTAGCCATTTTTCTCTTTGCAATTTCAACTTTTGTCTGAAATCATTTTTCAATCATGTGCAGTGAATGTCAAAGTTAAGACATGTATTCTTATTCATAATTCATATGATAGTATGTATGTAGTCGTAGTAGTTGTAGTTAGTACTTGATAATTATGCACATCAAATCAAAATGAAGAAAGAGAACTGTGTCTCAAAAGGAAACTACAGCTTAAATGTCCAAATAATTGCTACATCAAACAAAATGAACAGATTGCCCTTTGCCCTTGTTTCACCTACAAACAAACAAACAAACAAACAAATAAACAACAACCACCAAAACCCTGATGTAATGCTGCACACTGGCACTGGTCCGACGGTCCCTGACCAGTAAAAAATCACTGTTGGACCAGTAACTTTTTTCAGGAATGGACCAGTAAAAGATGGAAAAGCTGGGTACCTACTGGTCTGACAGACAGTTCGGACCAGCAGACAAAATGGGTTGTTGTGCAGCCCTGACTAATGTCACAACTGCAATTATTTTAGTTGTGACATTAGGGTGTTTGTGTTGTTGGTGGTTGTTGTTGTTGTTTGTTTGTTTCATTTTTGTAGCCATAATTCGAAATGGAATACTCCAGTGCCGGGAGCACTTTATGTATTTTTCACTTTCATAATGAAAATATATTCTAATATATGGAACTAACATCCAATAGCATTCTGGTTTTTAAAAATATATATATATATATATAGAGAGAGAGAAATTTGCCGTGTAATCCTTTCATGATTTTTTTCTAGATGTTCATGCTTGAATGAAACATGTCTTTCATTAAATTGTATTGTGCAAACTGTATGAGTATAGTGGATGGTCAGGTCACAAAACACACAAGAAATCAAAAGCACACTAGACTGGTATCTCCACAGTATGTTTAAGTTCATACAAGATTTCTTTTTTTTTTTCATTTTATTCATTTTTAAAAAAATACATGTACATGTATATCATTTTTTAGATTGAATGATGTAGCGACTTCCACTCAGCTTGAGTAACGCATTCCATGCAGTTTAATTCCATTGTACGATGTCCAAACTTCCAGTGGACATAATTAATGCCACTACTTGAGGTGTCCTGTCCTCTGCGATGTCCAAACTTCCAGTGGACATAATTAAAGGACAAGTTCACCTTCATAGACAAGTGGGTTGAGTGAATGCAGCAATATTAGTAGAACACATCATTGAGAGTTTAAGGAAAATCGGACAATCCGTTCAAAAGTTATGAATTTTTGAAGTTTCTGCTCATTCAAGGCTGGTTGAGAAGACTGCTATAGCTTGTGATGTCACATGAGTACAACGATATAAAGAAAGAATAAAGAAAATTCAACATATTTTCGCTTTTCTCGCATAACAAAAGAACACTTGACTTCTCTCTTTCAGAAGGCAGGGGGAATGATATTACCCTTAACATGTCTGTATCAAGTCGAAGAAATGTGCACTTTGTTCAAAAAGTAAAGTTATGTGAAATTCTCTTTTAATTTTCTTTATAAGTATGGTTGTACGCATATGACATCATACACTGTAGTAGTCTTCTCATCCACTAGTGACTACGCAGATACTTTAAAAGTTCATAACTTTTAAACGGATTGTCTGATTTTTCCCAAACTTTCACTGATGTGTTCTTCTAATATTGCTGCATTCACTCAATCCACATGTATATGAAGGTAGACTTGTCCTTTAATGCCACTACTTGAGGTGTCCTGTCCTCTTGTCTTTATCCCTATTCCAACTGCCTGCTTTGATAGCAAGTTTTGGTTTATAACAGGTATATTGTGCTCTTCCCATAATCAACGTACCCTTTAAATTGTACGAGAATTAACCACAGGTTACAAGTCATGTACAGGTGCTTTTCCAGTAAACTATAGATATCCTGATAATGATAATGAAAACATGTATGTGATAAAGTGCAATTTTAGGTAACTGCAATGTACATGGGAAAATTTATATGATTGGCATCATTGTGAAAAATTTGTGAGCCTATCATTGTGTGTATTATTGAAAGCTCAAAGTTGTGTAATTGGTTTGTTTTCTTGAAATAATTTGATCAGTGATGATTGTGTTTCTTGCCTGAACATCCTGTGAATGTGATTTCTTATCTAGTTCAAATCAAAAAAATATGTAAGAATCGTCATGTTAAGCTGTATCTAAAGGAAACATTAATTTGTTGTGATCCTAAGACCCACCATATAGGTATATCATAAACCAAAGATGATACAATTGCTCAATGTTTTGTGATACTTGTGCACAAGTACATGTACCGGTATTAGGACAAAATTACCTCTCGTTGTGCCATGACAGCATTAAAAATAAGTCCAGTACAGTGCACTCTCGTTATAACGCAGTGGCGGATCCAGAGGGGGGCGCACTGAACGCGCACCCCCTCTTTGTTTTTTGTTTAAAGAAAAGAAATAAAAAAGAAAAAAAAAATTCGGGCGCGTGTGCCCCCTCTTTAATTTTGTATAGTGCCTCCCCTTTACGAAATTCCTGGATCCGCCCCTGTAATGAACACAGTTTTAATGAAGTATCGAATGCAATGTAGTAAAATTTAGGGCCAAAAATTATCATCTAGATAGCTCTATACACTTTTTTTGTTTGGATATAACAAAATTTGGATATAATGAAAGAAAACTGCCGGTCCCAAGGACTCTGTTGTAATGGGAGTTCCCTGTACCATTACTGGGCTCTGATTTTTGTGCGCTTGGCATTAGACAGTGTGACATTGTTTAAAAAAAACAAACAAACAAACAAAATGGCACCTCTTGAAATTTGTGCTGTAATTTGAGATACTGATCAAATGCCTACTGTAGTACACACAAGTGTGTACATGAAGTCTCTGAGATCTCTGCACACTTTGTTTAAAATGTGGTGTGTAAAACCAATTTTTTTTCTTTTTTTTTTTTGGGGGGGGGGGGGAGGGAGTTTGGGAGAAACAATTCCAGGGAAAAGAAGCTGTAATTTGTAATAACTGTGATGGTAGGCAGTAGAAGTATGCTGGAGACAACATTAAGTTGCTACTTAGAATACAGTCATGCATTTTCAAGGTTTAACTGATTCTTGATGATATTTTATTGATCACTTTAATTCATGACTTAGCCACAGGTCATGAGTTGTGTCAGCTCATCAGGTTTTGTATGTCCAAAATTTGTAGCTCTGTTATAGAGCTTGATATACCATGTCCTACATCAATATATACATCATCCATGTTTGTGGAAATTCCCCCTCCACAGTATTTTAGTGCCCTTGCTAGGTTACACCTATTCTCTATTTTTTTTTTTTTTTTTTTTGGGGGGGGGGGGGAGGAGTTTAGAGAAAGTACACAGATCTTTGGATAATTGATGTGCAGTCCATTCTGTTTCATCATTTGGTCCATGTTCATTTACAATGGTGAAAGGGAAGAACAATAGAGGTATGTTATACATCGACTTAAAACTTTCTAATATGATATTCATATGGGTACTTAATGCTTGATTCTGAAATGAAATATGCCGAGTTCAATCATTTACAGTTAACTCTATTCAGTCCTTAGACCTATGGGTAATTAGTGCCATTTCATCCCTAATTATTGTTTTACTGTTTTTTTTTAATGCACAGAAATATGTTCACCCAAAGAGATGGCATTGCTCTGTTTTGTTGGCTCTGTATACATGTAGAAAATGAGTGGTGCTCGTTGTGTATGTACTTCTTTATAGCCAATTATTATGTAGGTATGGGATGAAGTCCAACCTATTGTACAAATGCTGTCAAACAATGATTTCATATTGCATCCAAAATTGGCTGCTGTGGCTAACAACAACACGAATGTGTATTCATGGTGCTCATGAGAATATCACCAGTCAGAAGTAACCAATGCAGTGCAAATGACTTCTATGTATACATGTACCAGGGAGGTGATTTTTACAAACATATTACATGATGGCTGTTGAATTACCAGGTATCAATGTCTTCCTGTTTTGAACAGATAAAGAGACAAAAGTGGTAAGCCAGTCATGCAGAGAGACATAATACGTAAGAAGAAGAAGAGGAAAATAAGGAGAAGAAAGTTGTACTTAACGAAGCCAGTCATGATGGGATATGATATGTTTCATTTATGTGTATAAAATCTGCAAATATGTTTTTAATGGTGGCAGTGATGCACTGCAAACTGTATGCTATTATTTATGCATGGAGAAATCTGCACATAACTTTGCTATTTTAGTCAAGATTTGTGAGTACTGTGTTTCATTGCCATGTAGAACCTTTATGAAGCTGTAAAAAGTGATGCATGTAATAAACAGTGTACTCTATGATTAATCTGCCTTAACTTCTCATCAGAGCTACATATCAATGTAACGTTTGTATCTCATGTATGTGTACCATATACAATGTATGTTTGTGTGTATATGGATATAATATGCCCACATGTGTGCATTTACGTGACTATCCTATGCATGCATTCAAGTGACATGCACTGTAGTGTATGACATGTGTGGATAATCTGTAATACTGTGAACACACATGCCTCTCCTGGTCCATTTGAAAATATGCTGTTATAAATGTGTTAGTGATCATGAATGCTATTCCTGTCATTTTGCGAGTAATTACATTTGCGTGATTTAGCCCACAAAAAAAGCATGTTCAAACTCTCAGTTTTCAGAAGATCATGTTTCTATACAAGCAAGAGATTATCAAGCGGAGAGGTGAAGATATATGGTAGGTGAGTTTTCTTCAATTTTTCTCCTCCTGTACAAATGAAATTTGTAAGATCGCAGCTGCTGATCTAATTTTTCAACAAACTAGTCAGAAAAAAAAAAATGAACCAGCAGGAAATCAAACTGATCATCTACTGCTTTTTGGGCAGCGACACTATACATATGTACCACCAGGCTACCCCTGGTTGCTGGCAGTGACGTGATGAACTTGGTTCCTTCCCCCCGACAGGTTTGTTAAAAATGTTGATCAACAGTTGCTATCATTCAAATTTCATTTGTAGAGAGGGGAGACAAATTGAAGAAAACTTCAAACCCTAAAGCATGTTTCTACTCAGATAATTCAATTCAGTGGCACAATGCATTTCTCCTTGTGGAGCTGCAAGATGGGGCCATGAAAAGTGCGAGGACAAGATGAATGCTATGAAAACGTCACTTAGAGTGTTCATGAATATGGTTGCCCAGATCAGAGTGGCGCCTTATCCTTTCCACCAACCATGCTGACTGGTTCATGAGGACTCACACCCACACAGCAAACACGCTACACTTGAACTCATTAATACTCATGCCAATTTATCATTCATGACAGTCCGATCTCTCAGGAAAATATACTGCATTTAATTAAGTTTGTTTCTTTTCATGAGCTTTGTACATGTATCAACTTCTGCAGCTTTTCTCGCAGTACAGTGAGCATAAGTGGGACCATCTACATAGCCAGTGAAAATTGAAAGGAGAAACAAAAAGAAAAATAATGTATTGATGAAAGTTGCTAGGTAACTGGCCACACCCATCCAAAATATTGCCAGAAAAAAAATTTGACGAAAAAAAAAAAAATGTGCAGATGATTGGGAACAGTTTAATTTGTCATGAAAGCTTAGTGATATTTTGCAATTGAGAATGGCTCAATGCCACAGAACATAAGAACAAAAACAAAAAAGAAAGTGTCGTCCACATGGTACTTGTATTTGGATTTCTTGCAATGGTCACATGAGATGGTGGAGCCAGTTGTGCATGAGAAGTATGGTGGTAAAATAATATAATTTTATCATCCAGAGTGAATGAAAAGCTTTCCTAATATAAACAGGGAGGTTCAGTGATCACATGTTGCACTCCCAGTTCCTTCTCGCACCATTCTGTTCCGTTTCCCTGGCAACTAAA
Organism: Diadema antillarum; assembly: GCF_040938485.1. NCBI lineage: Eukaryota > Metazoa > Echinodermata > Echinoidea > Diadematoida > Diadematidae > Diadema > Diadema antillarum. The sequence goes on along the minus strand of NW_027270892.1, from coordinate 1,592,727 downwards.
TATTCAATGGTACATGTACTGGGCTTCAGCTTGTGCCTTTGCTAAATTCAATTCATTTTTTTTTCCTCTGCAAAAGAGCAGTAACAGTGCATTTTGTATGACTCTGTTGTTGTCGTCATTATTGTTTTATGATGGAGGCAATGGTAATTTTCTGCTAGATGTTATGTATGATGAGATGGTCATGGAGAATTTGTTATTTTTATGTGAAATAAGTCAGAATGCAAATTAGACAAACAGATATAAATTTCAGCAATTGAAAGGTTCTAAGTTTTACTACCGAGTGTGTGTACAGTGCACTCCTGCTACAACGAACATGGTTATTACCAAATTCTTGTTACAACGTAGTACATGTAAATATTCAGGTGGCAACATTATCTGCTTTTTTTATTTATTGTGTATTTGTTCAGTTTTAACAAAAAACAAGAATTCAGGTCCCAAGGACTTCGTTTTAACAGGAGTCCAAGGTGAAATACACTGTAGGAGTAAATACTACTCAATCAGACATTAAATATCACTCATTTTGTAATAATTTATGTCACACCCATGGATATTCTGTTCATTTGATTTGAAATGTTAATGACAAAGACCAAACAACAAATGCAGAAATGAAATGTCTGAAAAAGTCTATGAGATCCTTCAGTTTCTTTAAAGGCACTGTTCAGCAACATCAGACTTAACGATATTGAATGAATGGAATGATAGAATGCTACAATGTCATAAATAAAAAGAGTGTAAAGTGAGAATACAGTCCTGATGCAAATTCTTAGGTTCATACACTTGAAGTTTTGTTGTCATGCAAACCTCAATAAAATACCATATTCCACAAACTATTTGACATCTTTCATATTTCTTTTATTCAGAAGACTGTTGTAGTATCAAAGTCAAAGTGTACAGCGTACATCTCCTATCATAAGAGTAATAAATCCTGTACATATGTACATGTCAAACCTTGTGCAATGACCATTTGTCGATAACTTAACAATTTGTGTTTCTTTCATGGTTAATCATTGTACGTGTAGACAGGTTTGACTTAACCGCAGCAGCGACCCCATACGGACAAATACGTACCGTAAAGGGCTGTTACTGTGTTACAGCGCCCCGCGACGGGGTTAGGTTTGACTGAGATATATATTATATACTGTATATGCTGTTATTTTCGCGTACAGATATTTTTGCGAATGAGGTCAGACATTTGTGCAAGATGTTGTTTTTGCGAATAGACGCCCTTGCAAACGTAAATGCAGTATTACCCTGGCGCATGGATATATTTTGGCATCTTGTTAAATTCGCAACCAACTGTGATTCGCAAAATTCACGAAAATCACACCCTCGACAAAATAACAGCTTGTACAGTATTTATATACAGCTGTATATGAAATAAGTCCCCATTCATACATATTCTGTTCTACAAGTAACTGTTCTCTGAAAGTATCTAATTTTTCAGCTTTCTTATTGCCTTGAGAGACTCTGCTCAGTCTTTCTTTCCAACAGTTGGTTATTCATGTTCTTAAAATGGACTCTGCACACAGGTAATTGAAAACTAATTTGCAGTTTTGTAATAACCTCTGCTAATTGTTACCAACATTTGGCAGGACCTTCATAATGTATCACCTCTTAGGTATGGATTACAGAGATGTAAAGTTTCTAACCTGGCTTGGAATGAGAAACTGAAGGGGACAGGAGGGGTTAGGGTGGAGGTTGAGTGGACCCCCCCCCCCCCCCCCCCCCACACACACACACACTTTGAGTTCTTTTTAATAAAAATGTTGCATTTGGAGCAAACTTTCATATAGTGCAGTTTTATCGCATAATTCTCATCTACATTTGTCATGGAAGATGGTTCTGCAAGACATTTTGAGTATTTTTTTGCCTGAAGGTGGATGGCAGAAATTTTAGAGACCTGTTTGGAGTATTTATTTAGAAGGAAAATATCCATTTATGTATCCTATAGCCAATAGAAAGAATTAAGAGAAAGACACCACTTTACACCTTTCTCGCTTCACCATTAGCAGGCTTCTCATCCACCATTTATTACTGATCTACCTGCCGCCTTCCTTCTTTCTGGGAGGCATGAGAAAATGATTATTGGGTGGATGAACATGAAATGGGTTGCTGGGGAGTGAGACTCGTGCCATAGGCATAAGAATTGGTTGGTCTGCGATTGGATAGGGGCTGGGTAGCTAGGCAATGTCACTTTCTTAATCATACAGAGTTTGGTCTTTAGTTTTCATTCCACATTTTAAATAATCTATATCAATTTAACCAAGGTGTATATTTCCTGATGGTCATCAAGCAGACCAGAGCCAAGGCTATTTCTATTATCTACCACAATCATGTAGTGTTGGATTTGGTGTTTCCATTATTTTTATTCTTTTATCTTTTATGTATTCATTTATTGTTTTTAGACTCGGGCAACTTCAGAACAGTAGTCAGTAGACTCTACCAGTAAACAGTCAGACCACAGCTTGCTCATTGGTTGCGCTGGATTGGCTCCTTCATCCGATGCCACTTCCTACATTCTATCTCTGCCTGCATGCATGCTGTGGTATGTAGGGCCTACTGTGCTGCAGTTTCTTTATAAGGCCCTGTTACACCTTTCTAGGCAAGTCTTGCGTGTGACTTGCAGGGAATAATTTTGCTACCCAGATGGTCCCTGCAAATGGCCCGCACCTCACGCAAGTCTGATTTCCTTGTGCAACCAAGTTTTGAGCAAGCTCAAAACTTGTTCCAGATGAGTCGCGGTGGATGGCCTTGAGAGGTCCATGCAGAACAACAGAAGGAAGCCTGTAGCGGCCATAAGTCGCAGGCTGTTACCCTGCTTGAAGTACATAGGTTGCCTGTGGCTATGCGCCAGAAACGCATGCCATCTGTGGGCATTCTATGAGCATAATATGGGTGTTTTACTGGCAAGGAACGGTGTCAATAATGCCAACATCCATGTAGCTGGTCAGTTCTACAGGCCTGGAGTGAGCTATACGAGCGAATTGAGGATCAATCAAGGTACTGCCTATCTGCTGGTGAAATTAAGGGTCGGCTGCGACCAGGATAGAGTTAATGACATTCCGTGATGACCTCTGCCTCGCGTTTCTCCGCCACTCAAACTCTAGTTCAACAGAAATCTTGTGAAACTCCTCCCACTCCTCTTCGGAGATATCTTTGACAACCGACTTGAAATACTCCAAGTAGGACGTCCTCTTATCCACTGGCTCCATGAGCTGTTGCTGCAACTGGAGAACCTGCGTCTGGGCGGTGGACAGCTGGCGGGTCACCTCCACCAGACTGGGGGATTCAGCCCTCTTCCTCTTCTTAGCCACACCTTTGCGTGATGGGCTTGGCATGGGGTCATCTACTGAGTTGATACTCTCGCGGTCAATTGTGGTGATGTGTTTGGCTTGTTCCATACCACCAGATTCCATCATCTCGGTAATGGCAACCTGGGAACACACAGAAAGAAGGAACATCAAGTGATATGAGATAATTTGGCAAGAACAGTATTCTGCAAGTTGTGAAGTGGCAATCATTAACAGAAAATGACTGGAGCATTTTGAAAAATCAAAAATAATAAGAAAAGTCTTATCCACTGTATATACAAAAGTGTACATGTACATACATGTATCATGTAAGTATCCTGACCTAAACACATACAAAAGTGGATCCCAGTATGTTGGAATTGGGAGGGGGTAACACAGGGAGTTCACAAAATAGTTTGACAAAAAAGTATTCTCTCTTCACTAGGAGAGGGCTGAAGCAGTAGTGTGGCCACAAGTACTTCAATATTTGGGGGGGGGGGGGGGGGGGGGGGCAAGGACATACCAAGCGGTTTTCAAAACCCCCAAAACCAAAAAGGACCATTATCCAAAGATTCCTGCCTATCTTACATTTTAAAGAGCCAATTAATCAGAGCAAAATGATTTACTCACTCTACGAGTGCCGTAGGGCTTGTTCTTGCGCAATATGACCGTATGGGCCAAGAACTCAAAATGCTCCAGCACCCACTGCTCCCGGTAGGTAAATCGACGGCCTGCATCCCCCATCTTGTCCTTCTTAAGCTTCACAAATTGGTCACGGAGGTTCTTGTACCAGCCCTTGAGAGAGTTGCCTGCAGGGATATGACATTGAAATAATCTTGTACAACAGTCTGTGGAAGATGTGACAATATGCGAGTGTATTGTATTTCCAGATGCTTATTTTTTTTTTTTTTTGGTAAAATTGTTGCTCTGAATTCAGTACTCATATAATGAAATTACAAGCAATATTAACACTCTAGTTTCAATTCACTTAGTCCTAAAAAAATATGCAGTTTGCAAAATTATGTTAATTATCCGCTCTTATTTTTGAAAAATATGCATGGATTGTATACAAAATTATCTTTTCGCACGGAAACTTAAAAAATTCTTTGACTTACTGGGTGTCATCAAAGGTACAACATGTAATTCAGGTAATAAAAATCTAACTATATAATTCCAGACACGATTTTCATATTGGAATACAAGTAATTGACAGGTTTCACATGTATGTACTCATATAATGAAATTACAAGCAAAATTAACACTATAGTTTCAATTCACTTAGTCCTGAAAAATATGCAGTTTGCAAAATTATGTAATTATCTGCTCTTATTTTTGAAATATATGCATGGATTGTATAAAAAATTATCTTTAAGCACGGAAACTTAAAAAATTCTTTGACTTACTGGGTGTCATCAAAGGTACACATGTAATTCAGGTAATAAAAATCTAATTATATAATTCCAGACACAATTTTCATATTGGAATACAAGTAATTGACAGGTTTCACATCTTTTTCATGCACCAGAATCACTTTTCTTACCCATGTACAGTAGTAGGGCAGATATGTAACAAAAATTGGTCGAGATGCTCACATCCGGCGGAAAATATGAAATTTGCCATGTAGGGGTATTTTGGGGCGCTGATTTCAAAAATTGCCGGATCCAAGGGATCTGACCACGGGGTCGGCCGCCATTTTGAATTCCAATATGGCTGCTATCACAAAACAAATTTAAAGATCCTTATCTTCAGTTCTGAATGACCTGTGGTACCAAAACTTGGTACACAAGAGTGTTTTGACATATTGAATTTGATGACAGATTAATTTGAAATGTCTGATAAACATCGAATAGCCGCCATTTTGAATTCCAATATGGCCGCCTTGATGAAATGTTCAAAATCATTATCTCGAGTTCTAAGTGGTGAGTGGCGCTGAAATTAGGTGCAAACAAGTATATCAACATACTGAGTTTAAGATTTGACTAATGTGATGTGTCTGACAAACGCAATGCCCGCTATTTTGAATTCCAATATGGTTGCGAAGACAAATATCACGACTGACATTCACGTGCATGCCAAAAAGTGCAGCAAAAATGAAGCATAATGCACCTTTCACTGACGTCACAATGTAAATACAGCAGCGCGCACTCAATCAGTTACAAACGCGCGTTCAATCAGGTAGCCTAATTTACAAAGCCAAGATAGAGATTTTCAGCATTCCAACATGGTAACTATGTAGGAAAATTCAAATTAGCTGCTGTGCAGCTTGTCAGACATGTCAAATACATGTAAGTCTGTTATTGAAGTTACCATATCACCATGCTTTTACGTATCAAATTCCAATGGCTTATGTCATTCAGAACTGAAGATAGGGATCTTTGACGGTGGCCATATTGGAATTCAAAATGGCGGCCGACGCCAAGGCAGATCTCTTGGATCTGGCAATTTTTGAAATCAGCACCCCAAAATACCCCTATGTGCAAAATTTCATACTTTCCGCCGGATGTGAGCATTTTTTATACATATCTGCCCCACTACCATGATTATATCACCATGTCACATTTGTACCGAGTGGATAACAAGGAGAAAAAAAGACAAATGAGGCACAAATTTTGTATTGTAAGGTACAGCTGTAAAGGTGTAGGCCCATAAAACATGAACATTTTTAACAATTCATGCTATACAGTCTTGTGATAATAAATCAACTTTTTTTCTAAATTTGAGGTGAAATGTGAATTTCTCAGCATAATTTCTACATTTTTGTTTGGTTTTGTTATGATGTTATGTTTACGGCTTGCCCAGTCTGTACGTTTACAATGTACATATACATCTTGTTGTAAACCTTGTTTTTAATGTCTGTATTTTACTTGTTTCTTTTGTATGAACACCAGTACTGGTTTTGTAATCCTTGTCTCTTTTACAATGTAATTCCATGTGCAATTCAGTCTTATGACTGTGAGACATGGATACAGGTACCTCAATAAAGTACCAGCTATTGTATCTAGGACGTGCATTGAAAATAATAATGTAATGTAGACATCTAGATCTAAATACATGATATATTATTCTTTTTTTAACCAGTGTCTTTGTTTTTGAGTATTTGTATGAAAGCGAGACTTGACTAACATTCACTTACACAACTCCATCCAGGAAATATTGCCTTTCGTATCATAAATAGCTGGGAATGGCCGAGATATTCAAAACAAAGTGATCCTAATAAGAGGTGCATGGGATCCACAACCCCAGAGCACTGTTACCTACCCCAACCAGAAATGTACGAAAATTCTACGTGTTGGAGTCGCCGTTAAACCCCGGGCACTCCGTTGTAAACGGTTTGTATACCGTGGGATTTTGTGAGCCCGAACGCTTCATTTACAATTGCCACTGGGCATGTACAGTACTCACGTAAGGATCGTGTTTGTCTGCTACTTTGTTTATTAGAAATCTCAGCGACTTTAAAACCGACTTTCATCAAATAAACTTTTCCTCTTACTGTAGATATCAAGAATGGAAAGCTCTATCGTTACTATGTAAGTGTAACAAAGTGGTCTCTCAGTTGTCCATCTCACTGTAGCAACACAATGCACCAAGCTTTCATAATTCTCACTTTACTAAAATTTGTTTTCATTCACTCTCTGAGTCTGACTTCCGCTCGTTGCCACACAAATACTAGGTGTTTCAAAAAACATTTCCCACTTTTTATTCTTAATAATTCATAAACTACAAATCAGATAACACTGTCATTGATGTGAGTGATAGCTGAATAGTGTACAATTTTGTTGAAGGTAGTTTAAATATGAAAGCATAAATCAGTTTCATGAAATCCATGATTAATTTCACAGTTAGGTTCCAGATTTTGCTCCATTTTCAACCCTCTGTACAAAACTTTCACTTTGCACAGGGGTCAATGGGTGTGTATGGGAGTGTGTAGTTAACACCCTGACAATGGTCCTGAACAATGGCCAGGGTTTGAATGCTTCATCATTTATTCATGAGAAATTCCACTATCACAACTAGTCTTTATTCATCCTCTGGCAGCATCTGTGTAAAGTCAAACGCATGCAGATACTGTCGTTGAGTGGCGACAGTGCTTTCCTTACTTCTGAAAAACAAAATTACAATGAATACCTTCTGTTCTGTCGTAAACATGGTGACAGGAAGCAAAGAAAATCAATTAGAGTATACACTTGTGTATATCACATATGAAGCCTTAAATAAATCTACTGTGAAACAAATCGCCCCAAAGAAAATTGCTGCTGAACTCTTTACCAAAAATGATCTCTTTTTATCGAAAAAGCGACAAATTTGTCAGACTATTAGTAGACAGTTGTATCAAAATGAAGAACTTAAGAACATTAATGCTTATTCATATCCCAGATTTAGTGATACATGTGAAGCAAAATTTGAGAATGATTGCCAGCTGGAATGAAATGTGTTGTTTGCAAGCATATGGAAGCATGTGCTTACTTTTTCCATGTGCATGCATTTACCGTGCATGAATTCAGACTAGCAGTGCTCAGGGCAATCCACATTAATTATTGATTAAGCATTCATGTGCCTGGGAGCGCGAGACTGACGCCTAGTCAACAGGTGGTTCAGGCATGTCCATTGTTCAGGGCCATTGTCAGCACACACTCACATACACATCATTGGTTCCTGTGCAAAGTTCATTTTTGTACAGAGGGTTAAAATTTGACCAAAATTTGAAACCTTACTTCAAAATCAATCTTAGATTTAATGAAACTGATTTATGCTTTCACATCCAAATCACATTCAACAAAATTGTACACTATTCAGCTATTACTCATATTGATGACAGTTTTATCGAATGAATAGTTTTTGGACTATTAGTGATCAAAAGTGGGAAATGTTTTTTGAAACACCTAGTATAAGCACAATTTTACGAATGCTCAGCCCCACTGTATCACTTGCACTCATATCACCTACATTGTACATGTAGTATTTCTAGGGCCTACTAGTACTACCTGAAATTGAAATTCCTCGCGAACAATAATTTCTGGTCACTATTAAAAGGCGAGATGGACATCCTTTCCGACCAATCTCCTTCCTTTCACTCCACGTCCCAAAGCAGCTTCATACACCTGTTTACAAGGGCCTACTACTACTACTAGCCAGTACATCTCATTAGTAGTACCGGTATTCATTCACAAAATTCAACTTTTCACGCGCACACACACACACACACACTCCTTGACCAACTTTTAGTTTTGATGTGAAACTAAAGCACAGACGCAGAAACGTCGTAAGTAATTGAACTCGCCCAACTTCATCATGAGACATCTGACATTATTGGACTTGCATCCCCATCGCGAATTTCTCTCTCTATCTATCTGCCTATCTTAGTACGACTATCTCCCTTTCCATCTCTAATTTGCCCATCTCGCAAGGCATTCACCATTGTGCTACTTCACCTACACAGCCTTGATGTCGCTGTGCACAAAGTGCTGGCACACGGGGAGCGACCAGCCCGAACTCAACGCTCGCTAAGCCCTCCAAGAGTACAGTATCCCCATCTGTGAAGGAGCCATGAGGAGGCGCCTAGCCCGACCAGATGCCGTGCGCGTGAAGCACGGCGTCTGATCCCCGTTCATAACTCCACTCACCACTTCTGTTCAACTCCTTTGCTTTGATGGTCCACATTCTCTCTTTCTTCTCAGCCTGACGGAAGTCACGTTGGGTGGAGTCCCAGAGGATGGGGTTTTCCCGCAGCCATTCAACAAGGTCGTCTTCGACAGCTTCGTCGGTGATCTTCGTTGTTAATCGCTTCGATCTGCGGGACATCACTGACTCGTCTTCATCTGGGACGTCAACATTGGCCTCTGACTCTGTGACTTCTGAGTCTGTGGTGGCGTCGAGGACCTCGGCCTCCTTTGCGATCTGAACGTCATAAAGTTCTAGATCTAGGTCTAATTCATCGTTCCGATGAATTTTGGCAGCGACACCTTTCCTTCGATGAGACATTTTATTCCACGAAACTCAACTCTCTGACGCCCTCGGTGACTCCTCGCCTGCAACTCTCACGTACTTAACACGCAGTTTTGACCACAGCGTCGAAAATACGCTGTGACGCGACAAGTACAATAACTGGTTATGGCGTCCGTATGTCGCCCGTATAACCCGGATGCGGATCAGTTTCAAAGCTCTCACGCGCGACCCACGCGTCTGACACGCAGGTCACACGGAGTACATGTTTATTGTAAGAACTTCATTATCATGCGTCCAGCATGCAAGACGCGCGCGAAACTCGTTCATATCCGCCCGCAGAAATTATCCTGCGTGCTGAAATGGGGATACACACGCAACAAGCCGCGTACCCGTGCCCGCGTACAAACTACATGTACGATCACAACGTGTGTATGTAGTGTAAGATAGAGGTATGTGTTTGCGTATGTGTGACGGATCGGACGTGGTGCGATGCTCAACATCAGACGAGATGGCTTCCCGAATGACGAACATTTCCCTAAAGTACAATGTTATTGCTGAGAATCTCAAACGGGCTCGCATACCAAAAAATGTTGTTTGGAGAGGGAAGAAGGAAAAAGATCCCATGGTGAGTTCTTGGAAATACGTTGCCTTTTATAAAGAGCTATCTTTGCCTTCACTGTAAAAGTTATAAACCCATGCCGAACCGTTAGTCCTATACGTTCAATATTGTGTGGGATGGACGTAACGGTATTGATGCCTTCGCGGGCCAGCGCCGCGCCGGGCGGCGTGTTTTTTTTTTTAGACGGCACAGATTGGGGACCCTATCTATTGGGGACCCTATCCCTAAACCGTACCCTAATCCTAACCCTAACCATCAAACCCTAACCCTAACCCGGCGCTAGTGTACAGTACTTTCGCACCTGTTTGTTAAACGACCTCAAAACATGCACAAACTCACCCTGGTTATTCAGTAACCTAAAATACTTCCATCTGAGTCTCCAAAGTCGAATATACGTTAAGTTTTTACACTTTTAGCGTTTAAAAGTGTCGGAAAATCATTGGAAAATCTTGATCGCTATTCGCTGGAATTGCTGCTCTGCTCTGTACAAATATTGGTCTGAATGTAGCGACACAGCGGCTTTTTGTATGGTGTCGTTGAAAAGCTAATTATTTTTTCCTTGTCCTCGGCCAAGTCTTCCGTTAACGGTTGTAGCTTCATGGCGGCGGTTGAATGAGCGCGTGCACGAGTGTATGCTGTCACTTATATCTTTCTCTTTCTTTTCTCTCTTTTATTTTCAGGTAGAATGTATTCCCCATTCCTTCCTAGCAATCATTTCTTTGTGATTTTTCTCTTCTCTGTCTTTCTCAATATCTTTTTTAACTCAACTGCATAGATCTACTTTCTGCCTGTTTTTTGTTTCCTTCATGGGTTGTTTTTCCCTCCAACTACGAGGGCCTCTCCTCTCTATCCTCTCCAATCTTTTTCTTACATGTCATTCTAGTAATTCTTTTTTTCCCTTTATTTCCTTTTCAATCTGTATAATTCTTTCTTGTCTTCATATTCATCTTTGCTCTCATCCAGGTTTGATTCATCTTTGTTTTCAATTTGTATTTCTTTGTAGTACATTGTAATTGCATTCCTCTTTTCGTTTAATGAACTCTCCATGATTTTGTAAACCTTTCGTTTTATTTTTTGTGGGTTTAACTTTTTGATACACTAGCCTGCTAGTGTATTTTTTTCTTTTATTTCCTTTCCCCCTTTTCCTAGCCTTTCCTTTATATATTCTTCACCCTTGTCTTATCACATTTTCACAATCTTCTTTCATTCACACCAATTAACATACATACACACCCACACCTTTTTTTTCTTTGTCAATCTTTTATTAGCTCACCTGAGCCAAAGGCTCAAGTGAGCTATTGCGATTGCCCTTCGTCCGGCGTCCGTCGTGCGTCGTCCGTCGTCCGTCGTCCGTCGTCCGTCGTGCGTCGTGCGTAAACTTTTTACATTTTCATCTTCTTCTTGAAAACCCCAAGACCGATTTTCATCAAACTTGGCAGGTAGCATCCCTAGGGGGTTAGGAACTCAATTTGTTAAAATGGGCACCATGCCCCACCCAGGGGGCCCCCAGGGGGGCCCAAACCCCCCAAAATTAAGGAATCTGTAAAAATCTTCTTCTCTAGAACCAGAAGTGATAGAGCTAAGTTAATACTATGAGTTAGTACATTGATGACTGTAGTTTCAAGTTTGTTCATGGCAGAATCAGGGGTGCCCCCCTTGGGACCCAGGGGAGGGGGGTGGGGAAGGGTTCTAATGGGGCCTAAATTGTACATTTTCATCATCTTCTTGAGAACCCCATGACCCATTTTCACCAAACTTGGTAGGTAGCATCCCTAGGGGGTTAGGAAATCAATTTGTGAAAATGGGCACCATGCCCCACCCAGGGGGCCCCCAGGGGGCCCAAACCCCCAAAATTAAGGAATATCTGCAAAAATCTTCTTCTCTAGAACCAGAAGTGATAGAGCTAAGTTAATACTATGAGTTAGTACATTGATGACTGTAGTTTCAAGTTTGTTCATGGCAGAATTAGGGGTGCCCCCCTTGGGACCCAGGGGAGGGGGTGAGGAGGGGTCCTAATGGGGCCTAAATTGTACATTTTTATCTTCTTCTTGAGAACCCCATGACCTATTTTCACCAAACTTGGCAGGTAGCATCCCTAGGGGGTTAGGATCTCAATTTGTTAAAATGGGCACCATGCCCCACCCAGGGGGCCCCAGGGGTCCCAAATCCCCCAAATGAAGGAATCTTTATAAATCTTCTCTAGAATCAGAAGTTATATATAGAGCTGAGATAATACTATGAGTGAGTACATTAATGACTGTAGTTTCAAGTTTGTTCATAGGAGATCCAGGGGTGCCCCTCTTGGGTAGGGGGGGGGGGGGGGGGGTGGTGGTTGGAAGGGTCCAAATGGGGGCCTGAATTGTACATTTTCATCTTCTTCCTGAAAACCTCATGATGGATTTTTGTCAAACTTGGCAGGTAGCATCCCTAGGGGGTCAGGATCTCAATTTATCAAAATGGGCACCATGCCCCACCCAGAGGGCCCCAGGGGGCCCCAATCCCCCCAAATTAAGGAATCTTAAAAAAATTGGGCCCTTGTTGTACATTTTCATCTTCTACTTGAGAATGCCTGGTCAAATTTTGGTAGAGCTGTGAATAATTTAGATTAGTGACTGCGTGAAAGGTGAACTTGCGATACTCAGGTGAGCGCTAGACCCGCGGGTCTCTTGTTTTTCTTTCTTTTTCATATAAACATTAATATACAAATTATTTCATTGCAAAATAACACTTATACTAGTATACTAAATTAAAGCAACATAAATTCTACATTGTCAATATCAAATAAAAAATTCTTGATTTACCTTGATTCAACATCATGGTACATTAAGGTAAATCAAGAATTTTGTTTATAAAACAAAACACACACACAAACACACACACAATATGAACAACCCCAATCCTAAATCGCTATGCCGCGACTCGGTAGAAGCCAAGAGAAAGGTGGAAAAGTATTATCTTTTTAAAGACACCATAGAAAAACTTGCCGTGGTCACTGTGAGATAGCTACATTCAGACTAATCGCAGTGCTCGCTGCTGCGTTGCCGTGTGTTTTGTACATCGTGCTGCGCTGTCTGCTCCTGTGCAACGCAGTTATCGCCGAGCGAGTAGCTGCGATCGAGATAAATTCCGAGAAGGATATAAGTGACAAAATGGTGAAAATTCCATTTCTACTGGACTTGAATCTCACTCAGATGCAAGTATTTAGGTTACTGAATAACTAGGGTGAATTTGTGCATGTTTGGAGGTCATTTGACAAACAGGTGCGAAAGTACACTAGCGCCCCTAACCCTAAGTGAACCATAACCATAAACCCTAACCCAACGTTTTTCCCATAGGTTTAATACGCGCCATGCCCCAATCTGTGCCGTCTTTAAAAAAAACGCCGCCAGGCGCCCCGCCGGGCCTGGCCCCCTGGGACTGCACTGGGAGCAAGGGTAAATTTAGGGAATCTGTCTGATACCCCTTTCATATTGACCAAAAACATGGCACGTCCTCCGGAGGACGTGCGTGCCGTGTTCATCATGGCAAGCAAAAATATTCTCGTGCTTTTATTTTCGCGCTAGTTTGTGGATGCGCGAAATGCGCATAAATTTCAACACCGCGAAAATTTCCACTTTTACAGTATGTAGTCAAGATAGCCTGTGTTTTATTAGCAAACATGTAGGCCCTACATGTAAGCATTACATATAGTTAGGTATACATTATAGAAGCACCCTGCAAATGTCTATGGGGTGTTATAATCCAAAACCAAATGAAGTAGACAGGGAAAAATATCCCCTACCCCCCCCCCCCCCCCCATCACCACCCCACCTGACACCCCATTGACAGAGGGAGTTACTGCTATTTCACACAGGGTCACTATCAGAATAACAAATATCAGTATTTCTGGGTGTGAAAAAAAAAGATGTTAATTATGAATATCTTGAAAATGAGATATGTAGAGTGCCATCTATTGATCGGCGTAGGATTTTCCTCAACTTAGAGGGACTCTTACGAGAAATTATTACGGTCAAGTAACGAATGTATTTCATAATACATCAGTTAATATTATGACTTTTAGTGATAAGAATTTTTCAAATTTACATCCCAGCACACATCTATGAACAATTTCTTTGCGTGTTATCATAATTAAGCTCACAACGCCCCCTTATGACAACCTAAGAAATTGAACATTGATGTTTCAACATCACTAGCTTCTTTTACATAATAGTATAAGACTGTGACAAAAAAAAAGATATTTTCTAAATTTCATAAGGATTGGCATAGATACATGTATGACCGTAACAAGTAGAGTGATAATGTACACAATTTGGGGCTTATGAGAGCTGATAACCAGCTGAAGTTTCAATGTATATAGATTAAAATAGCACACCTTGTTGTCATGGAAACAGAAGATTTATATTTTTTCTTTTTACATTCGAGCTTATTACGGTTTATTTGGATTTTCTGTATGTTTAATGCGTCATGATGTTGCCAAATATTTGTATAGGAAAGAGCTATGTTAGTACATATTGATTTTTTTTGGTCCAAAAAACAACATTTTCTTTAAAAAATAAAGATTTACAGTGAGATATTGTGCATTGCCATGACAGCATACTTTCACCTAATAAAATGACTTTCAATATACATGTAGGGCATGGTATGTTGAACGCACCAATGAAGTTAGTGACTTTTGGTTCATCAAAAAGAAAGATATGGAATAGATACTTAGTAAAGCCACCATACCACCTCCTTAAAAATGAAAATATGTGAAAATTGAATTTTTTAATGCAACATTCACCCTAAAAGGACCGGGGGGCAGAATCCTCTGGCTATAATTCTGTAACACGAGAAGGCCTCATCGCGAGGCTTCTTGACTTTGTTTGTTCAAGTCTCGCGCAACTTTTGAGACCAAATTTGCAACATCTGTGCATACTTTTGCGAAGTCATGCCCATTTTTGTAACGGAATGTCGCCCCCAAACGGGCACAATTTTGTGATTTTGTGTACATTTTCTATGATGGAAAAAAGGTGCTCTGTCATGAAAGTCATGAAAACCTGATTATTTTTACAATTGATCACTTTCATTGATTAGTTTTGTGCTAATTCAGGGGCGGATCTAGCTTTTTTCCAAGGGGGGGGGGGGGGGGGTTTGAGGGGCTGAGCTGGGTATTGCGAGGGAGCGTAGCGACCAAGCCCGAGCGAGCGAAGCGAGCGAGGGGGGGGAGGGTGTGGAAGGGGGGTATCCCCCCTCCCACAGTAGGGAGATTTTTCATTTTTAGGGTTGCCAGCTTGCAATTTTAAGCATACTTGCATGCTCTATTTTTTATCTTTTTTGCCGACCCTGGCTCCGCGGTCCCTGGGTTTGTGATGTCCCAATGGCGATGCAGAGCATCGTCCACAAGGCGATGTCTGTGAGCCGCGTGGAACCGCGTGGCGTCGCGCCGATTTTTTCTCTTTTTTTTTATAGCTATTTGAACCCCGTAAGTGATGTTTTCCTGGCATCTACTAACGTAATGGAGAACATAAAAAGCAGTCCATGATATTACGTCTTATTAGAATAAGATCAAATAACAGTTTAAAACAGGCGCGCCGGAAGCAGTTTTGGATGGGGGGGGCAAACATTGGAGGGGGCTCAAGATTAGACCATGCATATGTTACACAATATACACATACACACACACACACACGCACACATATCTATTATATATATATATATATATATATATATATATATATATATATATATATATAAAGTGGCGTACGGTGGGTCGAAACATGGGGGGAACCATAAAGTAATTTTGACGGTCTGTATGCTTGTGCGTGTGTGCGTGAGCAATAATGGGACTACAATACATTACGGAATGTGATACATTCAACAACGCAGTCATTGAGGAACATTGTACGTTTTCCTTACATGGATTATGGAATGACGGTGTGAAACGATCGACAAATTATATACTGTCAGCAACATAAGGTGAATGGCATAACAATAAAATGCGAGCGAGCGAGCTTGAAAATTTTGATATTCTGCAGTTCCAAAACTGGAGTTTTTTAGCTATATATTTCGTTTTGGAAATAAATGGGAGCGCATCGGGCGCAACTGCTGGCAATTATTGGCAGCAACATTAGGAGAATGGCATAACGATTCAATGCGAGCGAGCGAAGCGAGCAAGCTTGAAAATTTTGACATTCTACAGTCCCAAAAAGGGGTTTGTAGTATATCTTTCACTTTGGAAATTAATGGGGCGGCGCATCGGGCGCAACTGCTGGCAATTACTGGCAGCAACATTAGGAGAATGGCATAACGATTCAATGCGAGCGAGCAAAGCGAGCGAGCTTGAAAATTTTGACATGTTACAGTCCAAAAACTCCCGTTTGTAGCTATATCTTTCGCTTTGGAAATTAAATTGTATGCGTCTGGACATGAGAATTTTGACATTTTACAGTCCAAAAACTCCCGTTTGTAGCTGGTCATTTTCAAACGTGAGTGACACGACAATCTGAGAGTTAGAAGGGCACATATCTTCCCACCTGGAGGTTATGAATGGATCATGGCTATCATTTTAGGTTCAGTGTAGGACTGGCATGTACCATTACCAGTTGGATTTGAATTCTCCAATTGACAAGTAAATTATGATTAAAAAACGATGCGTGAGTGACACGACAAATTTCGGACATGGGTTTCTGACCATTAACGGTTACAGCTGGATTCGTGCCAAAGTAGTACTCCAAGAGAACCATGAGTACTAGTGCATGTACATCAATAGTGTACCTATCTAATATGTATAGTCACAATCAATCCCTCCATCTCTGTTGTAAATGGTTCACCCTTACGTGCCGTGAGTGACACGACATCCAAAACGTGAGTGACACGACAAGTGCAAAAATTCCACAATTATCTCAACAATGTAACTTTTTTGGTATTATGTTCATGGTAACTCTGCACTAATAACCAATTTCTATTCTAATGAAAAGTAATGCACACATTGTTAGACTTCAACAAATGTTCAGTACGTAATTTTGCACTATGAAGGATTTGTTTATACTCTATTTCTTCTACACAATCCTTTCTAGGATGAGAAAAGTCTGTTTAGAAAAAATGGTTTGTTTGCTTCCACATCGGCTTGAAGCTACTAAAAGTGATTAGTTGTTTTTTCTTGTTGTTAGTTCATTGTGGGAGAAGGACTACTGCTGTGACTTCATTCTGTTCTAAGAATGGCTTTCCTTTGCTGCACTCAAAGAAATTTTGATGGATTCTTGTCTTTTCAGAAATTTCATACTCCAAGCACTAGCCTCTTAACAGATCACTTAGTAAAGTTTGACCACAGTTATCACTTTTCTGGATTGCTCAAAAATCAAGGCAATAGACTGCATGGCACATGAATGTCTTTGCTTGTTCAGTACAAAATGATATCTAAAAGTACAAAACACTTGATTCTTTTGCAAAGTACAATTCAGGACGTAAATGTTGCTATGATACAACATTACATTTCTACAAACCAAAATACAGTTGCTAGAAGGAACAAACTGCAGACTCTGAGGAAGGGGTACATTTGTATTTCCAGTCACATTCCTTTTCATTTCCACATTATTTGAATGATGAAACATAAAATCATCATGTAAATAACTGGATTGAATAGTAAATTGATAATGTCTTTTGTATGCCCCTAACACAACTTGCATAGAGTGTCATGTTTGAGCACATCTCTCTTATCTGACGAAATGTGTCGAGATGGCTACCAGTCATGACATGGTCAGATATTCACAATGTAAGTTGGAATGTGTTTCACAGACAAGTCAGACAGCAACTGACCATAACACAATTAACAGGGATGTTTCTGTTTCTCTTCTCAAACAATGTTTCAACTCACAATCTTGCCAACACAGTGTAATCGCTCATCATGATATACTGTTGCTGTTACATACAGAGTTGTAGGTTACATCAATTGCCTGAGAGTTTCATGGTAAAAATATATAGATCTATAGAAGATCGTAATGGATGCAGAAGATTGGTCAAAACCTTGTTGAACAGTGCACTTATTGCTGATGAAAGTCTCACATCAATGTTTAAGAGATTATGCAAGGGTTCGGGCATTCATTATGACAGATATCAATATTGCAGTGTAGAATCCAAACTATTACTCTCAATCATAACTTTACCTTTAAATACTTTTTCTACGAATGTGTAATGTCTGCAGCATGGCGATGTAATGTCCATAGCACTTTTTTAAAATTGAATTATGCAGGTATTTAAAGAACTGTGTGGATGTGTTGTGTGATACAAAATGTATCACACTTTAGCTTTGCATTTGAATTTAGAACAAAATTTGACCAAAACACTGTTTTCTACCAAAACTTGTATGTCAAAAATAGTATGGACATGGCACTTTGAAAGAGGTTGAAATTTGAAAATATATATATAATATTATATTTTATCAGATACCAAGGAGGATTAATCAGCTGAAAGTCATTTTGTAGTGAAAATTTCTACTTCAGAAGATCTACATGCAAATTTTGCCACATATGAATATTTTCAGCAAAAGACACACTATTTCAATCTGAAAAATACTGTTTATTTCCAAATTGGACCAAAAATTGTAATATCGGTTTGCTATGACCCTTCCTACAAATTGTAAATACTATCCACTGTGAAACAAAGTTGTTTCTGGATATTTGTTTATCATCTTTGTTTTTTATTCTTGGTTTTTTTTTTTTAGTGGAATGCCCACATGTAAAAGATATGGTGCCGATTTCAAACACAAACACGCTGTCACATGCAGATAAACTTATCATAACCAGACTATTCCTGTTGCAATGGGCAAATCTGAAAATAAATAGGGAAAGCTACAGGAGGCCTACTCTTACCAGGGATGACATTTGATTATATTCATTGTTTCCATTTAGTATAATGTTTTAATGATTAGTCTCTGTCCTGATTTGTGTACAATATGATATCGTGAGTGACACGACATATCGTGAGTGACACGACATTGTGAGTGACACGACAGAACTTTGACTGTGGATTCTGGTTTTACATATTACAAATTGGACAAAGTTACTACACATGAAATAAGGTATCATGAAACTGTATTTGCTCCTGTATTGGAGTAATTTGATTTTCAAAATGCACAGCTCTAGAAAGCTTTTTATGTTTAAAACGTGAGTGACACGACATTCATTTTTGAAAACTTTGAAGCCCTCATTTGTTCTGAAAATGATTTCTGAGAATATGTAATGCTATTCAGGGGATAAATACAATACTAAGGTTTTATCTTATCAACAAATACTCTTTAAATACAAATATTCTGTCATGATTTGTAGTATGTGAATTTTGATGCAAAAATACACATTTTATGACATTAAATTATCCAAGTTCTAAATTTGCTGTATTACGAGATATAATAAATCATTTTACGTAATCTTTATGGAAGAATATGGTCTAAGATATCTAGTTTCAAAAAATATTGAAGCCTACTGATTTCTTCCAAGTTTAAATTTTCACCCTCATGTCCACTTTTGTTTGAAAATGGCCAGCTATATCTTTCGCTTTGGAAATTAAGGGGGGGGCATCGGGCGCAACTGCTGGCAATTACTGGCAGTAACGTTAGGAGAGTGGCATAACGATTCAATGCGAGCGAGCGAAGCGAGCGAGCTTGAAAATTTTGACATGTTACAGTCCAAAAACTCCCGTTTGTAGCTATATCTTTTGCTTTGGAAATTAAATTGTATGCGTCTGGACATTATGGTGGCGTTTTCCTATGCACATTATATTTTTTACTTGGCAGCCCAAGGGGGGGGGGGGGTTTAAACCCCCTAAACCCCCCCCGTAGATCCGCCACTGTAATTATGGTAGAAAAGTGGTCAGTGACAATTTCCAATCGAAAAAAAGAAAAAAACAAGAGTTGAAAAACAAAGAAATACAAAATAAATTTTGAAAACAATAGAATACATAAGAATCGAAATGAGCTTTGGAAGTTTTTGTGATGTACAATTGTTAAATATGCTGAAACAGATTTACAGATCAAAATTTAGACTCTCAATGCTTTTGATTAGGCCAAAATATGATCTTGAGCTTAATTTGCATAATTAATTAATTAATCAAAATTAGAAATTGATTATTTCAAAAAATCTTATGACACAATCTTGTAGATTATGACGTGGGTCTCACACATGTGAAATTTCATCGCGATTGCACCACTGATGGCCGAGATCTTGGGGGGGGGGGGGGGGGCGAATCCACCCCCCTCCGGTCTGAGCATAGCCAAAAAAGTCCGGCAGGCCCTTTAAGGGTTAAATTTCACCTAGAACAGCCACTTTTTGTTCCTGTTAACATTTTGATTATGTTTCGGTATGTCATGAGGATCCTGAAAATGTAAGTTTCGAGGAGTCCGGGGGGGGGGGGGCCACGGTGACCCCCCTTACTGTAGGTACCCTACTAATGGGCTGTACCTCGTGTTTACATTTGGATTTGGGAGGGCATGCAGTCAGGCCATGTTCATCACAGACTCAAAGTCTGGCGTGACATCCGAGGATGCCAATATGAAAGGGGTGTGAATGATATTTACTAACGTTATTACTATTAATGCAGCAAATGCAGTGCGGCAAAATCGTGAAATAGGCCCCACCGCAGTGCGCGTACACCTGTGCATTACAAGTAGTAAGCAAGGTTAGGGTTGGGGTTTAGGGTTAGGTAGGGTTGTATTTATAATTAAAGGGGATGGCTAGTAACAGATCAGTGGGAATCAGTGGGAATGCTGGGGGATGATTGTTCCAATCCTTTTGGGATTCATTTAAGAGTACATTATACAGTTAAACTCGCATAAGTCGATCTTCTCGCGACTGAGCAAAACACATCGACTTAGGCGAGTTTCGACTTGTGTGTAAGTCGAAAAAAAATCGACTTACAGTTACACCACGCATACACGTGTATAATGTACATGTATGTTGTCTACTTTGGAGCTGAGAGCTGGAGCGGTGTGCCCGATATTTGCCCTTCAGCAAGACGCTTTATCCACATTGAATATTACCGTTATTCATTTCCAAAATTAAGAGCAAACATCTGACATTTATTCTAGCATCTTATGGAGCCGATTGTTACCGCTGTTCATTTCCAAAACTGAAGGCAAACATTGGGCTTTTTTGTTGTTGTTATTGGCACGGCGTGCGTTTTTGGTGACCCCGGTCGCATATTGGCCATTCGCGAAATTGTGATACGATTCGCGAAAAGACTCCGCTAAGTATATAAGGCATAGATCGCTACACTCGGCAGAGGCGATACGTCGTCCTTTCACCAGGTCTGGGTAACGGAAACCAAAATCTCGCGTGAGTTCTTGCGTTACTATCGTTAATGTCAACGAAACATCGTTAATTTGCGCTTGGGATTGTTACTCATCGTTACTACAAACGTTAATTTTCCCGATCGTTAGTTTGCGTTAATAACGATTCAGGTGAAACCGCTTGCGTAAATGAAACGTTAATGTATTTAACGCAAAGTTTCTTTTGGTATATACTGTATGTAAACAAAAACTGGCGTCTCATGATTTTGACAATGATTTATTACACAATAAAATCTTATTCGACTTAGGCAAGGTGAATTCAATGGTTTTTCCGTGAAAGTGTTCTTGGAATTTCATCGACGTAGGCGAGTATTCGTCTTAAAAAATTCGACTTGTGAGTGAATTAATACACGCAAGTCAATGGGGAAAAATCGGGACTTTTTAAAATCTTCGACTTGCGCGATTATTCGACATATGCGACGTCGACTTTAGGCGAGTTTAACTGTATATCTATTGTTGTGTGAAAATTGTTTGCTTCAGAATGGTCTCATATTCAAGTAATGTGCAGTTTAATGTTTCCAGGTTAGCATGCCTGTACAGTGACTTGCGGGGCACCAGTTCATAGATATTTGCCCGTATTTCGTGAACAAGCAGGGAGTAACTAATATATTAGTATCGGGGATATGTTCCGCGGAGACTGCGTCTGGCTATGAAGGCTACGAAGGCTATGATGCTCGCTCCTGTAGGGATGCTCTGTCAACGGTTACACACAGACCATAACATTACGATTAAAGCAAGTTACCCATTTTTTGACCATAAGCTTTCTCTTGAAATGCTGCTCTCACTGTATACAAGTAACTGGCGTAGTGCGAATATGTTCATTGCATGCACTAAAGGGTCAATCTTTTGGTCTGAATTTTGTGGTCACAGTGGCCTTTTCTATGGTGTCTTTGAAAAGCTCTAGAGAATTTGTTTTTTTCTTTTCCACGGCAAACCAAGTCTTGCGGTAGCGCTTGTAGCTTCAAGTTCGATACAAAGCAGTTGAACGCATGCACGTGTGTTTTCAGCCACTTACAATGTATATCTTTCTCTTTCTTTTCTATCTTTTCTTCTTCCATTTTTAAGTATTCCTGAATTTCCCATTCCTTGCTTCTTGTCAATCATTTCTTTGTGGGTTTCTTCTTGTGTAACTTTCTCAATTTCCTATAATCTTGCTTTCTGCCTAATTGTTCTTTGTTTCCTTCATGGGTTATTTTCCCTCCATCTACCTTTCCTTTCTTTCCTCTCTAATATCTTGTTCTTATGTTTCTTTCTGATGTATCCTTTTCTTTATAAATATATCGTTTTCAATCTGTGGTCTTTCTTTCCTTCCTATTCATCTTGGCTCTCCCCCAATTTTGATTCATCTCTCATTCTGTCATTCTACCTAATGCTTTTTTGTTTTCAATCTTTATTTTTTTCCTTTGCTTTCCTCTCTTCAAATATATATTCATATAAAAATGTCCCTTGCTTTCTTTTATAATGCAAGTTTCTCTTCCTTTTTTCCTTCCATTAGCTTTTGTTTTCATTTTAAGCGTGTTTCTATTGTGTAAAACCATTTGTTTCATTTTCCCCCAGTTTACCTTTTTGTTGTCTTTTCATTCATTTCCTTTCCCCCTTTTGCTGTCCTTTCTGTTTATATTCTTTCACCCTTGTCTTTCATTTTCAGGTATTCCTAAATTTTCCTTTCCTTCCTTTCAATAATTTCTTTGTGGGTTTCTTCTTACTTAACTTTTTAAATTTTATATTAATCTTACTTTCTGCGTAATTGTTATTTGTTTCCTTCATGGGCTATTTTCCCTCTATCTACCTTAGTTTCCTTTTTACCTCTCTGTCTAATATCTTGTTCAATATGTTTCATTCTGATGCATACTTTTCTTTCTTTCCTTTTCAACCTGTATAATTCTTTTGTTCCTTCCTATTCATCTTGGCTCTCACCCAGTTTTGATTCATCTCTCATTCTGTTATTCTACCTAGTGCTTTTTTGTATTCAATCTTTATTTTTTCCTTTGCTTTCCTCTCTTCAAACATGGGTAGATCCAAATGTCCCTTGCTTTCTGTACAACATGTATAATGCAAGTTTATCTTCTTTCTTTCCTTCCATTATCTTTTGTTTTCATATTAAGTGTACTTTCTATTGTGCAAACCATTTGTTTCATTTTTCCCCAGTTTACCTTTTTAGTGTCTTTTCATTCATTTCTTTTCCCACTTTTTCCTGTCCTTTCTGTTTATATTCTGTCACCCTTGTCTTAAAGATCCACATATTTCACAATCTTCTTTCATTCACACACACATACACACACACACACACACACACACACACACACACACACACACACACACACACACACAACCACAACACGAAGAACCCCAAGCCTCAATCAGTGGCTACCACCAGACTCAGAGATATGCTGAGGGAAAGGCGAAAAACAGGTTTATCTTTTTAAAGATACCATAGAAGAACTTGCTGTGATCACTATATGAGATTGCTCCATTTAGATCAATCGCAGCATTGGCTGCTGTGCCGTGAATGTGTTCTTACCATACTGCGCCCTCTACCTGCTCCTGTGCGATTAATTTATCGCAGAGTGAAAGTTCTAGCTGCAATCAACATATTCAAACAAGTGTAAAAGTGTCAAAATGTTGAAAATTTAATTTTTACTGGACTTGGGTCTCATCCAGATACAAATATTTGTAGTTGTTTGAAACTGTTTGTAAAGTGAGTTCGTGCATGTTTGGAGATCAACTGACAAGGAGGTGTTGGGCCAAAGTCACGCTGTGACTCGTGTCATGATCATATTGGGTCTGATTACAAACTCAAAACATAGAATAGAAGCAAGAGTTTTTTTTGTTTTTGTTTATCCCGGTGTACCCGGACATCGCAAATTTGGTCTCAAAATATGCGGGAGACTTCAATGAAAAAAGTCAGGAAACGACGTGGCAAAATCTTTGAGCGTTATCCCCCCCCCCCCCCCCCCCCCCCAAGTTAAAATAGGGTTGGGGCTTGGCCCTTTGTATGTGCATCGTCAAATTATACAGTAGATGCCCGTTATAATGAAGTCCTTGCGACCGGCAGTTTTCTTTTGTTATATCAAAATTTGGTTATATATGGAACAAATAAATAATGAAAAAACATCTAAGAGCCAATAATTTTGCAACCTGGAGTTTTATTTTGTTATTACCGGAATTTTGTTATAACCATATTTGTGCTAAATTACTGCCTTTGCAGAAGCAAATAGTGAAATAACAAAAGTATCTCCTGAGAGTACACTATACTGTATTATTCGTGCCAGTAAAATTAATTTCTTAGTGTGATGGCCCCTTTTTAATACGAATTTCTCTTTCAATTCAGGCAATCTATCAAGAAGGGGTTGGTTCTCGCTTGCCTGAAGCCTACTTCAAGTGGAACAGAATAGGCATGCAAGGTCCTGCAATACACTGGAAAGACAAGGGAGGTAGGTAACATCTCGATGGAAAGTTGTTTTGTTTTGTGTGTTGTTGTTGTTGTGTGTCACCTCAACCAGAACTGTGCACACCCTTTAAAAACTGAACTGGACAGAGTTGCTGTGAGAGTGTCTTCCAGAGCTTTGCCTTGCTGTTGTAATTTTCCCAAAGTGCATAAAACAATGAATGCTATCTCTCATGGAATGTATAGGTAGTAACTAGTATGTGGAGGGGTAAGCTCAAACTGAGACTGATCTGTGCAGCAGTACAGCTGTCATTACTATGCATCGGGGATGTAGTGTTTCATTGAACATTGTGGGAACACCACCTTTACTTTATCCTACTTTTGTTTTATCCTTCTTACTCCTCTTATTCTTGTACCTGTTCTCATTCTCCATCTTCCATGTCATCATTCACATTTTAAATCATTATTGCTTTCCAGTAGTATTGCTTGTATGGTAATTTGCAATTGTTTATCACATGCGTGATCCAGTGGACTGGGAGAAGGATCCTGTGACAGGTGACAGAAAGAGAGTTAATCGAGTTCCCATCCAAGTCCACCATCCTCCAGAGTCTCAGTTTGGTCTGTGGGGTGGAGAAGGAGAGATCATTGGCTACAGGAAGTCAAAAGAAACCAAGGGTGTAAGGTATGTTATCCACTATTTGCATAGACAAAGGCCAGTAGTCATGCAGTACATATCAGGAGCAACTTACATCTGGGCACACAGCACTCCATTTTTAATCAAATATACATGTATACCTGTCCTCTGTGCTGTACATAAATGATATGATATTCTTATAGCCAGAGTATAACTATCTATAGCGGCCACCTGCCCTATACGACAACTAAACACAATTCCTCCAAGGGAAAAGCCATGTTAGCGACTCTGTCTACAGTGGCCACCTGTCAGTCTACAATGGCCGCTTTTTTAATCTCCCTTGGGTGGCCACTACAGACAGGTTTGATTGTTGAATGTTCTTTAATTAGAGACCCTTGAAAGTAATATGTTGGGTGGTTTTGCATCTGAGATTTAAAAGAAACAAGTGCCTTGTAAGAACACTAAAAGGGTCTTTGATCAAAAGCTTGGGAGCGATTTTTGATTCTATATTGTAGACATGACATAGTGATGGTGGTTGTAATGTTACATTTAACTTTTTTTTTCTCAATTTAAACTCACCCAAATATGTTGTAAAGAAGAAAGAAATATCATTCTCCAATATGAATATCAACTTTTTAAGAGGCTGTTTAGATACATATCATTCTTTGTATAGCTTAGTTCTCATCACCTACCTACGTATTTATTAGATTTCTTGTAAGATCTCACATAAGTCTAGCCCCATAAACTTAAGGAACCCTTTCCACTAATTAGAAATAGCACAATCTTACCCCTAAAGGGAGTATCTCACTGAGCAGCAAATTCTAGGGAATTTCAGGGTTCATTAACAGTTGCAATCAAATTGGTAAACATGTTAAACATTTCTTTGCGACAAGAAAGCCGTTTACGACAATGAAAATTGTTTGCGAATTTGATTGCAACTGTGTACCAATTTGATTGCAACTGTTAATGAACCCTGGTGAAACCTAAAATTCCCTAGAATTTGCTTTGTTTGCAAACATTTGCCACTCAGTTGGATGCCCCCTTTAGGGATCTTATCCCAAATCTTATCAGCACACATATACATCATGTTGCATAACTGGGCCTGGCACTGAGAATATCCATTGAGTGTTTGTGTTGGTTTTTTTTTGTTTTTTTTTTGTCTTTTTTAAAAAGATCATGAAAGAAAGATTTGAGATGGCAGACAGACATTGTATTTATTTAATGTATATCTGTAATTGTGTCTAATATATTTACAGTATATTTATAAAGTAGAGTTGAACAAATATCAAATAATACATTCCTTCATGAATGCCATTATTTTTCATTCATGCTCAAGCTCATATAAATATTATCTCTTCTTTTATTTTTTATTTTTTTTATACATCTCAAGGTTGAAGAAAGTATGGAAGCCTTTCATCACCAAGAGGAAATTCTACAGTGATATCCTGGACAAGGAATTTGAAGTGGAGACCACTAACAGGGTGCTAGATTTGATTGATGATGCTTTTGGCTTTGATTTCTATATCCTGAAGGTGAGATTTTTAAAGCCTCAAATAAAGTGGCCAAATTAAATGTGATTTGTATATATATATACAATATGTATATATATATATATATATGTGACCCGCGACAACGGTTTCAGGCAAAAGTCACAAGAGCAAATTCCCTCCTAGGCGGGGTACAAAGATTTTGACCATTATTTTTGTCGATTTAGGTTTTTTGCAGAAATCGAATCTTTGATATGTTTTCTACATCTACACTAAATTTCATAGCATAAGACTAAGTTTTTCCTATCGAAAATGGAATTTTAAGCACCCTATGTTGGATCGCACTCGTCAGTTTCGAGCTTCTTTCGAACTCCGCGCAAATATCCCTAGCGTTGCTACGGCGCGGGGTCTCGCATGCGATTGGCTGGTGCGTCGCATACATTTACATAATTCAGCTTTAGGAGACTCCAGTTGCAGCGTTGGGGGAATGCTCTGTCCACGCGTGCACGATTACATGCTCCATTGTTCTTGCTATACAATTGTAATAGTGGTTTATGTATATATACGCTCGATCTGTAGTGCGTGCTCTTCGTTTGGCTTTCTATCCAAACTATTCTACCGCAATGTTCGACAACGGAAGTGAAACGAAAATCATGTAGCATGACATAACCGTGTGAAAAGAAACTAGATATTCTCAAACTTGTCTACGTTTGTACATGTAATAAAAATTATGACAGCAGACTGACTCAATGGAAGGTAGATGAGAGGAAAGGAGCGGTCACATGTGACTAATTATATTCAAATACTACACGTCAAGATCGCACCAAACTAACGAATCGAGTTTGTGTTTTTTTTGTTTGTTTTAATTTAATTAGCACCACCGAACAAAGCAACATATGCGTGTCTTGTAAAAGCAAAACAAACAGGAAGTGTGACCCTTGCCAGCACAAGCAATTTTCTGCCTTCAAAAGGGTCGCCAATGATATAGACAAATCAACCACAATGAAAACGCGATTTGTAAATGTGTAGATTCGCCACTGCTCCTGTTACATGCACACGGTCATGGCGTGTGGATGCTATTGCGTAATGCGTGCACCAAATACACATGTACATGTACACCATACAGCTGTACGTGCAATTATCGTATTCGCCATCTTGAAAGACGTACTGTAAACAAACCTGTGCGAAACGCATTGTTTTTCGGCTCCATACGCTGATCTAGGGGAAGGTGCCCGGGAAATTTGACTCTCTCAGTGAGCCAATCAGAAGGCGATGTGGTTGCTAGAGGCGGAGCTTAACATCGATTGGCACCATCGTACGGATGGGTGATTCTCCCCTCGCATCGCCGCTCGGACATAGTCTTTGAGAAAGAGGTGAATCTTCAAAGCCTGTTTTCTCGCAATTTTGTCAGGCTAACAACTTAAATAGTGCATTTTATTTCTCTTTCTATGCCCACTTATGGTGCCGAAGAATACAAGTGTTTTATATCAATGCAAAGCTTAGGAAATGGGCAATGTGATTCAGTGAAAAAATGAATTTTCAAAATTCCCGACTTTTGCCTGAAACCGTTGTCGCCGGTCACATATATGTATATATATATATATATATATATATATATATATATATGTACATGTGATGATATAATATATCAGATAAACTTTGCAGTAGCCTTGCCAGTAAAAGATTTTTAAAAAAAAGGTGAGTGACTAAATTGTAGATCAGGCTTGAGAGACTTCATAATTTGCAAATATTACTCTAGTTGACAAATGAATGACAAGAGTCATTGACTTTTTAACACTGGACTGCACGAGTCATAGTTTGTCTGTCATTGTATGAACTTGTATCTCTTATCATACACTTTGAAGATGTTTTTACAGCTTTCAACTTTTTAAAAGAAAGGAAAAACTGTCTAGCTTTCTGCTATCATTTTTGGCAACAAATTTCCTCTGACAAAACGATAGTAAACTCCAGTGTTTTCATGCAGTGAAGTACTCATAGTGGATTGAAATTGATTTGTGCAAACTCGAGAATATTGTCAAATATTGTCGGACAGCTTGACTTGTGCTTGAAGTAATCTACAACAGTAAACATTGTTGACTGCAAGAAATGCAGTTACCACAGAAAAATAAGCAACAATAGCTTGGTGCCCCCCCCCCCCCCCCACCCCCGAGTGTTTCAGTTGTTGCTATGGTGACTACAATCACTGGGACTTCTAATGATGGCAAATCCGTTTATGGCATTGGGCCCAGGACATGTGTGCAAAATGTTGTTACGCGATACATGAACTCTCTTTGGATCCCCCCCCCCCCCACCCTCTTCCAGACTCCAGCAGAGGAGCTTCACTCTCTAGTTGGGATGATAATCAAGAGACATCTACTGTTGAGGCTGACCAGCCCTGAGGATATGTACCCGGACGACCCAGCAAAGAGGGAGAAGATTTTGAAGAAGTACCAGAAATTTGTCATCCCAGTGAGTATTCAGAGTTAGCTCAGCTTCAAAGGAGTGTGCATTGGCATGTGTGTATGTGTGTGGATGTGCGAGGGGGTTTGTATGTGTGTTTGTTGGTGTTTCGTGTGTGTGCTGCAGTGTCTGCTATTACAGTTCTTGCATTTTGACTTGGTACTAAATGTCAAACTTTCTCTTAGTGCATGTGGCTGTATTATGCTCTAAAAATGGGGATTATGCGCTGTAAACTTTGGCAGTGTCAGTTTACCTGCTTTTCTGGTGCCATAGTGAAAGAGCAGTTTAAGAACAAAATCTTGTCTTATTCTGTTTTTATGAATTCAAGAATTCCATCCAAATGACAGCCCAGTAGAGAGGAAAATTTCGTTACATTATAATTCATGTTAGATTAAAATTACAGCTCCCTTCTGAGTAAGAAATAACAGTTGCAAAATAGTTAATACAGGGGAATCCCATTATAACGAGATTGGATACAACGAGGATCCGCTTATAACAGGATAAATTGTCCGGTCCCAAATAAATTTGCGTGTTACATGTACCTATGGAGATTCGGAGTTCCGGTTATTGCGAGATAATTTTCGGGCCTAAAAACAAAGAAAAACAAATAAGCCGA
Organism: Diadema antillarum; assembly: GCF_040938485.1. Classification (NCBI taxonomy): domain Eukaryota; kingdom Metazoa; phylum Echinodermata; class Echinoidea; order Diadematoida; family Diadematidae; genus Diadema; species Diadema antillarum. The sequence goes on along the minus strand of NW_027270892.1, from coordinate 1,562,973 downwards.
ATTTGTGCGAATATAACGACAACTTTTTTTTTTTGAAACCAAACTTAACAACGGGCAAAATCACGCACTATTTCAAAACCAGAAAAGGTTAATTCTGCGTGAATTGTCTAATTATCGTTGCGTGCAAGGAGAGACTAACATCTGCCAGTGCCAAACAGAACGCAAGTTCATAAACTCTCTTTCCGAGGTCCGTGATGGGACAGCATCGGAATATTTAGAAGCTATAGCCTCTGCTATTTATGCCGAAATGTTATCACAAACGCTACGATTCAAATTAACGTTCTTTAATGGTTTAAACAAGAAAAAATGGTGTACATGTACTGTATTTACGTATCCAAAATGTTTCCAAAGATATGTAACGGGGGTATCTAGCTGTGAGCGGTGAACACAGCGAATTGTAAGTTTTGGGAGAAATTTTGAACATGTTAAAAAATCCTTTGCGATAAGAAAAAATAGTTGTAAAAAGGAAAACTGTTTTTGAATTTGATCGCAACTGTTACCGAGCCCTGACGAGAGTTAAAATCTGCTATTATTCGCTGCTTTCGCAAACATTAGCCACTCAGTTAGATACCCATTTACGTAACTTTGATTATAAGATAAATTGAATTAGATGTCAAAATTAAAATATGATGGGGTCGTATACTAAAATTTTAATTAACTCAACTCCAGCTTATCGAAATACAAGTACTATTTCAGTCAATTTTGCAATCCACAGTTACCCGATGCTGGTTTTTGTTTTTGTATACGGCATTCACCCGTAAATCTCGTCGGTTAAAACATTCACGCAAAGCACCCATTCAACTTGATGCATCGCAACGGGGAAGCTGGAAGCACATGGCGCTCTTGCAGTAAAAGTCATCATGCGTTTCACGCATCGCACTGTACAGTAAAAGTGAGAGAATAAATAGGATGTTGGGCACAGATTCCCTGGAGGAAATAAAAAACGAGAGTATGGATTGCGGTGCAAACTTTCTCCATAATACACGTGCTTTACATCAATAATTTGTCATAGAATGAAAGATAAATTCGGATTTTACTCACAGCTTTCATCCACGCGAGTTACGCTAAACGCAGCGTTGATTGGGCGATTGCCTTACCTTTAGTTGCATAAATGTTGCTTCATCTCTCTCTCTTCCCAGATGTGCAGATTGAGCATAAGGATAACAAAAGGCAGGCCCCATCTACGACACGATTATATTATTTGTCAAATCTGATATATTCGATAACAAGCGTAGAGAAAAAAAAAATTATAATGTGTAATTATCGCGAGAATGCTCTCGCATTTTCCTGTCGCTTTTCTTGTTTTTCTGTTCATCAATATGACGTCGTCATATTATTTAATGCATGTAACCCAATTTTAACAGAGCATGTTTATGTAAAGTAAAAATTCCACAAGTGTTCGGATACAACGAGGATCCAGATATAACGAGAAAAATCACCCGGAACCGATGATCTCGTTATAACGGGATTCCTCTGTATAATTTATTTGAGGACTCGTATATTGCCTGTGAACATCTGGTACAGTGCACATTTTATGAATATGAGATATAATGTATGAAAACAAAGTGCTCAATTAAAATGAAATTAAGGGGAATGAAAGGTTGAGGACCAAAATGTCATTCTTCAGCCATAATTCTAGCTAGAAAAGTCATATGGAAATATCAAGGTCAAAGGTCATGATCAGTGAGTGCCTGGGTGGTGTGGAATGTGGTGATCACATGAAAATGTAAGGCAAAGAAATCCTGGTTATCTGTATGTGGATGGCACTTAAATTACTCTATGTCAGCTGTATAATTATTTTATGTCTGGTATTTCAGCTTTAGCTGGTATTCTGTGGAATAAGCCAGTCTGATACAATGTTTCCTTATCATTCATTTTCTGACCTTCAGAAGGAAGAAGCTGAGTGGGTCGGACTCACTCCTGCAGAAGCCTTTGCTAAGCAGAGAGAGATCGAGAGATTAGCTAATCCCATCAGGCCGCTGAAGGATGTTTATACCGAGGAACTGGTAGCAGAACTCAGAGGTACGTTTAAGTCTTCACCTGACCTCAATTGAGGCATTTTGATTGTGAATACTGCCATATTGTTTCAATGCTATTAAATGTTCTATGAACTTGAATCATGGACGAGTGGTGAAGTCTACCTTTATTCCCAGAGCATGCATTTATAAATATTTTATCAACCATGTTTTTTAACCCATTCCTGCCTCTCTCTCTCTTTACTTGTACAGAGCAACAAGGAGATGGTCTGTACACTTTCAGTAAAGAAGATGAAGAGAAGTGAGTATAAGTTGTTGTTGCATACCATCATATTGTTCTCAGTCTTTAACTTAAAATCATTGCCAAGGGTAGGTGTGTCTACGAATATGTGATAAATTATGTTTGTTAAAGTCGATTTAATCAGAAAATGTTTGCTGCCGTATCGACTTTGCTCTCTTTTAAAAACAAACATTGAAATCCTTCAAGATAATAAGATAGAATGTCAAATCAATAAAACTGTTGCAAAAAGAGAAAAAGGATGTTCTTCAAGTCAGCAGTCTTCAACGAAGCAAATATTTGCACAAATAATGCATGAGAAGTTATTACCGTGTGCATAACATCTCTTAATTTCGTGGATGTAGGGACTTTATTGTGCTAGTAGTCAAATTCATGTCTCGCGCACAACCGTATCATTTTATTTTTTCAGTTGGGCTCCTTTTAGTCTTTATCCCACAAAGATGTACGCTTATTATGTAGCAGAAATTCATTACAGTGCACTCCCGTTATAACAAACACGGTTACAATGAAATTCCGGTTACAACGAAGTAGAAATTCAGACTTTAAAATTACCTGCTTCATGTTTTTTATTGTTTACATGTTTGGTTATAACAACATTTTGATATAAAGAAAGAAAATTGCCAGTCCTGAGGACTTTGTTATAATGGGAGTCCACTGTATTTCAGACTCCAGTCATTATGTGTTTGTCCATCATTTTCATTCACAGAGCCAAGCCGTTTCTACAGAGGCTGTTAGGTGGATCAGGGAAGGATGAAGGTACAAGAGTATGACCTCGGCAGGATCTGTGACATTAGTGACATTGTTTTTTAAAGAAATCAAGAGAATAAGAACTGGGACTACACTGTGGAGTGTGCTAGAAATCGCAAGCATCAGTCTCACTAATGACTTTATGATGTGAGATGTGTGAGCCAGAATGTATGTACCTGGAAAATTCTGTGTGACAGCCGATTGACTTGTGGAGAGTGATGCTACGGTCTCCGACAGCTGAGCCAAGCTGGACAACATTTCCATGCCTGTGGAAGATGATGCGGTAGTTTGTCCGGATGACGTGCTTCCATCTGGTTTGTTTATCACGGGATAGAAAGAGGGCCCTGCCATGCTCTATAAACCATCACCATGCCGTACAATGTACAAGAGCATTCTTTGTGCAGCTCATACTTGGGAAGCAATTCTGTTGTAGCATGTTACTGAACTTATGCTTGTTAACCCATTGGAGACCAATCCCGAGTACACTGTATACTCGGGCAGATGTCTATAGGAAATGTGTGTGACAGCAAAATCAGTGCGTCCCCTTCAGGTTAAACCAGAACTTTTAACTTTGTGCATAATGATAATAGTAAGGGCTGGAGTCCAACTGCAGTCTCACAGATGGGCCTTTATATTTCTACAGTAATCCTTTTTAGAAATTAACTGCATCTATGGTGTATCTTTGACATTCAATTATGGTAACATGGAAATTGCTTGAAGTATCGACTAGTAACGCCTAACCAAAAACGAAATTTAATTTCTCAGTTCCTCTGTAGATTCTTCTCATAGATGCGGACAAGGACCATGTAAAATGGTGTTACAGTAGGAAGCACACTTGCGTCCAGTCTTCTGGGCTGTAGCTTTTAATGCAGTAGGTCTGACAATCTGACAATGTGCAGATGCGAAATGAAAGTCATTCAAACAGAGGAAACTGTGTACCCAGTTCTGTGCCAGAATGTCAATTCTCAGCTGTTTAAAATGCATTTAGGTTTGTCAAGATTACCAGGTAGTTGTTTCTGTTGAGGGAGATTCTTTGGATTGGTCACTTAATTAAATTGCACGGTGTATGATCAATTGCACTCCACACCGTAGGTGGTGCCGTGGTTGTGAAGTGTGGCATTTTCAACTCCAACCTGACATTGAGATACTGTAAAAGCGGATATTTTCGCGCAACTAATTTTTTGCGCTTGGCCGGGCAAGAAGAGTTTCCGGTGTTTTTGATTTCGCGGAATCTAGACATCATGCATAGGAACATATGGCAAGCAAAAATATTTGTGTGCTTTTATTTTCGCACTAGTTTCTGGTTGCGCGAAATTCGCGAAAATTTAAACACCCCCAAAAATTCCTCTTTTACAGTAGTAGGTAACTTGCGCCATGAAGTATAAAGAAGTGCTGCACCTTTTCTGCTGTTGCAAGTTCATGAAGGCGGTTCACATTGCAAAGTGGGTCTTTACACATCAAGTTAAGCCCGCCGCACACTATACGACTGACGTCTATACGACTGACAGATTTTGGATCTGAAACTAGAATTATCACTGAAGGTGATTAATACCCCCGCTCCTAGTGTTGCTTTATAGTATGTGATGTCATGAGGGCAATGACGTTTATACCAAGTTTGTGCATTTGTCGAATTGGAAACAGAATAATTTTAGTTTACTGTACAATTACAGAGTTGACACTGAGTATAAAACTTACAGCAAATGGAAACATGCTTTCCCCCAGCATCACTACACTTAAAGACCATCATACACACCAAATTTGACCTTCATACATAGCTTGAATGGTTTATTTTGATACAAAAATGAGTGGTTACCATGGCAACACATTTTCCTTAAACTAACACATTGGTGTCTTGCAAAACTACACTTCTAGATCATGATACATACTAAATTTGACTTTAATTGCTTGAATGATGGAAAAGTTATTTGATCTGCAAGGTTTTGGTAAAATTGTGGTTACCATGGCAACGGTTTGTGTGACAAACACAAAAATTATGTGTTCCACATCTATACCTCAGGGCCATAATGCCTACCAAATTTGATTTTAATTGCTTGAAAACTGTGGAGGAAGTTCACTCCACAGGATTTAAAAAAAAAAAAAAAAATGCGGTTACCATGGCAACGCATTGTCCAATGCAAATACAAAGGACGTTTTGCAAAACTACACTTAAATGAGCATCATACACACCAAATTTCACCTTCATAGATTAAATGGTTCAATTTGATACAAAAATGAGTGGTTACCATGGCAACACATTTTTCTTATATTAACACATTGGTGTCTTGCATAACTACACCTCCCGATCATCATACATACTAAATTTGACCTTAATTGCTTGAATGATGTGGAAGTTATTCAATCCACAAAGTGTTGGTAAAATTGTTACCATGGCAACGCTTTGTCCGACAAACACATAAATTATGTGTTCCACATCTATGCCTCAAGGCCATAATGCCTACCAAATTTGATTTCAATTGCATCAAAACTGTGCAAGTTATTCACTCCACAAGATTTTGAAGAAAAATGCGGTTACCATGGCAACTTTTTGTCAAGTACAAACACAAAGAGTGTCTTGCGTAACTACACCTATAGATCATCATAGATACCAATTTTGAAATTGATTGCTTAAATACTATGGAAGTTATTCAATCCACAAGGTTTTGGTAAAATTATGGTTACCATGGCAACGCATTGTCTGACAAACACAAAAAACATGTCTTGCACATCTATACCTCAATATCATCATTTACCCTAAGTTTCATGTAAATTGCTTCAAAACTGTAGGAGGAGTTAGCGACGCAAGATTTTGCAGCAGACCGACCGCCTGCCCGCCCGCCCGCCCGCCCGCCCGCCCGCCCGCCCGCCCGCCCGCCCGCCCGCCCGACCAACATCACGGTGATTCCTATATATAGTAATATACCCCCTTCACACTATGTGTGGCGGGGGTATAATAAACAAGCCTGTTTGAGGCTATTGTGATTTATTCCGGATCCAAAGTCTGTTAGTGGTAAGGTCGGGAGTCGTATAGTGTGCAGCAGGCTTTACACGTACAGTGTATTGCTGGTTTGCAAGATTAGGTACACTTTTTCGTTTCTTTACGAGATGATCTCTGTGAGGTAGGAAAAACTGTAAACAGTGTGTACAGTATGAGAATTCTGTCACAGCTTCCAAATTCTGTATGAATTTGAAAGGAGGAACAAAATACATTTGGGAATAAACTTGTTTATCTGAGCATCAAACGAGCAGATGTTATGGACTACTCCAGGGCCTATTTTTAAGTTGACTGTACTACAAGTTGATTGAGGTTAATGTCATAAATTTGTGTACATGCTGTTAAAATGGGCAATACTGATGTGTCCCTATAGAGACAGAAATAAAAGGAGACTGGATAAAAGCAAAAATACACGAAGTCTAATGCTGTATCTGTCAGTGTAGTTACATGTACTTTATTTCATAATAAGACCATTACAATATCACTGAACATACACGCACAGGTTGTACACTCATACCCTTTTAAAAACAAATTGCCAACGTGACTTGATCTGTCACTATCAATTGTTAAGGAGTCATCAATTTCGTCAGACTTCCAACAGTTCACAATGGCTCTTGGATGCAGACTGACATGAACAATTTAAACTGTGCACACAGGCAAAACCTGTGTACTCTTTGGCATTCTAAAGACAAATGTCTGAGGTGAGTTACTGGGAGTAGATTTGCTATTCACCTGAGAACAGGATAGGGGAAATTGCAATAATCGTCATTATGGGTGCCTGCATCGATCCAATTACATGTAGTCCATTTACTCCATTCAAGTTTCGAACAATGAAGAAACAAATTACACACACATTTAGTCACCCTCTTGGTTGTGCAATGTGTACAACTGCCAGAACTGCAGAATTCCCAAGCAATGTTTTGCATTTGCACATGAGGTTTAAAGTTTATGAACGATGGAATGAATTTGGTCTTAACAGATGTTCATTGGCATTCTCAATCAACAGACTATAATTTGTCCTTGGAGGGAGAGTAAAACCATTGGTCCAGTGGTTGCTTGCTTAAAAACATTCTTTACTTTCTTAGTGGCCATATTTAGGATTATTCATAATTCAATTGAAATTCATTTCATTTTCTTGTACTTGACACATGTCGTATTGCAAACATACAATTTTAGAACATAATATCGTTGCTATGGCATACAGCTGTAAAAGCACATGAACCCTGATAGAAGTACTGTATGAACAGCGGCTGTAAAAGCACTTGATCAGACTAGACTCCTGACTATGAGCTGTAAAAGATAAAGTGCAAAGTAATTCAGGACTCCAGAGCAAAAGTGATAAAAAACACTAAATCAACTGAACAGGTATCGGCCTTAACATTCTTGGGGTAAATACCCACTGTGGCAGGTTCGTAACCATGTGTATTTGGGTACCTGGGACTCAAAGAAAGATATTCAAAAGGACATGCATACAGTGTATATACATTCATACAACACATAATATAGTTTGCTTGGTGGTATTTGTTTTGGTTTAACTTTCATGTGCAACCGCACAGAGGGTCTTCATGCAAATTTGTGTGCTAAAGTCAAACCCTCCAATATACAATTGTAGCTACCAATCAATGAAAGTGCTAATAGTGGCTGTTATCAGGGGCAGATCCAGGAATTCCGTAAAGGGGAGGCGCCTTTACAAAATTACAGGGAGGCATTAAAGGGAGCCCCCCCAATCCACCACTGGTTATAGACAGGTGGCAACTATAGCCAGGTGGACAGCCAAACAAACTTTCACATAAACATTTGATACATGGTAAATATCACACATTTGAATTCTGTAATCATGGCGTGCAAAAATTATGAGAAATTACAGTATACTAATTGCAAATCTGAAATAAATGGGTGCAAAAGAAAAGCGAGTTGTTTTAAGTTCCTTATACTCTGATTTGATATTTTAGCTGATCCTAAAAAGGTCATGAATGTATACACAACAAACAGAAGGAACAGCAACTGTATGTGTAAGCCGTCTTATTGAGAGTTTGTAGTGACTGCTCATGAAGGCAGGTGGCCAGTTTGGACTAGTTTGACTGTACATTGTATTGTATTCCTATATATGTGCCTTTTTAGCTCACCTGAGCCAAAGGCTCAAGTGAGCTATTGCGATCGCCCTTCGTCCGTCGTCCGTCGTGCGTCGTGCGTCGTGCGTCGTGCGTCGTGCGTCGTCCGTCGTCCGTCGTGCGTCGTGCGTAAACTTTTTACATTTTCATCTTCTTCTTGAAAACCCCAAGACCGATTTTCATCAAACTTGGCAGGTAGCATCCCTAGGGGGCTAGGAACTCAATTTGTTAAAATGGGCACCATGCCCCTCCCAGGGGGCCCCCAGGGGGGCCCAAACCCCCCAAAATTAAGGAATCTGTAAAAATCTTCTTCTCTAGAACCAGAAGTGATAGAGCTAAGTTAATACTATGAGTTAGTACATTGATGACTGTAGTTTCAAGTTTGTTCATGGCAGAATCAGGGGTGCCCCCCTTGGGACCCAGGGGAGGGGGGTGGGGAAGGGTTCTAATGGGGCCTAAATTGTACATTTTCATCGTCTTCTTGAGAACCCCATGACCCATTTTCACCAAACTTGGCAGGTAGCATCCCTAGGGGGTTAGGAAATCAATTTGTGAAAATGGGCACCATGCCCCACCCAGGGGGCCCCCAGGGGGCCCCAACCCCCCAAAATTAAGGAATATCCGCAAAAATCTTCTTCTCTAGAACCAGAAGTGATAGAGCTAAGTTAATACTATGAGTTAGTACATTGATGACTGTAGTTTCAAGTTTGTTCATGGCAGAATCAGGGGTGCCCCCCTTGGGACCCAGGGGAGGGAGGGGGTGAGGAGGGGTCCTAATGGGGCCTAAATTGTACATTTTTATCTTCTTCTTGAGAACCCCATGACCTATTTTCACCAAACTTGGCAGGTAGCATCCCTAGGGGGTTAGGATCTCAATTTGTTAAAATGGGCACCATGCCCCACCCAGGGGGCCCCCAGGGGTCCCAAATCCCCCAAATGAAGGAATCTTTATAAATCTTCTCTAGAATCAGAAGTTATATATAGAGCTGAGATAATACTATGAGTGAGTACATTAATGACTGTAGTTTCAAGTTTGTTCATAGGAGATCCAGGGGTGCCCCTCTTGGGTAGGGGGGGGGGGGGGGGTGGTGGTTGGAAGGGTCCAAATGGGGGCCTGAATTGTACATTTTCATCTTCTTCCTGAAAACCTCATGATGGATTTTTGTCAAACTTGGCAGGTAGCATCCCTAGGGGGGGGGGCAAGTCCAAGATAACACGCGCGTTACGTATGGGACATTCAGAGACTTTTATGACCTGAAAAATAGTGTTAATGGCCTTTGATCATATTGAACTTTATCATGGTGATTGATATCTAGGAGAAGTATAATCACGTAAAAAATTGCGAAAAATGACCTTGACAATCATATTCTAGAAGAGAAAATATGTGCCGTTACGTATGGGACCAGAAAAATTTTGTTTTTTTGAACATTTTTTTCAACCTCAAAACTCTCTGAAAGTATTTCATTCTACAACTTGTAAAACACTGTGATGAAAGTCACAACACTCAAGATTATCACAGGTAAGTTCAATGTCATTAGGCAAAAAGCTCTAATTACAGGTTCTAATTAAAGAGAGACATGACGTGTTATGTATGGGACAGTTACGTATGGGACACTTTGTCCCCCATTCATTTAGTGTGTGGAGAACCATGTTTATGGGTATTTTGCATAATTATTGAAGTAAAATCAGTTGAAACTACTCAAATACTGATCCAGATTGTCAAGGAAACAATATTCCCCAAATATTCATCATCATAGTCATATTCAATCATATTTTCATATTTTTATGACCAACCCGAGTATGCATGCCCTTTGTCCCCCATTCGTTCAGTGTGTGGAGAACCATGTTTATGGGTATTTTGCAAAATAATTTTGCAAAATACCCATAACCAAATTTTTGCATTTAATTATTGAGGTGGAATCAGTTGAAATTACTCAAATACTGATCCAGATTGTCAAGGGAACAACATCCCCCAAATATTTACCATCATAATCATACTCAATCATATTCTATATTATTTATGACCAACCTGAGTATGTATGCCCTATTTTAATCAGGATAGTTACTACTAAAAAAATGAATATTTTAAAGTGTTTACTTCCATTGATGAAGGGCAGTTTGCCATTTAGTTTCAATAAAAAACAACTTGACACAAGAAATATTAATCTTGATAGATAAGCAATACCTGCTGCGTGGAATTCCAGTAATCGAGTAGATGTACAGATGTCTGTCTAGCAGTCAGGTCATTGATTTGAGTCACACCTCAGTATGTATACCCATGAATTTTGTTGTGGCTACTATTGAAAACTGAATAAGGACAATTTGTGTATCACTTGCAATTAAAAAAAAAATCATTTTACTTTATTTTTTTTTTAATATCACAACCATTTCAAATTGGATCTCCATCAAATTAACTTTGAATTCCTCTAGTCTTAGATTTGTGTGCTTTTTAGTAATTCATATTGTTGGTTTCCAGTCATCTCATAAAATGTTGAAAACTGAATCACCATTTCTACAAAAACTATACCATCCCTTTAATGCTGATTTTCATTGCATATTTTGCCATCTTCCCCTCCCCCTTTCTGAAAATTGTTCAGTCAAGTACATGTATTGTTTCAAGTGTCTATAACTCAAAAAGTAGCTCCAAAGTTGGGATGCTTTCTCCAGGATGATTGACCATTTGTGCACTGAGAGACCTTCCCAGCTAGCTACATGCATTCACATGCAATATATATGAGGATGTCCCATACGTAACGCATTTGTCCCGTATGTAACATTATTTCAGTGCCTAATAAAGAATATTTCTTTTACTGTTTTTTCTTTTTTCTATGGTATTTAATTTCTCTAAACAATAAATTAGAACTTTCCAAAAGGGCATTCAAATAACCTTAGCAATTTCAGAAAAAACCTAAAAAAATGACCTCATTTTGTTACGTATGGGACATCTCATGATAGGACACGAGCTAATTTGCAAAATCATTTGCATAATCCCTAAATTTTCATACCAAGTTAAACTATTTGATGAATTTCTTATGTCCACATATTAATCAAATATCATTTGCTTTCCTTTGAATAAATATGAATTTTTATAAATGTCCCATACGTAACGCTGTGTTTTTACATTTATGCAAATGAAGCCCTTGAAATTTGCATAAATTTACATAATATCATTTTTTCCTCCATGGAAATCAAAACTTCAACTCATAAGCTTCAAAATGATACCAAATATGTCAATATTGAGCAAAGATGAAATTTTGCCTTCTGAGGGGACCTTATCTTGGACTTGCCCGGGGTCAGGATCTCAATTTATCAAAATGGGCACCATGCCCCACCCAGAGGGCCCCAGGGGGCCCCAATCCCCCCAAATTAAGGAATCTTAAAAAAATTGGGCCCTTATTGTACATTTTCATCTTCTACTTGAGAATGCCTGGTCAAATTTTGGTAGAGCTGTGAATAATTTAGATTAGTGACTGCGTGAAAGGTGAACTTGCGATACTCAGGTGAGCGCTAGACCCGCGGGTCTCTTGTTTTTTAATGCGATGTTTTGCGTGAACATGTTGGTAGCTACAAAACGCATTATGCACAGGTATCCTTATCCTTACTCCAGGCAACCAGCACTTCATAATTAAAGTAAACAGATACAGAGATACATAGACAACATAACTCATCCCCCTCTGCATGGGGAAATTTCTGCCCACAAAACTTCAAACTGACTTAGTTTTTTTTTTCTTTAACCCTGATACAATGTCATAACAAAGTTCGGATAAATACAGTCAATACACTAGCCTCATGATTTTTGTGCTCCACAGAGTATGTACAAAGCCTGTAAAGCACATACATGTACATATGTACCAGGGAGGTAGTGGAGTGACTCCCACTTCCCTGCATGCATCGAGTAGATCAAAGCTTAAGCCTCATAAACCTGATAGACTGTTCAGTGACTCTAGTGTCAAGTTGTCAATCAATTGCAATAAATACAACTTGATGCAAGACTCATTAATTTGACTAAATATACAGCACCTGCTGCCATAAGGGATAAGAACCATCACTGGCTTTCTGGCGGAAGCTTGGTAGTCTAGTGGATAGGATACCTGTCTAGCAAGCGGGAGGTTATGGGTTCGAGTCCAACCAGAGTATGTATGCCCATTATTTTTATTGTGACTATACTCTTTGATAACACTGAATAGTCGGTGCTTATTTACGGCGATGGAACTGTGATGTGCATACACGTGACAATGTACCAGGGTAGGCCTATGTCTGTGTATGTATGGGTGCATCCATGCTGTATGTAAATATTTGTTGATGTATATGTATACAGGGTCCACAGATTGACTATTGATTATTGGACATGTTTCTATAAAAGTTGCATAGAGTTCACTCAAAGAAGGGATGCAAAATAAAAAACAAAAATAAAAAAACTTTAAGGCTAAGTTTGCTGAATCTCAAAATCTGATTCACTCTTAGCACTAAAAACATAAAGGTCAATATTCAACACAATTATGATACCTGTGTCTAGTTATCTTTGCCAACAGTTGGTCTCAAGTAAATTTGATTCTTGGTTTAATAATAGTATGCCCTTATAAAAGGTATATTCTGTGCATCACTGTATGCAAAATGATGAAACACCATTTCTTCCTTGCCAGTAGAATTGTCACAAGAGATTGGACTGTATAACGCTCTTAGAGCGTCAATGGCAGCCTTCGTCCAATATAAGACACACGATAACTGCATGATGCACTACTGTTGCAAGAAATAGTTCTGCAGTAAAGCTACAACGTACACTGCATCTTTTCCACCCTGATTTGTATAGAGTACAAAGATAGCTTGCATAAAGAAAATAAACAGAACAGGACTGGTCTTTAATACAGGCCTTGGGATAATTGTATTCCAAATATAAAGAAAAGAATGCAATATTGCAATGTAAATGATATCACAACATTATCTATCAGAAAATCCATATTTTACCAGTACAGGGAGGCACACTTTGTGTGCAGTCTTGCACAAGGCACCATTCAAAGAATGAGGTTATTACTGTCCAGTCCTGTTACATGGACAATCATGGTCAAATGGTCCTGATCCAAACCAAAGTGGATAATCTCAGGACGTGAGGCGAAAATCATCCAACTACAGACATCACAAGGACAGAGGGCAGCACTGCAGCTGCTACACAGCATATACGTATGTGATAAATACTGCCTACATGTGTTAAATATCGTGTTATAACTGGAGTACAATTTGGAATGATATGGTGGTATAAAAAAACAACACCACAATAATATCATTATACATAGCCAATAAGTTGGTTGTCATGGACACCTTTTCTGTAGTGATACTAAAGTACACATACCTGATGCTATAAACATCATGTCCATTGTATAACACAAACAGCATATGACTTTAATGTTACAGCATTACACAATGATATCATAGGTTTGGCTATATGCAATTGTCTATTTTTTTAAAGGTATTTTCTGCATCTATTCCTTCTACAACACTGTCAATGTTATACACATATGGGATGTCCCAAGTACATGTATCACAATCTCTGAAGTGCTGCATATGTTTTATTCCTGTGTATGCAAATAACCTTACATTGCATACCAATCATATCAATGCAGTCCACACTCCTCATTGCTTAGAAGGCTGTACACGGGGGAAAAAAGAGAAAAGAACTTATCAAGTACATAACAAGTGAGTTGCATCATGGGGCTACAACGAAATGCATTGCATAATACATGAATTGCATTGTGCATATATTACAAGCATCAGCCCAAGCACACATAAATATATTTTCTTTCCTTCCAAGTTCATTCTTACATGTCAAATAATGGCCAGCCTCTATATCTTCAAGCCACAGTCTGGCTGTGACAGTGATTGTTGGTCTTTGAGAGAATAAATACACCACATAACTGCTCTGCAAATCCACATTAATATACCCTTATTCATACAATCTTGCTCAGAACCTGATAATTGCAGTGTAAACCATGCAACTCTGGAATATAAGGTAAATGTCATGTATGCATAAATACAACTGGGCTACTAAAACAAACTGTAAAAATATATAAACTACAGCAACCTGTTACCCAGTGTTTTGTACAAATCTACAGAATGTTTTAGCATTTTTTGACACTGCTTTCAGAACACTAGAATATTCAAATCTGATACCTTTTCAACTCCATCAATTTGCTTTCATATCAAGATGTACTCTTGTTGGTGCAGTGCTTGTATGAGTCAATTGTCTGAATCAAGGTTGGTGAATCACAAATCTTTTTTTGGACACAGTCATCTGTAATACACAAATATATGCACACAACTTGATCTATCAATATTTCTCTCTTCTTCTATCATTTTTTTTTTGGACCACCTGTTAGACACATTCAAGGATAAAATAATATTCCATCTCAAATGATTAAAAAAAAAAACCAAAAAAAAAACACCAAAAAAACAGAATCCAAACAAAGAATATCACATGCAGTCTGCTAGGCCATTTATAATTCTATGCATAATTCTATGCATAATTCTATGCATATCAGAAGTGATAGTCAGAGAAAACTAGATAACTTAACACACACACCATCATCCTTTTTCAGTTATCACATACCTATCTATTCAATGCAGTGGAGAAGTCGTAGCTTATCTTCATTATCTTTCTGTCAAAAACTACCCTGTATTACTTTAAAAGCGACATTAAATGCATAGCATTCAGAACCTGTCAATTCCACGAATGCATAGTTAACACATATCCTTTATCTGGACATCCAATCAACATTGCTTTCATCTCTTTCACTTACACATACCTGTACTAACTTGCCGCGGTGGTTTTTCACAATACACATACCAACTATAAAACATTGATGAAACAGCCTAGCAGCTCTAGAACAACTTCACACCATATCTCCATGTGGGTACGACATGATACAATATGCACAGAACAAAACGGATTACGCGATAATTCTATACACACTCACAAGCCCACTGTACATTGTATAACTTGTCATTCTAGTATAGATAAGGTGATCATGAGATGCCTTACAAGCGCATTTTTTTTTTGAAAAAAAAAGAAAGTCAGCACCAGAGTGAGAACGGTAATGAAGGCTGCGATGTCTGGTCCAACTACATGCACCACAGCCGTTGCTATGATCCACTGGGGTACAGACCTACGCTCAGTCTTCCCATCACTGGGCGGGGTTCAGAGTAGTCCTACATAGCTCTGCCCCAACCTGGGTCTTGGAAAGTTTTCATCTTGGCCTAGAATGAACATTGTGACATTCAGTCTCAAACAGTCATGAGAAAATGAAACACAGGGGATCTAGACCTCGTGCAATGAGGTCTCCATCCAAAACAAATACATAGAAGCAATCTTTAGAATATTAGCACAATGCATCTGCATGTCAGTTCTATCTGCATGTACAAGTGTATGTGCAGATATATAGCAGGCATTAAAGGATATCTCCTCTATTTTGTCAAGTCAAACTTTTTAGTCAAAAACAGCCTGTTTCTTCACACATTTTCCCATCTTTGGCACATCTATAATGATATCTTAATACAATTTATCTAAGTTAACTACAGAAACTACATAGAAAAGTTTTAAAAAATTATTCAGTCAGTTTCCATCGTTACACTTTCTAGACAAAGACCTTGCATGCTCCATCCTCCCAGGCTATCATGTCTTGTGGCAATCCTTGTGAAATGCAAAATGAATAAACAAATAAATAATCATTTATCCAGCAGGTAATCGTCTTTATTCCCCCCACCCTAAATTTGTTTTCTTCAATGGGATACCATATCTAACTCTTTGTGCATCATGAACATAACCCTGTTGTGACACAATAATGCACTGCATGAATGGAGGTAGTCTGAGACATGCTTGTGACTGCCCTGTGCATTGCCCTTGCTTGCTTACAACTGCATACATCAGGAGCACTCTGCAAAATGCTCAGAGCTAAACACATACTGCTGATGGATCTCATAGCTCTCATGCCGTTCATCAGAGCTCGATGTCTGCCTTACTGTGTTTGAGTGCAAAGTAAAACAAAAAGACGATGCACACACAACTCTGCACAGTGATCAACGGAGTCACCCATGCGACCGAGGCTTACAAAGAGGAACAAGGGGGTGGTAATTGGAAGTTCCTAAGCTATATGTTTACTACGAAACCACCATGAGTACCTTTGGATAACAATACGGCAAATAAGGAAGTGACAAGGATTTCTACCATTGCTGCAGCTTATAGGGTGACAAGAGTCTAGCTTAACCTCATATTCATGTGTTATAATTATGTAATCATTTTTGAAGGTGGATATCACGATATTATTTAAAACTTGAACGCAGACAACTATTTTCAAGTTGCATCTTTACCCTTACTTCAAGATAAAATTCAGACAGACATGAATACAAAAATGGAAAACTTGCCACTTTTTTTTCCATATCAAATTCCCTCTATTCGATTCGCCTTTTTGCCCAAACTGACTTTTTTGCATAAAATACCTCATCAGACTTCTTTTGCAAACATGTCATGCATACAAAATAGTACTTGCTGCAAATGAAATTTACTTCGATGACCATGAGGGGAACAAAAGTGTCATAAAGAAATACCATAACTATGGACAGCACATGATTCTTTGACCTCTCTCACTGGCAAGCATCTATCACTCTCACACAAGAGCCTACCTAAAAGAAACCTTGACGTCACAATATCACATGACAAAAAGAGGGAATTTTACACTGAAAATGCACTCAAACTCAACAGCGGCACCAGTGTCAATCAATGTCCGATGCAGCTTAGCATGACGATGCTTGCTACAGGGCTTCTGCAAGTACGAATAAGAGCAACAAACATGCATAACAAAACCTTAAACTGAGCTTCAAGGTGTACTACATGACAACAAATACCATCAAAGTCAGGGGCGGGGAAAGCCCCTTCATTTCTCTTCGGGCGGGTGAGATGTAGACACTTGTGTTATCATAACTATTACGTAATCATTATAAAACAATGCATACAGAGTGTCTGTGAAAAAAAAAAACCAACTAGTTACTACCAGGATATCGACACATGGAATTCATAAAGGTGATTTTTAGCTGCATTGAGACATCAAGGATCTAGGGTGTTTTTCAACTTTGTGACATATCACAAAATTTCAGAAATAGTCCACTGCAATACAGCATTCACGGTTCAAATCTCTCTCTCTCTCTCTCTTTTTTTTTTCAACAGCACACATTAAGATGAAGAGAATGAGTTGATCTCTATTTACATAAGTCAACAGTATATAACTGTGGCAATATTTTCTGCTCTCACTAACATGAGTCACTATAGGAGAAAGACGGCTGGCTTTAAATAGCCAGACAGAGATACACTTCTCTTCTATGTTAATCACTCTACTTCCATGCCTTCACACTGGACTTCCTCTCTCCTTATCCCAAGAGTTGATTGCATATTTCAACATAAACCAAGTAAGTCATTCCATTTTGACACCACTGAAAATATGTCTGAACTTCATGCTTAAATGGTACTTGGTGTTAAGAAATCTAAATTTGTTTGTTTGTTTTTCTTTTCCTGTGTGAACCACAAAGAGAGAGTCACATGACCAGATAACCTCCAGCACCATATATTGATCATTTTGCACAACCTTGTGTGGAAATATAATTCCACATTAGCACAACTGATAAAGGAGAGTTTACATACACATCGTATAAAATTACAAAAGGACTTCCATTAATGCGGCAGTGGGCCCCCACTGTGCATGTCCACAAGGTTTGTCTGTACTAACCAACACCACGCAACATCAAACAATTCCTCACACATTGACAATGCTTTGACTATTCAAAGACAAGACCAGCCTCATTTTAAATATCAAAACTTCTGCCACTTTTGTCAGTTGGATACCAATAGGTGCACAATCTTCCTTCCCTACGTAGCCGGCACCTGGACGACACAGGCTCCAGCTCTGCCCGGGTTTAGGGAAGCAGCCTTTGGAAGAAATCAGACAGTATTTGACATTAGGCAGAATTACTCAACAAATCAAAATAATGAATACAAACTGAAAGGAGTGGGTGGGGCGGGGTGAGAGTGGCAACCTTTGTTTGCCTGAAGCATGTATACTGGTTGCTCATATTTTCAGATCTATGCACCATTGCATATCTCCGTATTTTCATCATAAATCAATTCAGTGGTTTCTTGTGATAACATCACAAAGATTTGACAAGATTGCAGACAAATATTAAAGATATTTCAGCACACTGAAAATGATGCTGTCTCAACGCAATGGATCAATACAAAGTTGCTTCTCTACTGCAGTTAACTTGTTTTTTGACCACATATCTTTTATCCATTAAGAAGTCATGAATGCTTCTGGCGAGTTTTGTAATATTTAATGTGTTCTTGATGTGAAAACTGCTTAACCCGTTGAGGACGAGTCCCGAGTATACTCGGGCAAGCGTTTATGGGAAATGCGTGTTGTTGCAAAATCAAATCGTCCTCAACGGGTTAAAATGTGCAGTAAAGATCTTGAGTGATTGAACATACACACATACACATAAAATCAATAGTCTTCAGTACAACACTTTTCATAAAACTTTTACAGTCATCAGACTCAATGCCATTATTTATCTGACATAGGTATATACATAACATGCAATGACTACAGACTGAATATGGAATCTTGCTGTTATTTCTGCTTTGTACTCACTGGACTCCATTCACCCGTTTGTGGATCAAAGCACTCAACGGCACTGAGATATGTCTGTCCATCGTAGCCCCCAACTGCAAAGACTCGATCTCCAAGCACTGCTACGCCCACAGCATCCCGGCAGAGGCTCATTGGGGAAACCAAGCACCATGTGTCTGACCTCGGGTCATACCTAGATGAAATGAAATCCTTCTTCTATTAGGAGATGGACTGAACAAACTTTTACACTGCCACTTGAGACTATTATTAGTGATGCTGTAAGGAACGCATATCAGCAAATTATGATTTTACCCAATGTACATGTACAAACAAATAAATCTTGATTGGTATACTGTTCATTTGGTTGTTAAAACATTTGTTTGAAAAATGAGTGACAGGAACCCTTTTCAATGAGGAGAGTCTGAAACTGTGAAAGCAGTGATTAAAAATGTGATATTTGCATGGTCTGAAATGTTGATGTCATGTTCTTACTTTTTAAACATGCCTGCTTCCACTGCTTTGCACGAGGTGACTAGCTGTACTTCCTTTTACACACAGGTAGCAGCTAACGCAATCAAACCCATTTTGCATTTGTGCAAAATGTACGTACGCACAATATACAGTACCTCCCTGTTTGGCATTAACTGGAACCAGATGGCAAAATCAGAGCTGAAAGTTATTCTGTTTTGAACAGTTAAAAAATCCTATAGACTACATATCATACAGAACTGGAATCAATGCTTAACAATGTAATTAACCATTTTTACTCTTATAATCAATTCAAATAAGTACTTTGTGACTTAGCATGGTTCTGAAACTGAAAATTTGCACTATTAACCAACGAAACAGAACTTGACCCCCCCCCCCCCCCAAAAAAAAAAATAAAAAAAAAAAAAAAAATATCCAGCACCGCTTACCTCTCCACACAATCAAACTGCTTTGATGACGGCTGGTTAGCGGGGGAGTCATGTCCCCCGATGGCGTATAGACAGCCATTGCAGACGGCCACCCCCAGACCACCGCGACGCTTGGACATGGGGGCACACAGGGACCATCGGTTGGTGTGGGGGTCATAGACCTCCATGGACCTCAAGCATGCACTTCCGTCACGTCCACCGACTGCATACAATCTGTTGGCCATTCATCACATGGGGAAGGAACACAAAATATGACTCCCAGCTGATTCACTGAACTTGACAGCCACTACACACATACCCAATGAACATCTGATGAAGCCAAACTTATGTGAGCTTTTGATGGATGATAGATGTTTAAGAACCTTCATCACACTCTTTTTGAGGACTACATACCAGTGGTACACATGATGTTAGAATACTGTACCACAAACCTCTCTTCCTCATGTACATCATCAGGCAAATTTTCAAACAGCACAAAACCCTCCTCACAGTGTTTGTGTTAAGATGAAACACAAAGGAAGAAAGCTTTGTAAAAGGCTGAAATATGAAGATAAGGCAGGGCTGCACACTAACCCATTTTTTTTACAGGTCCATTTCTGGAAAGGTTACTGGTCTGACAGTGATTTGTGCTGGTCAGGGACTGTTGGACCAGTGCCAGTGTGCAGCGTTGGATAAAAAAAGATTCAACTAACTGCACTTATGAATAACATCAACTACTGTACCGACCTGGCAATAAAATCTGTTGGTACTGCTTTACTGCCTGGTTGTCTTGACTGGTGAGCAAGCTTTATTTAATAGCATTGTCAACATGCTCATTTGTTAAGCTATAAATGACTAAAAAGAAACAGGAGACAAAATCCGTGTACCCAAAGCAGAATAAAAGTTTTTTTTGAACCCACATCATTCTTTTGGAGCACGGTGATGGTTGTCTATAACACTACTTAAAAAGAAAAAAAGAGGGAGCTGGCAAATCCTCACATAGAAAATATTGATTCATGATTTATCATAAATTACCATATTTCATCACTGGAAATATAATTCAGCAGATTTTACCACAGTGTCAAACTGCCAGCGAGCAGTAATTTTATAGAACCACTCTCATATGATACCTGAAACCATTTCTTAACATTGACACAAGAAATCATATACTGATTTTTTAAATTGAGCTAACATATTGTTTGATAATGGTAGACAAAAACTCTTGCATTTCTTTATTCATTTGGTTATCAAACCTGCCACTTTCCTTCAGATTAAAAATAAAAAGAAATGATTGTGAAGTGCTGCATTTCTTGATAAAATCACCTTCAGACAATTTAAGCAGGACATTGAGATATATAATCCAACGCTAATATGAACATAACTATTTTTGTTCCAACAAAAATTGTCCTGCATTCAGTGAAAAAGAAAAGAAAAGTGTTACGAAAGAAAAGAAAGAGGATGGCTGATGCCCACAAAACTCACTTTCTATCCAGGACTGCCACACCAACAGTGCTTCTGGGCGTCGACATAGGAGCTACATAACTCCACTGCTTGCTGTGGGGGTCATACCTCTCTACTGATGCCAAGTAACTCCATCCGTCATGTCCCCCCACCGCATACATGGGACCTTCCAGTACGCCGACACCTGCAGCACAAGGTTGATGGTTGTTACAATGACTATGTGACAAGGGTTTCTGATAAAATGCATTCGCACTCCTGACTCTACTGAAAAAAACAAACCAAAACAAAGCAAAAACAAATACATTTAACTTCATGAAAACAGCTTCTGAATGAAAGGAATTGTATCATGACACTACAGAAAAAAACATTTTTATTGTAAGCTCTGAAGTCACTGAGCAATGCCCTCTTTTATCTTTTCAATTTGAGATACACCACTACTTTCAGAATTTCTATTCAGACATTATATGTTAGTCTTCTTTCAAGATTGATTGGCAGGCTGTTCACAGCATTCTACAGTTTAGTGTTTTTCATTTCTCTTTTATGTACACAGCAGGCTGTAGACATTATTTACCACTATTTGAATTAGACGAGACAAACTGTAAGATAATACGCGTAGGCAATAACCTTTGATGAGCTCTTCCACTGCGCACTCAATATTGAGTGTGCATGTCAATAAACATCAGAAATAGCTATGCATACTTTAGATCAAACTGTCTCTGGTTTTGAAGCACTGCTTTAAGTCTATTCAATTTTACATAAGCATGACAGGTACTTCTGGGTTGTTTCTGCCAATCACTAGAGGAGGTCTAGCACATGAATCACATCATGACACCTGTTTACAGAGAGCAAGCGTATCAGGCATTTAACAAAGACTTCATGAATTCTCACATTATGAGAATTCATGAAGTCTTTGTTAAATGCCTGATACGCTCTGATTACCTGTAAGATACCCTCTGAGTATCGAACATTAAAAGTCCACTTGGTAGTTGTTCAATCCAAAGATGATGGTACACTTCTGACACTACTCTTTTGAACTGAAATGAACTGAACTACTCACCAAGTCCATGCCTATGGGTGCCCATAGGGGGCAGCATATTCCACGTCTTTGAGGCCGGGTAATAGCACTCCACGGTATTAAGCGTCTTCAAGCCATCGCGGCCACCCACCACATAAAGCTTGTCGTTGATGACGGCAACACCAAACTGGAGTCTCCGCCCGCTCATGTGACCAACGTGAGTCCAGACATTGGTACGCAGCTCATACTTTTCTATGTTTGTCGCACCTGTATGGAACATCAGTGACACAGAAATCATGATAACTTGAGATCATTATTGAAACCCATTATTTGCTTTAAAATGAAATGAAAACCAAAATCACACACACATGCACATGCACACAAACACACATAATATCATTAAAACAAAACAGGAAAATAAAATATACATGCATGTGCTACCTACCTATGGTAGAATGACACAGGAATAAAAAGCTTCGCCAGGTGCACTTTTCCCAGCCTAACCTGCTCCATTACCTTTGGTACTGTCCATTCCTCCCACAGCATAGAGGGCGCCAACAGTGGACTTCCTTGGCTTTGTCCGTGCACTCTGCATCAGGGGTCTCCTCTCCGGGAGGAGGTGGTATTTCATGGCATCCATGATGAGTCGCTGGCACTTTTCATCCCCTTTGAAGAGAGAATTTGTGTCCACAGCATCGCTAAGAAACTGAACAGAGATGGTTTCTCAGTAATTGCATTGGTAAGAATTTGTTTTTACTTTACAGACAACACAACATAGACATCAAAGTCATATCAAGACAATGTACTGAACCACTTCATAATTGAATGCAGACACCACATGATTCCTGTTCTTAAAGAAAGTATGTGTACAGTGAAAAAAAAAGTCATTGAAAATTTGGCTGACACTTAATGGAATGTAAATATTGGCTCACCAGATTTATTAGTATGAAAGAAAGAAACATCATCTCCGGAATGGAGTTAAGCATCTCGCATATCCTCTGGAAATTGCCTAGCAGTATAAGTATACTGGAGAATGATACTTCAATGAATTCAACAAATTCAATTTTTAACTGTGAAGTATGACGGACCTCTATTAATCAAAACATTTTCTGCAAAATAATTGATCTATCAGTAAGCAAACACATCTATACCACGCTTATTTCATACCTTTCATTCCCAGCAATATCAAAGTTTGCAAAGAAAGCGGAATACGTCATCAAATTCTCAAACATTAACGTACCTGTGGAGATAGAAGTGGAAGCCTGATGTGTTCAAGCAGCTTAGAGATGTCACTTTTGCGACACGCAGTTTCATTGGCAGCCCAGGCCAGCAGGGCATAGTACACCGTCTCCTCATTGGGAACGTTGAGGTCATCGCTGGAGAAGAGGTTGCACACTTCCTCCCAACCCAGCATCATGAACTCTTGGTTCTGGGTGACCTCCACAAAGTGCTCCTGTAAAGAAAAAAAAAAATGTAACGTACTATCCATATTTAATATTGGGTATTGTTAATAAGAAATTGCTTTTGTTGGTGTAAAGGGAACGAGGTTCGGGAAAAAGTGTGATCAACAGCATGGTCTCAATTTCTTAACACTTGTCCATTGATATTTACACAATAGACAGTGCATTTGTAATTTGTATTGATAATAGTATGGCAACAATTCAAACTTGAGGAGCAGTAGGAGTGTAACATTCTGTTCATACAAAGCAAGTCCTTACATGCTTTGAAATCTTCACTCTGAATGTGCTAGATGCATGACACTGCTGTTAACTGGGAGGGGAACATGTGTTAAATAAATATGAATTCGAAATTTAGTGTACCTGACGGAACACTCACACATTTTGAGTCAATACAAAAATTATTGTATTTATATTGCCACAAGTCAAACAGTATTCCTCATTGATTGTGATAAGCGCATATTACATTAAACAATTAGTATCACAAAACTAAAATGGACAAATAGTTTTATCATACTTTGAATCTGTATCTTCTTTGCACAATTTGTTCATTAGAAACACCAGTAAATGAAATTAAATGAATAATTACTTTATTGCACTGTGCCACCATCATAGAAATATGATTGAGTATGGATGTTGCTCCCATCTGAAACATGGACCTGTGATATAATAAGGTAAAACTCAAAGTGCTTCTCACCATGGTGTAATTGTGTGCTGCCCGGAGGAGATCTGAACAGCTCTGCCTGTCTGCAAACGAGCGAATTCCGAGGCAGTTGGAGGGGTGGAGCTGCTTGACCAGAAAGCCACAGCAGGCCTCTACAACTTCAGACAGCTGCAATATACTGGCTGTTGCTAGCAGCTTCTCCACATTGGTTTCTTTCAGAACAACTTCACCTGTAAGCAAAATACAAGTTACACAAATATTGATCACTACAGAGCAGGGCAAGTTTCTCTTTTATATCACACAACTACAATTAATACACCCAACACGTGCATGGCATGACAGTCACACATTCAGTAATAAGTAACTTACATATTGTTGAGGGTACCAGAAATGTCTCATTATTTTCAATAATTGTTCATTTCATTTTATGCATTTATTGTACCCCTATATGCTGTAGTTCGCCAAACAGTTCTGCTTTAACAAAAAACTTAGGAGGTTAGCTGGACATAACCCAGCACATATACCACTAATACCAGGTAATTTTGATTTACAACATAACACTTTCCTTGAAGACCCCAGCTTTATTTCCTGGGACTATTTCACTTATCTTGAAAAGTTCTGCCTAAAACTGTCATTTGCTCAAATTCAACATGTTTTCTCTTTTGTCAAATACCTGATCCTTAGAATTAGATGTTTAGGATTATGATAAGGATGAAAGTTACTGTCTGATACACCAACTGGCTATTGTGTTAAAGAATAGGATCTCCAGTTGAACATGGATTAGGCCAAGGACTAGAAAATGGATGTTTCAGACCTATTTTAGATGAAGTGAAGAATAAACCTAAAAAGACTGGAATCATGATATAAATCCAATCCTCTATCAAAATGCCCAGTCCAAGAATAATGCTGCTTTATATATTAACATGATGTTAAAATAAAACAAAACAAAATAAACATAATAAATGTAGGCCTACCTGTGTAGATATACTGAATGCAGGCCTTCAGAGCCGCTGGGTCCATTCCCCACAACTGGATCTCTGTCTCATGGGACTCACGTAGATTGTTGGTGAACATTGCAGCAAAGTAATCTGACACCGAGCTCAGGACGAGCCGGTGTGCTGGGATCCGAACATCACCCACAATAAGGACAACATCTGTGAGTTGTCGCCTGTGTTCAAAAAGAATTGAGACAGAGCGTTCATTCCAGTGACAATTTGTATCTCCTCTTTGATTTAAAAGAGTGATGCAACTCACTTCTGAGTTTATCAAGCATGATTGATTATCATTCTCAAAGCCTCATGTCTTCAACCATTTAAGGACATATGGAGGGGATTCCAAAGTCACATGCCTGCATGGCTGTAAAACTCAATGTTGAGCATAAAGTATACAAAAGTAGGAGCACACTGGTTGACTGTATTAGACAATAAGCTAACATGTCGAAGAGTGCCTTTCAGAGTGCCTTATTTAAGAGAATCTCTGAGGCGACTATCAAATTGAAATACAGTATACTGCAACACAAATTCAGAGAAAGCAGCATGCAGAGGAAAAGAAATACAATTAAGTCAAACTAATGCCCACGTAATGTAACTAAGTGAATACAATCTTGACTGCTAAAATACAAGTACTCAAATTAGGCTATCAATTACAGTGTACTTTGGACATGAAAAACAATAAGGGACACAACATACAAGGAAAGCTAAATGATTTCGAAATTGAAATGTTTTGATTTTTTATGCCTTTTTTCATTTTTATCTCATCATCTTGCATCACTTCCTTGTTCTTTAGGGAAGGTAAGAAACTATCAAGAAATGTAATTCATGCTGTCTTGGGCTGCGTTTATCAACTTTCCCCTGTTTAAACGGCTTTCGATAGCCCTTTTGAAAGCCCTTTCCATAGCCCTTTCGAGAGCCCTTTCCAAAGCCCTGACTGCCTGTACTATTAATGTGCCGCTTGTTTTCTAAGAAGGGACGGCGAAAAGCAATTACCATCATAAAGATATATCTTCCTTTGAGAGTGACGAGTCATGATGCAATGCCACATGAATCAATTGTCTTCCTATCTGTGAGGCAGCTCCAGTTTAGCACATACTTCAAATATTTCTGAGTGGTGGCATGAGACTTTGGCTGCATTTATCAACTTTCCCCTGTTTAAACGGCTTTCGATAGCTCTTTCCAAAGCCCTTTAGAAACGGCTTTCAAAATAGTTGCATTTATCAACTCTCTTCACGAACACGATTTTTTAACTGGCCTGCCACTGCACAGCTGCATTGCACAATTTGACCCGAGGAGAAGAGGTCATAAGGCGTGCATTGTTCGTAACTGAAGTACAAAACTACAAAGCCGTTTCAAAACAGATTTGCATTTATCAACTTCCAAAAGGCTTTTACAAACTGGTTTCTGAAATCCTGTTCAGGAAACCTGTTTGGATAGCCACAAATTTGGAGCTTTCGAAAAGGCTTTCCTAAAGGGCTTTCAAAACAGCTTTGCGTTTATCAACTCGTAAAAATTCCTTGAAAGCTGTTTGGATAATCTGTTTCTGCCGAGAAAGGAGAGTTGATAAACGCACCCTTTCGTAAAGGCTTTCCTAAAGGGCTTTCAAAACAGCTTTGCGTTTATCAACTCGTAAAAATTTCTTGAAAGCTGTTTGGATAACCTGTTTCTGCCGAGAAAAGGAGTTGATAAACGCACCCTTTGCATTCAAGCTCATAAATGCATGATATACAGAAAACCTATGAATACTGAAGTGGGAGGCTGTTGGCACGGTGATATGCTCTCTCCTCCAACAGTGTTCTAATGTTGGTAGAGAACCCTTTTGAGACAGCCCATGCACCTGTGAAGATAGCCTTGCATCTTCTTGAATGTCCTCTCAGCATGGTTGATGGAGAAGAAGTGTTCACCCTCTGTGGGGCTCTCCTCCACACTCTCCCCCCACGGGCCCGCCGAGGAGAGGGAGTGGGATGAGCCGTTGAGGCTGATACTCCGTCTTGTCGCCAGCTTGGGATCGGAGTTTGTGTCCTACATGTATGCTGTGACAATCACAATGAATTTTTAAAAAATGAACAAACAAACAAACATCAGAATAAAACAAATGAAAGACAAAGAAGATGAAAAAGAAGGGGGTGAACTGTAAGGAAGTTTTGTTTTTATAGAATAGTGCTTGACCTTGGCCACAGAAAAATGTTATCAATATCAATCATGTCTTTCCCATCAACACCTGTGCTAAGAGTTAGACAGTCAATGGGGTATCTACTAAGGCTATATATAGCCCGTACCGTATGAAGCAAGATATCAAGCACCCTCACAGAATTTGTTTTGCACAACAGTTGTCAATGCAGGATAAACAACATGACCAACATAAATACAGACCATTTAAAGGAGAATCAAACCAGAATATAATATGTGGATTAAGGGAATGCAGCAATTTAGTACGAGAACACACTTCAACGAACTTTACAGAAAATCTGTTGAAAGGTTATGATTTTTTAAAGAGTAAAATTTTGCTGCCACCATTGCTGTATTTGACATTTAGAACACTACATTTTGTGATGTCATACATGGACAATAATAAAGAGAAAATATAAGGACAATTCAACATTTTTCTAGCATAATGAAAGATCAAGGATTTACTTGATTTATACATCTTCATGATCTTTAAGAAAGCAGGGGAAAGGTACACGTACTAGGTACCGTACCCTTCAGTTTCACAGTAATAAGTTGATGGAATTATGTGCTGTGGAATCCTCCTTTTAACTTGTAATTACATTTTCTTTACACTGGTGTCCAGACATTTCATCAGAAGATATGTCTATAAACAGTTAGGGTTATGACTGCCATGCCAGTGTCATCTCGGTTGAGACTGTCTGTGTAGCTGTGACAGTCCAGTGCAGGCAGTGTGACTGATGTGGAGTGTGGACTGTGGTGGTAGGTGAGAGCAGAAAATCGGGCACCTGTGCTGTGCGTACACAACACAGCCTGTGCTGTGTGGTTTCGCGTCTTTGAAACACATTTTGCCCGTCTGTTTTATATCTTACGCTATATATAACTGATGTATGCTGCAGAATGTCCGCTACACTGCTAAAAATAAAGCTTATTATAGCCACACTCACACGAACAAATACACATCGACAGAATATTTAGTAAGAATAGTTACCCACCTAAGCTTGGGTTCGATTCTTCCTGTTGTGTTCAGCTGGTCTGTCTGGATGTGTATAATATGTATGGGAGTAGGTCAACATAACCTTTGACCCATATGATGAGTCATATGGCTTGCTTGTGATCGATCATTGAAAGACGATCGATCCTGCATTTCCCGTTGTTTGTGGTATTATATCAGTGCATGGTTATGGGGAGGGTCAATCATATTTGATTGGTGTAAAGATCTTCCTGGTTTAGCACACTAGCAGACAAATAAGATCTCCTTGACCTAGCCGTATTAGTAGTCTGTACACCAAATGCTATGTATACACCTATATTTCAAAGTTGTGATTTTCCTTGATTTCTATATAAATAACATTTGAGATATATATTGTATCATGTAAATATATATACAAATATATAATTTCATATACTCTTTTGTTTTCTCTAAGATAAATTTGAATGATATTCATTGATTTATCCTTTGTACAGTGAATTTTCGAAAGTAAAATTACAACGGCTGCTTGTGTTTTCTCCATAGCTTAATTGCCTCCAGACTGATTGTAGAGAGTGCATATAGGCCTAATAATATGAAAGTCCTCCATACCTATAATTACCTATAAGTGATGTCGATTAGATAATCAACTTTCAAACGTGAACATTTTAAAAAATTGCGTACATAATCAATTGAATTTCTAACTCTCCATTGAACAAGAGAACAGGATTAATTTTAGATGTAACATGATCAAACACACACACACAGATGTACAGGTTTTGCACATAAAAAAAGAAAAAAAAAATTAAAATGCCAGACTGGGTAGTGGGTTGTCATGCCAACAATAGTTAGAACCCATGCAACCTTGAAACCGTTACGACAGAAGTAAAGAAAACAAAATAAAACTCACATAAAAAATATTCTAGCTATCAATTAAGGTGCAGAAATGTATCATGCCAAGGTACAAGTGGATGCAATCACTGGGGAAAAAGACACACCCTACATTCTGTAATTCATGTGTCGACTACCATCTATATTCACAACTTTCTTCAGTTATTTTCATTTGAGGATAAAATAAAAGGAATTACATTTATACATCTACTTTGTCGATTGCTGTCTGATTGCACATATAAGTGGCTGATATAATCTACCTGCTTGTTGATGAGACAATCACGGAAAAAAAAGATAGGAAAAAAAAATTGGTAGCTACTGGTCCACATACAGACATATGCACTAGCCCTGAAGAGTTCTCACTCAGTTCACAAACTAATGCATCATTACATTGAGACATACACACATGCACACAAAAACATGGAAACACATATACACATGCATGCACGTGCACACACACACACACACACACACACACACACACACACACACACACAAACAAATAAACCTGTAATAGCAACTCCACCTTCATGATGTGTATGCAGACTTTGCTGATGTTCAAATGTAAATTCTGTGGTACAGTCCGGTCTAAAAAAACAGCAGTCTCAATGCATCAACCTATCAACAAATAGATAGGTATAAACATTTGATGTGTGACAGTGTCATTCAGCATTTATAACAAATACTTGCCATACAACTTGAACAAGAGGAGGGAGAATTCTTACAACAAAATGTATATCACCTTCTCTTTATTTATGCTCCATATGGATCACAAAGTTACAAGAATATACACGTAATATATAATATCAGTTATATACATTTTTTTTTCTGAAAGATACGGTGATATGACTTATATGAGAGATGTATTCCTGCAATGAACTTTAATGGGTACATTTAATAATATTCACACATGAAATAACAATCTTCTTCCTACTTCCAACTTTAAGTTCCTGTTTCTTCATTTTTGAAATTGTTATGTGCTATAAATTTACATTCTGCATATGCTTGAAAGATGATTTCATAAAAGTTATTTTGCCAAATCCTGATGAGTATATTCCTGATCTTCATGCTGAGCTGTATATGATTGCATTTGATTGCGTTTGGAAAAAGAAACACATCTTATAAGTATTGCTACATTATAATCCAAGGTGACATATTTCAGAAGGCAAATGAGTTATGAGAAACAGTTCATGCATACATACATTTATCATTATCATGATTTTTTAGACTCATATGCCCAAGTAAACAAAGATAGCTTAACTCAAATCCACGATTTAAGTTTTACGGACTTTAGTCCATGGAGCATGGACTAAAATAAGCACAAAATAAGCATATTTTGCACTTGCACATGTTAAATAGCACGCCTTACCTACAATGGACTCCCATTATAACAAATTCCTCAGGACCAGCAACTTTCTTTCGTTATATCAAAATTTCGTTATAACCATACAAATAAACAATAAAAACATAGAAAGGACAATGTTGCAGCCTAAATATTTATTTTGTTGTAACCAGAATTTCGTTATAACCGTGTTTGTTATAACGGGAGTGCACTGTATTGGAGATCTGTTGGCGTAATCAGTATCTCACACGCATTTATGCGGCCATAATTTTCACAATCCAAGTCCCAGATTTTAGCTTCCTTTGTGAATTTGAACCAATGAGTGAGACAATCATGATACCAAAAATACTCATCAGAAACGATGACAGCACTTTGGTGTTACATATTCAGAAAGACAGGAATTGTAAGCAAACACCATAATATTGTGACAAGCAATGGGCAGTAACTACATAGACATAGTGATAGCTCTCTTCTTGTTCTTAGTGTTCCTGGAAAAAATTGTAATACAGCCATTGTTATTACCTCATGAGGGGTTACAAAGTACCAAGAGACAGGCTAGTGGCAGTACAGAGCTAATTATTCTATTTACATCATATTGCACTGAACAAATTGAACTACAGTAAGAGATAGAAATACAACAAACAAACAAAAAGTTGGCAGATTTACAGGTTCGGCTGTACATTCTGTAGGTGCCTTCCCTACACAGCCTACAAATTTCATGGATGGACTAAAAAAAAAAACACTAGAAATGTCGCTACAGCGACTGGTATACCTTCGCCATAATGCCTGGTTCTCCTAATAGGTCTATAGTACAATGTCTTTACAATGTGTGATGACAGTTTCACATAATTGGCAAAATATTAAAATGACAGGTTTGCCACAAATGTGCTGAATGCTCACTTTCCTAGAACTAGGTTCAACTGGATGAATGGTTAAAATGTCAAAGTGCAGGTATTTGAGGACTTTTACTTGACTTTTGACCCTTTTATAAGTTTATGCAAGGAGTGATTTTCAAGGTAAGGAGAAAAAGTGTAATTTCAGTATCAAATGGTAAAATATTAATATCGAAACCTGGCCTTTGACCTTTGACCTCAAAAGTTCCAAAGAGAATCACTGTTAGGTAGAACATGCATAAATATGTAAGTTTCATGATGATACCTTGAGCTCCTTTCGAGATATGGAGAAAGAAGTGCAATTTAGCACTTTCACTTGACCTTTGACCTTTGACCTTTTGGCAAGAAACTTCCAACAGAATATATATTGGGTAATACAGGCATATATCAAGTTTTTAAAAAAAAAAAAATCCTTCAGGCCTTGCATAAATATGAGGGAAGTGGTGACATTTTGAGGAGTTGACCTTGACCTTTGACCCCTGACCTTTGATCCATGACCACCAACTTCCCTAGAAAATCACTGCCCATCAGTACATGCATATATACTAAGTTCCAAGAAGATACCTTGAACCATTTGCGAGATATGGAGAAAAACATGAAATTTCAACCTCTTGACTTGACCTTTGACCTTTGACCTCGTGACTCAAAACTCCCTCTGGAGATTTTTAATTTGGTAGTTCATATATACCCTAAGTTTCAAGAAAATACCTTCAGGCATTGCATGGATATGGGGGAAATAGTGAAATTTTGAGCATTTGACCTTGACCTTTCGACCTTTGATCTTGAGCATGTGCACCTTAAAGTTGATAGGCACAAGTTCACCCACTCATACATATACATGCCAAGTTTCATTATGATACCTCAAACAGTTTTTTAGTTACACTGTCCACAAAAGTGATTACGGACGGACGGACGGACGGACAACCCGAAAACATAATGCCTCCGGCACCACTTTGTGGCAGAAGCATAAAAAAATAAATGTGGCGAAATGTCCTGCAAAAAGAAGGCTAGCCTGGCATGCTTTGCAGCAAAATATGCACAATAAGCACATTCAGGAGCATCGGGCAAACACCAAGAAGCCACATTTCCCCAACTTGGAAAATCTTTCAGTGGTCTGAAACTAACCCTATCATAGGGACCTATTTCAGGACTGTTAGAGAAAGATTTGAAAAATATCCCTAATTATAAAATGGGTTCAAGAATGTAGCCAATAGGAAGCGCTGAAATGAGCCACATGTGCTTCCTTTATTCTAGTCCCATTGCACTGCGTGTTAAATCCTATTGCCGATCGTCTGTGCGCGCGGCGGTTCCATTGAATTGCATGCATACGCGCTGTCAATCCTGTAAACAACTTCTAGTTCGGGCTGCCGGCCGGCCGGCCTTTCTTCCCTTGTGCATAACATGTGTGGCGTACGTATACTCTTATATGCGAACGCTTTGTACAGTACAGTAGACCAAGTGTTGTGGGACCGGACGCGTACATGGAGTCACTTTGAAGGGCAAATCCAACGATTTAGCAGGTTAATTCTCACACCGTTTTCAGAGTATGTTGTCTAGTAGGCCTATATGAGGAGTCTATATTCTATGTAAAATAAGTAAGTTTTCATGCGGGAACTTGAGTGTCCGGAAACCCAACCCCCCATATACTTATACTGTACAGGTGCGGGATTTCCGAGTGCGACGTGCGTAAATGTTTGGGACGAACATCTTCGGACGTCTTGACCCACAAAAGTACGGGAAAAACGCTGAAAAATGCTGTTAGTTTTCGAATTTTCGACCCATTTTATAAAACAAATGATGCACAGGATTATTTCGTGGCGTTAGTGGAGGCGTAGCTCACTCTCGGGTATTTACAATGTAGTGCAACATGCACTGGGCTTCGCTTCGTGCATGTTTCACAATTGTAAATACCCTCGAGTGCACTATACACCTACACTAACGCACTCTATTCTGTGCATCATTTGTATATTAAAAGGAGGAAAAAAAACATAAAAAAGACACCCCTTTTCAACAGTTTGGGGGAAAACAACAATTTCGGGGGATTTTCCCCCAAAATTCAGCCTCTCAAATATACCACTTTTCCTAAAAAAAAAATCAGGAACGTGCATGCGTGCTTGTGTGCGCTACTTGCATCTCTCAATAGGGAAAAATAATTCCCAAATAAGTGAGACTTTGAATAATCTCTAGTTAGAGCACAAATATACAATTGCATACTATTTCAGGAGCTTCCTGCAAAATCAGTCAGACTTGGCGGCTGAGACATAAATATCCAATTAGATTGCAGGGGCAACTAATGACATTCACGTGAACAGAAAGCAGTACATGTGTACTATAAAAGCTGTTATTTTCATGTACATATTTGTGTGAGATATTGTTTTCGTGATTTCACACCAAGGCTATCTTAGGTACACGAATGCTTGTCTGTTCAAACTGTCATTTTATTGTACATGCACTTATTGGTACAGACCAGACTAGACCAGGGCACCATTTCATGAAAGTTGTCAGCCCTGACAAGTCATCAGGTCCTGACAAGTTCAGTAAAATCCTTGATTTTCATAGGCTGAGAAGCTCTGGTCACTGACTGTTACTGTAACTGTCAAAGACTGACAACTTGTCAGGGCTGACAACTTTCATGAAATGGTGCCCAGGAGAAAACATACAAACAAAGATAGGCACATCCTTTTTGCAATGCACTAGTGCTTTGATACTTTCATGCCGCAAAGTTTAATGTGATCAACATCCAGTGGTGATCTTTTCGCATGTTATTTAATTCATGTCCCAACAGTGATTTGCGAAATTTGCATAAATAAACCCTCACGAAAATAATACACCTTGTATATTTTACAATAATACACACAAACGAAAAACAGACTAAGAAAAGCTGCCTGCTAGTAGTACATTCCAACTTGAAGTTATCCACATTAAAATTCACAGCATGCTGCAGCTTGTTTGCTGACTTGTAGGATGATTCAAACCAATCACAGGCACCAGTTAGTTCTGTCTGACTTTTGCCTCGTCGTCCTTCTTGTCACTGAGGTCCCTGACCACCTCCTTCCCCGTATCCTTAGCCGTTCGCTTGGCCAGGGCCTTGACGCCAAGATTGTTCAGGTTGTGGGCCGACACCCCAATGTTTGCTACTGTCTTCAGGGAGCTGTCTGTGATGCGGCCCGCATCTGTCCCATATCTACGTGAACAGGAAACAGGTTGGGTTAGGGATGAAGGGAGGGATTACTACTCTGATAAATAGATGTACTTCTGGTCAGAGATGAACATGCCAACCTTTTAGACTACTTATAAAAGTCAATTTCATTCCTGCATCTATTGATTCTCTAGGTAGAGATGAATGTCCTCATCTATGATGATCAAAGCAAAAACCTTTACATCTGAAAAAGGATGTTGCATATAATGCACGAATGTAAAATCAAAACTATCATTACCTGATAAAAAGATGATTTGTTTTTGAAATCAACATTAGCATTACAAGTATTGAGAGAATGATGTCTTATGGATACTGCTATGTAATCATAAGCACAAGATCACGGGAAGTCTTGCTCCTGCATGCATGCATGTACAGAAGACATGATTTACACATTAAGTCCTTCTCGATCTACGTGTAAACTCTGTACGTTTGTACCTGGCAATGCTGCAGTACATGTAATAATAATGACGGCGGGGCCCTCTGTGAGTACTCACACTTGAAATGCTACCCTGTTTACATTAAAAATTGTCATTTTTTTCCCCACAGTTCCTGTGCATATACTATGATGGATCATCATATTTTGGTAGTTTAGAGAGACAAGCTAAAACTGTTGGTTGCAGAATACAAATTACCACCTACATCACAGCAACAAAGGAATAGAGTTTGATAACCTTCTTTTGGACATTTTTATTGAAAAAAAAAACCTGCTAAAACACAATAAGAGATTTCCATTAAGAGATGTGATACTAATGTCTTACTTATGCTGGACAGTCTCCACTGTAGCATGAGATATGCTCTTGGCAAGTTGCACAGCGGCTGCTTCCAAACCTCTGTACACTTGTCCAAATCCTGCAGTTGAAAGGTGAAGAAAATTCAGGCTATTGAGCTCAGTTTTTGCCTCCCAATGAAAACAGTATTAAGAAGACTGATTGTTTGTTTGTACTTGTATGTTGGTTTTACTCAAGGCACCAAACACATTGGTATGTAAATTAGAGCAGGAAAGTGGCATTAGTACATTTCCAATAGTCCACAAAGTGTACTGGCATGGATCTTGCATTAGATGCTGAAACACTAGTAGCACTGGTGTGATATGTCATGCATACACATAGTTTGGGACAACTGCTTCCAAAACGTCAAATTCCCTTTGTATGTCCACCAAGGGAGGAGGTTATGTTTTTGTTACCGTTTGTTTGTTTGTTTGTTTGTTCATTAGTTAGTTTAGTTAGTTAGTTAGTTTGTCCGTGTGCAAAATAACTCAAAAAGTTGTGCACGGATTTGGATGAAACTTGCAGGAAAGGTTGAGAATGACACAAGTAACAAATCATTAGATATTGGTAGTGATCAGGAAATTTTAATGGATTTTATGAAGGATTTTCGGTATTTTGCCAGGTAGGGTCAATGAAATTGGGAGTTCAAGCTGCACATTTTTGAGGTTTTCATGCACGCACTAAATTGCGTGCTCTAGTTTCAGCTGGGGAGAGGTGCGCCGCACAACTGAGGGTTTACAGTATGACGTAACAAAGGCTTCTCTATTGGGAAATCGGGCGATTTTTCAGGGGGTGGAAATCATTGATCTCTATGGAATAGCAAGATCACGGTGGAAAGTAGCTGCTTGGCAGAGGTCTGCGCTCTCAGAGTGCCTTTCTAGTTTCTCTTGTGATTCTGTAGGCAGTGACATTTACCACTATCCAGCAAGGGCAGTCTCTATTTAAAAAAAAAAAAAAAAAACTGCCTCAAGCACTGCCTCAGATGACACACTGGTAGAGGCGGGGAATTGACAGAATTTTGACTGAAGTACATTGAAGTACAACTGTGAAATAATTGCTGTGATTTTTCCTCACTTGATAGAACTGCTGGTAGGCTAATTCACTGCATCTTGCTCTACATGGCTGCACCTACATTTTGTAGAATTGCACCTCCTCGCTAACACTGTCAATGGTCCAGCAAGTTTTGAAAATGCCGTTTACTATTAAACAGGAAATGAGATGTTGTACAAATTGGAAGACAAATGGTCCAAATTTGAATGGTGTAAATATTTGAGATATCAAATTGGGCTTTGAATTTAGTGCACAATCGACTATGCAGTTTAAAAGTGAGACAGCATCTCTCTATAATAAATGTTTGTTGTTATTGTGGGAGAGATATAAAAA
Source organism: Diadema antillarum (assembly GCF_040938485.1). NCBI lineage: Eukaryota > Metazoa > Echinodermata > Echinoidea > Diadematoida > Diadematidae > Diadema > Diadema antillarum. Next base: position 1,526,089 of record NW_027270892.1, on the reverse strand, counting down.
CTATACTACGGCTTCACTCTAATCACACAGTTATAGATCTGCACATCAAGGACAAAAAAAATAAGGCTTGCATCCAAGATTCCAAAGTCAGTTGCCGAGAGCTGATGTGATAAATCCTATATCAAATCAGGCATCACATTTTGTGCAACAAAAAGCACATAGATAGAATTTCAGACAGCTTCTGTCCCAAATACACACTTCTTGTTGTTGTTTTGTGACAGATATCATGCGGGGGTTCCACCTGTCCCATAATTACTCAATGATTTGCACATTAGGGATGAGAAATATGATTCATGTCCAAGATTTTATCATACACAAATTTTCTTGTTGAAAGAAAGTTCTGTATATTCATCGGAGTAGCTGTCATACACGGCCTGTGCATTTGCGGAGTTGGACAAAAGAGTGAAATTGTGTGTATTGGCCTTGAACATTAATTAACAAACCACTTCCTTTCTTAAAGCAAATTCTTTACAAATCACTCATTTGCAGATTAACATTCAAAGACTCTGCTTGCTGTATCATTAACTTTAATATTAATTGATAATGTATGTTATGGGAGCCATGAATGATGCCACAAGTTTTATGCTTTGCTAAGTGTGACAGTAGGGATGGAAACATAACCACAAACACACACACATACACATAAACAAATAAATGAACCCTAAAATGTACCTTTGATTCCACTGGCAGTGACATCCACCACCCCATCTAGCACGGCCTTTCGCTTGCCGTCTACCTCATCCTCCCCTGTGGTCAACAGCTTGTTGGCCTGCTTGCTGATGACAGGGCCCAGCTCCTCGGCAATGCGTTTGGTCATGTAGCACACCCCGTCTAACACCACGGCACTGACCTTTAACGATACATCATTACGTTAATAAAAAAATCAATTTGGGTCAAAATATCACTGAGCGGCGTATGCTCTTTGACAAAATACTTGCAGTTCTTCAATCTCTCACTTGTGCAATCGTAACTACACCCAAGCACTCCAGGGCCTTGTTCTTTGTTGTTATCAATGTAAGCTATAATAAGTGTGCTATAACAGGGTTCACCAGCATACTAAATACTTTTATAAATTGAAATCAAGTATGGTATTCAATCTCATCCCTCCCCTCCCCTTCCCTGCCCCCCCCCCCCCCAAAAAAAAAAGATATGGAAAATATATATCAATAATTCTTGTATACTTACTTTTACTGCAACACCAGAAGCTTTCTTTGCATACAGCATGCCTGTTTGGTATTTTTCATCTATCTCCTTGGGTTGTTCATCAGGTTTTATATTTTCTTTCAACTTTTTGGCACCTGACCCTACCAGCCGACTTCCCAGCTCAGCACCTTTTACCACACCCCATGATATCCACTCAGCACCTGTTCAATAAAAAAGAAAAGAAAAAAAAAAGAAGATAGATTTTCATCATGCACGGCAATGGACAGTCTTTGGGTTTCTTCAGCACAGCCTAGTTCTTGCAAGTGCAGATGGATCACAAAAAATCTTCACAATTTACAAACACAACTAAACAGATATTTGTTCTGCAGGTTCAAAGATGTTATCTCCACAGTTATTAACTGAATATGATTATACCGGTACTCAATCAACATTTTCTGTCCAACATTATTCCCATGACCATGTAATAACAGTGTTCTGTTTGATATGGGTGAATGATGCCAAAGTTTCAAAGAAATAGAATGCATAACATTACAAAAACTGAGGTTGCATTTGCATTCAAGTGTCTGCAAATACTATGCTTGAGATCACTGTAAATTCAGCAGGACAAAATAAGTACAAGTACCAGTGGTGTTGGGTGTGCCATCTTGTATGGCTCATAAAAAAAAGGGGGCATTTAAAGGACAAGTTCACCCAAATGAACTATACGTGAGGATTGAATGATGAAGCAATATCAGCAGAACACATCAGTGAAAGTTTGAGGAAAATCAAGCAATCCATTCAAAAGTTATGAATTTCTAAACTGAAGTTTCAGCACCACCAAGACTACCAACAGTTTGTGATGTCACCTATGTACAACAATATGAAGAAAATTTAAAGAGAAGACCACAAAATTTCATTTCTTTATAAAAAGTGCACATTCCCTCAACTTGTTAGTGATATATTATTAAGGGTAACATCATTCTCCTTGCCTTCTAAAAGAGGCAAGTAAATTGCTCTTTTATTATGGTAGAAAAAAGATAATATGTTGAATTTTCTTTATATTTTCTTAATATTTGTTCTCTGTATGTGATGTCACAAACTGAGTCTTCTCATCCAGTGATGGCTGCACAAAAAATTTAAGAATCCATAACTTCTGAATGAATTGTCTGATTTTCCTCAAACTTTCACCGATGTGTTCGACTAATATTGCTGCATTCACTCAATCCACACATATCTTTGGATTAACTTGTCCTTTATGAGGGTCACAGAGCACTTGTATTGTGAAAATGCAAAGTTGCATACATGGAAACATTTTAAAGGTGTGTTTTAACACACAAACATGGGCAATGCACACACTCTATAATGTATGTGTGTGTGTCGGGGCAGGGGTAGTGGGGCTGCTGTTAGGGTGTCCATAACAAGAACCTTTACATTAGCACTCTCCAAACACTAACCAATTTCAATTCCCTTAGCAATCTTCCGGCCAACGATGCGCGCTGTGTGTTCTTCCCCTTCCACCACTCCTGTTGGGACTTCCTCACCATCCATCTGTGATGAAGGCGTCCTATCGTGTCCTACGGTGTGCCCTTCAGGTACCCTGTCACTGATTTGACGAAGGGATGCACTGTCCTGAGGTACTCTGTTCCTGTCCTGCGGCACCTGTTCGGATGCTGCTTCCTCTACTTCTGGCATTTGCTCTTCTTTCATGGCTGTGAGTTGCTCAATGAGTTGTTGAAATTTTGCCTTTTGAGATCTGTAATACAAATGATGAAATAAACTGCGATCAGCATGCCAAAGAGCATTTCTGAGAGTTTTCATTGACTGCATTGTACTGATATCAGGTACTGCATTTTAGCGATACAATGGCAAAAACAGGGTATTGGAACAAAGATCTGGAGGTTGCTGATGTGAGCAAATAGTGCAAAACATATTAAATTTATCAAACTCAGTCCCTACAAACAAAGGCCTGCAGAATCACATCAAAATATCAATGACATCCGCTGTTTCCTGAAAAGTACAACATTTCAAAATAACCTCTCCTTCACTAGTTTTCTCTCCATTTTCAAATAATAACCTAAAATGAAAAAAAGAAAACACTACTGGAAGTGAAAATTAATATGAGTTCCTTTACTATCCAGCTTTCTTAAAACAAACAAACAACAAACAAAGAAACAAACAAACACACAAGTCATGAATATGTTATCAAAAGAATGAATACAACTAGAAAGCACCTTGGAAAACTTACTTGCTGACATGCTTTGCAAATATGACACCTACACTGGCCCCTTGATCTGGTGAGCTGACATCAGGGAACATGAAGACACCATCAGCAGCCTTCAGTGATGGGGAGCGCCCTGGTAGGAGTGGGTAGAGCCACTCTCCCACCTGGAGAAATGCTGGAGGCTGATTCTGTCCCAGCCTCTCACCATCTGGGAAGGTGTAGACTCTGAGTTGGCCAGGGGAGCTAGGGGCACTCACATGACCAGAGGAATTGATGAAGAATAACTGGACACCATGGGGGATGTGCAGTACTTCCCTGGCATCAGTCGTGGACTCGGCATACGAGGGCAGGCTGCCGACGGCATTATCCTCCTCATAGATGCTGAGAATGGAGTCACTCCCACAGGCCTCACGTGACTCTGCCGGACACGCACTAGATTGTGCATCCCTCTCCAGCGATTCCAACCTGGCCTTCATTTGGAGGGCCGTCTTCTTCATCTTCTTCTGCATGCTCCTTGCATGGTCCCATTCTGAACCCATGCGCTGTGGTCCAGTGCAGTCAATCTCCATTGCTTTAGCAATGCTCTTAAGACCAATGCTGTAGAAGCGGATAGCCTCCTTCCTGTTTGACTGCTCATCAAACTTGAGAGCCATCCGGATGTCAGCGTATGCTTTGTCATGGTGCTTTCTCAGTGTTTTCAGAGTTTCTTCACCCGATTCAACATTTCCATCATCACTGTGCAATGGAGGATAAATATTTCTTTGTGCCTCAGCCATCGATAGTTATTGCCCTGCAAAGATAATACAAGAAAATCCTGTCCATGGCATTAAAATGAAATGATATTACAAAAATCTATCATCCCAACCCGTTTCATTTCTTCTTCTTTTTTCAACAGGCCTCTCAGCCTCACAATATCACTCAAAGTAAAATTGCAATTGGCTTCCTTCACAGGAAAACAAAATGATTTTCACAGCACAGTTCACAAATTTCAATTAAACACGAACAGAATACTAAATTCAGCATTTACATGAGAGGGTATAATATATAGATCTGTGAAAGTGATAGCGACTGTGACACTTTGCAGGCGCAGGCCTACTTCTCAAGAGCAGTCATGCATGCATGGCGCAATTTTATGGCCATGCATGGTGCCGCGCCGGGTGCATGGCTGAATTGAATTTTAAATACCATCACAATAGGCTGTATATGGGACTAAACAAGACGGTACTCTTGCGGTAGCACAAGTCATTTACTCCTACAGAGTTGTGTCTCTCATGATCATGGTGGTATGATGAAATCATACCACCATAAAAAAAAGGAAATGTTTCGGGCCCAAAAGTGATTAAATGTACTGAACTAAAAGCACTTACTTTGACTGGCCACAAAAGCTATCTCAAGTTCGAGGTATCAGTGGTAAGTGCAGTTCTCCTTATGTCGCTGTGCTGTGTTGGCTTGAGGTGCAAGTGATCTAACCGCAGCAGCGACCCCATACGGACAAATACGTACCGTAAAGGGGTCGCACAGCAAGGCCTATCCTGTCACGGAAGCACCTGATATGGCTTAGCATTTACGTGACCAGAGACCAAAATACAGGGTTTTATACTGAAATTAGTAGCCTTACTCTTAGATAAGATACTTACAATCACAGCAGGCGAAGTCGATTTACAATATGATCTGTTTTGAGAGCCCTGTGAAAGAGTTTATCCGAGGGTTTTAAAGTCCTTCCGCATTTCGTATTGTGGTACGACTTACACAGCGCATGCGCGAATATGGATAAAACGTAGCACATACTATAATACGCAATGTATGCGTGTGGAAAATAACCCGGACGGCTCGCTGAGATCTGAAATGAATATTCATGAGATGTAACAAAAAAGAACGCATGCTGGGCGCTGATTTACTATCGGGCCTACCGGCACTTATTAATTTCGTTTTTAAAGCACATTTTGAATGTGTGGTTCATTATTTATTTGCAATAAAGGAAGTGCACACATAATGAACATCTGGAGATATGACGGATTAAGAAAATAACAGGTGATTTTCATGATAGAGGGTATGTTTGTTTCTTTGTTTGTTTCTTTATTTGTTTGTTTTTTAACAGTCTGCAGGGGCAATGTCCCAGATGTCTCATCTATAAATCAAGTTTCCTTTCACACTGTAAAATGTTGTACATTCACAATGGGCTCCACTCACAAGCTCTGCTTCTTGGGGACTCATATTCATTTTTGCTTCATGTTTATTATCTGCTGTGATTTGATTTGAATACACTTCTGTTACATACATGTCTTGTCTATTTTCAATGTTTCAGGATTGTTTGATTATTTATTAAAGAGACCTTTCTTTTTTCAAAGAATTCCACCGTATGGGAATCCTTTCCTGTCTTTTTCTTTCGGGCATGTCACTTGCTGTTTGATTGTGTGTGTGTGTCTGCACGCATGTGTGTTTAATGATTATTTGTGTGTAACAAGTTGGATGAACTGGAAGCTAAATTTCTATGTACTGTGATATACAGATCAATAAAGTTGACTCTGAGTAGTCCTTCATTTTCTTCATTCATTCATTCATTCATTCATAGCAATGGGACAAGAAGTGTCTTCCGAAATTTTTATATCAGAATGTCATTATTTCCTTTTTTTTAAAATCTGATTTTATCATTTTTGCAGTGTTCTCCTGGATTTTTTTTTTCATTCTCATGAAATATAGATAAAGTTTTAGACTGGCTTTCATCTTAAAGGTATGATGGATTGGTTAATGAAAAACTAGAAAGTAACCCTTTCAGATCCATCCATATGGTCATGGGGATTGTATTCCACTGCTCCCTATGTCATTTTCAAAACATTTAGTGTCTTTTTTTTTTGCACTATTATCGACACTATATCTAATAACACTATACACTCAATTATAGCTTCATATTGATATTGTTATTTATACATACGAGTGTGTGATACACCTTTTATGTATTGGTGATGGTAATGTACAAGCATATTCATACACTTATTCTCTTCCTTCTCATTCGCATTAGGAATAAAATAAGCACTAAATTATTATGTCATGTCCCTAGTACTCATTCTCATGATCGTGATACTATATACCTGGGGAGGGAAGGTGACAATAATGCAAGCCTTTCTATTCGTGTTCAATCAATAATCATTTTTCCTTATCTCATAACCATGCTTGCTTTAATTGATCGATATTTTAATATTATTAATATGTCATCAGAACCTGCCTTGCTTGATAAATTATATAAGATTATGATAGTGATATAATGATTATCATTATCATGATTTGAAATATCTAATCATAACTAGTACCCTGTATGGCTTCAGTTTGCTACTTTCACTGTACTTATTGATGCCATTGCATACTCACTTTATCCAAGATTTGGTGATGGAAACCAAAACAAACGCTCTTGCCAAATCCAGTTGGCAATATCATTAAGGTGTCCTTCTGTTTCACTGTGCTTTCCATTATTTCTACCTGCTCCTCTTTAAACTTAATTCCAGCCTCCTCCTCTAATTCCTTGATAGCATCTTTGAACTCCATGATGATGATACTGATAGCTATGAATGGTCCGAGAACTACGAGCAACATTGTACATATGTACATATATGGCAGATGACGTAAACATGAATATTCATTTGCGCATGCCCAGATCAATTTACTTACGTGATATTTTCAAAATGGCGAGCGGCAGTGTCGATAGTGTCGAGTGGGGTTCCAGCAAAGATGATGGCGATTTCTCTTGTTTTCGGAGGTAATGGTGAGTAATACATAGTCGGCTAAAATATTCAACATTATGGTATTACAACATGTGGCTTTTTGTTGCGAATCCATGTGTCGTTTTGAACGGTGAGTTTGTGACAGAATTGTACGCGTCGCAGTACTTCCTAAAAATCGCATGGGATGCTTCGGGGCGCTGTTACTGTGTTACAGCGCCCCGCGACGGGGTTACAAGTGATCATGAGTTTATGACGTCTGGTGCTATTTTTAGAATAACGCATGACACTTTATAAATCTTATCTGTAAAATCAGCGGGAGGTCTAAAACAGATCTTACAATAACAAAAACAAACAAACAAATAAATAATCAAACAAACAAACAAATATACCAAAAACCCAACCACTCAAACAAACAAACAAAATCAAATAGACAAACGAACTAACCAAAACAAAACAGATACTGATAAAAAAAGTAAATACAAAAATTAATACAAAAATAACTCAGCCCCTTCTCAGCCCCTTCTCCTCCTCCCCCCCCCCCCCCCCCACCATCTCAAAACTCTCAAGGATGCAAGAGTTGCATCATCAAGATTCGGATTCAGCACCCCCGAAATGGTGAAACCAGGGAGGTGCATATGGAAGAGAGATATCAGACAGACGGCAAAACAAGGTTCAGCCTCGGCACCCAGACTACACTGTATTGGGAATTCTGTAACAGAAATGTCACTACATGTATATGGTAGGCCTACTCTGCCTCCACCATATCATATGATCACCATTCTCCCATTTAGGTCTGTTGGACATTTTGTCAGTGTGTGGGGCAAGCATGGTGTCACCGGACACCATGGTATTACCGGACACGCACATTTTTGCGTACTAATGACATTCTGTACACGCGAGACTTCGTAGATTAGCCTCACGGAACTTTGTGTGGACCTAAATCGCAAAAAAACGCCACATAAAAATGTAAAAACACGAAAAAAATTCACATTTTACCTCAAATTTATAGTTGAGTGACCCGCACCTCTTCATAGTTAATATTTATGCATGTTTGAATCACATTTCACGACTGAAATTCTATGAAATCCCACTCACATACAGGAAAAATGCTGAAGATTCCAATAGAACCAAAAGTTCACTGATCGATATCGGAAATTTGTAGCTATCGTCCTCAAACGCGAACGATGCGGAATAGTGCGCTAGGGGCCCGCAACTCATCACCCGCGCGTGCAGCTCCCATAGACAAAGCACGTAAACTAGGTAGAGTCTAACCAGTTGTCGATTTTCTCACAGGGTTTTATTGCGTGAACTGTTCGAAACGTGCAAGACAGACATTTTACCGTAAAATAACAAATTTGAGCCTCATTTGCCAATGTTTTCTTTGTCATCCGCTCGATGAGAATGTGTACGGTGATTTGTGGGATAAATCGTGATTCTGGTGCAAGGATTAGGTGCGAAAGATGTCGATTATTTCATTGCGAAAATCGTACGTGTCCGGTAATACAATGCGATTTTGTACCGCGCAAAAAGACAACTTTTTGAGAGGGTTATGTTTGAAGCATATTCTCTAAAAACTGGAGTTAACAATTGACATTAGTTGGCTGAATTCGTAATTTCCAGGAGTCTGTGACTAAGTGATGTTATTTTTAGCCGAAATTTCATCCTCCGAGTACGGAAGCCACGAAAAAAAGCGTCCGGTACCACCCTACGAGACGACATGCAGTTTCACACGATAAACCGTATCTGTAATGTGTAATTTATTGTGGATGTTTCTTTCGAGTTACAACCTATTATAGTAACGACGAAGGGTTTCACTCACCCGCTCCCTCCCATTAAGTTCCATAGGACAATGTAGGATGCGGGAATTGTTGTTGTGAACACTACAAATAGCCTCCGGCAAGCTTTGCTGTTAAGGGCAACTTTTGTGAACAAAGCATGCATAAAATCTGAATGCATGCAGAACCGGTTTATTGGTAATCATTATAATAATTATCAAAATGACGATATGAAAGTTTTGTTTTGTTTTGTTTTGTTTTTGTTTTGTTTTTTGCATAACCACAAGGCCCAAATGTGTCTAGTGTTTATACGTTCTTTGAACCAGATTTCATTTCGATATTGGCTACATTTTTTTTTTTTCACTGAGCAAATATTGCGGAATATGATCATTTTCACTTGATCGTTGGCTCTTACCCTCTGACCCCATGGCCCATATCTTTCTTCAAATATAACTTACTGGTTATATCTAGTTCTCATGACGATTCTTTGAGGTATTTTCAAAATATGAAGTAAAACAGTAACATTTTCACATTGTCATTTATTATATACCTCATATATAGATTTCTCTCATCTGATTGGTTAAAAGTGGAGTCATGAAAATAGCTGTGCCCCATTTTTGATCAAAATGACGTCATGATTTACTGTGCCCTGTAAATCGGTTTGGAGACAGTCGCAACCCCGTACACATAGATCGCTCATATATGTACGCACCAATGATACGCCAGCCGCGCTGTCGATCAGCGTTGATTACGAGTGCTGTAAATAAATAGCTTTTAGTCCTTGTTTAATTCAGGTAACCTTTTAACCAATCAGATAAGAAGAATCTATGTTTTCGGTATATAAAACAAATAATGACAGCTTGATATTCGGGGCACAGTTAAAATTATGTAGGCCCTCGGTGATGTGAAAACCATATGTCCTCAGCTTCGCTTCGGGCATAGTTACGGTTTTCACACCACCACATGGGCCAATAATTTTAACTGTGCCCCTCAAAGCAGTCATTTTGTATACTAGTAGCCCTTATGGCCAAATCGTTCATTATAGAATCATTGTGCATATATAGATCTAGTTGAGATATAATGCACTTAGTAGTTTTCAAGGAAAGAAAAAACAGTGTAATTTCAGCAAAGTAGATTTCTTTTTACTTAACCTTTGACCTTATTTGAACGTTGACCCCGTGGCCCAAACTTTTCCCAGATAATCTTTACCTGTATGATGGTAATAATGTATACACGCTAAGTTCCATAAAGAATACCTTCAGGCATTGCAAAGATATGGGGGATATATATAGTGACGTTTTAAGAATTTGACCTTGACATTTGACCTCGAGCATGCGCTCCCAAATGTCGATGGGCACAACTTCGTCCATATTACCCTAACGTATTTATAGGATCTCTGATTATGCCAACGCAGCCAGGTTATTTTTGGATATCTCAAACGGTTCTACGCTCTCCACAAAAACGAAAACAAAACACACAGAGAAAAGAACAGCTTTGGATCAATTCAACAGTCCGTATGAGCCAAATGTATCTTTTTTAATCCCTTTAATCCCATTTTAAAACGACATGGTAACTGCAAAAATAAGGATCACTATTCCAAAGGCAGCTAAACCTACCTTAATACCAAATTAAAGGTCCCTTTATCTCACATTATGAGAATGTCTTTCTGAATTTATGACATACACATTTGAAAAAATGATTCGGGTACAATATGATTCACAATATGACAATAAACATTGCAGCCATGACGATAGATCTGTGATTCTTTTTTTTAACCTTATTGCTACTTCTGATATAGCAGAACAGTAACGCTCTGGGTTGCGCTCTAGTAACGGCTTTAAATACCAAACATTATGCATCTATAATAGCATATCAATATACAGGGAGTCTATCAATGCTATCATATTAGTCAGAGTATCGAACCTATTATGCAATGCAATAATCATACAATCAATGACGAGCCACATGCAATAAGGCCAAACAAATAGAGCAACAACAAAAAATGAAGCGTATGATATAGTAAATATATATATACAATATATATAGTATATATATATACAATATATATTGTATATATATCTATATACAATATATATAGTATATATATATATATATTCTCCTAAGAAAATGAATAAATCTAAAAGCACTCATTCTGAAATAAATCTAAATAAAAGTGAGAGGAGGTGTTATTCTACCTTTTGCTCGATGGAAAGAAAGTAATTTTAAATAGAATTAAATTGAATTCTGAGCAACATAATGTGCTCTACAAAATGCTACATCGGATACCGCTGTGTTAAAGTGGAAACTTGACCTACTTAAGACGATAGTTTAAGATGATAATTATTTTAAACTACGGTAAACTGAATTCATATTTCATACATGTTACGTTCCTGATTTGATACGTTGCAGGACATAATAAAGAAACAAAGGACACGATTATTTTTTAAATTATCCTAAGAAAGTAATTAATGTCAACACAATAATTATAATATCATTATCGATAAACGTAAATAATCTGTGAGGAAACTCTTACCCTAGTCGATATGAGCTGCATGCATGGGCATAAGATGCACGATTATCATATAAACTTTCAAAACAAAACAAAAAATGTAATGCGAACATGAAAGACACACCTGCGTGATGATAATTTAAAGGTGGTTCGAATAGCATTTAGAAAATATATGAAGTCTATAGTGCATCGATACAGCAAATTAAGACGCTGGTATGATAACTGAAATGTGATGTTCTCCGACAAAATGCCACATCAACTGCTGACAGACTCTGTGTAAAGTGGAAACTCTACTTGAGAATATGCTTCAATCTTAAACTATATACACGTATACGGTAAATCAAATTCGGGTCACACTTTACTTTCCCGATCTTAATATAGGACATAACGAAAAAAAAAAAACACGATTATTTTGTAATCGTAAATGTAGGTGTAAGTAATAATTCTAAACGCAATCATTCTAAAAATGATTCTATAAAATAAACGTAAGCATTCTGTGTAACGTCATCGACATGGGCTTAGCACCAGCTATCATGCATGCTGACTTATGGAAACTTTTTTCTTTTTAATATGATACGAACATCCATGATGTGTATACATAATATAGTTTAGTGCTTCGGGAGTCAAGTAGAAACATAAGATTTAGTGCGTCGATACAGCAACTCAAAACGCTATATACTTTGATAATCAAACGCATTTACATTGACACATGCTGTGTAAAGAGGGTATTCTTAAAATATGTTGAATATTGTAAAATACATTCAGAATATGAGCATTACGTTCCCAAATGTATACATTCTATACAAGACATTAAGTGATGAGAAACACGATAACTGTTCTAATCATTATTCTAAGAAACGAATGAACCTAAAATCAATCATTCTAGAATTATTCTGAATAACATAAGCAACATAATGTGTATAAAATCGTTTCCCTTGTCGACATCAGCAGCAGCTGTAACTATCCGTAGGCAAGGGACTTCTTGAAATATGATGCAACATGACAGATATACTTGATCTTGGAGCTTTGAAATTCATTTAGAAATAATGAGATTTAGTGCATCAATACAGCAACTCAATACATTGATATCATGATAACAGACATCATGCGAGGTGAAAATAGAATAATTTCCTCTGATTAAACGTTGTGTACAATGACAGATTGTGTGTAAAGTGAAAACGATATCTACTTGTGATTATAATACTACAATATTAAACTACAGGGGAAATCAAATTCTGGTTACAATACCCAATCTTCTACATTATAGGACATAACGAAACAAGAGTAAACAAATATTTTTTTGTAATCATTATCCTTGAAAGCATCTTATACTACTAAAAAATTATAATTCTAAAGTGGTTCAAAATAAACGTAAGCAATCAATCTCTGTTACCTTCTACCCATATAAGCATGAGCTGAGCGTAAACTGTACGCTACCCACATATAGAAACCTTTTTAAATGACAGGTGCACTCATTATGATAGTTTGTTATAGGTGCTGTGAAAATCATTTATAATTATCATATCTAGTGCATTGATATAGAAACCCAAAACACTCAAAACATATCCATCATGTTCGTGCTTTATAGAAACTTCTTGATATTTAGGCAATGTAAACATGGCAGCTATACATGATAGTTTATAGGCGCCTTGCAATTCAGTCAGAAACATTGATAAATATGGGACTTAATGTATAATGTACAGCAAGTCAATGTTAATAAAACTATGATGTGAAAATGTAGTTACGTTCTCTGAAAACACGCTTCATATGATAGACAGATATTGTGTTTAGTAGAAACTTAGACCTATACGAACGTAAGATTATTCTTCCATCGTAAACTACTAAATTCTAATAACACTATAATGAAACAAAGTGCATACTTATCAATTTGTTCACATCTCCAGGTTATAAGAATACTATATGAACTACACGATGGATGCAACTCTGTATACCACATCAACTATAATTAAAACGAATTTTTACAGAAATCTATTGAAATCATTAATATGAAACATTACATTACAGTAAACTGGAAACTCGCAAACTCTCGCAAACTACATATTGATGAAACAAGATCTATACCCTTTTAGACAAAATACCGATAACTCTGATACAGCAACTACATAAGCTCATTGCATTTTTAAAACGATCCCATATTCTTTGATTATCAAATATCATGCCATCATAACTGTACCTTTATCCAACAATACAAGCACAAATAAAACGACTTCATGTGCAAACAAGCATTTTCGAGAGAATGAAAGCTGATGGCGCATTCTGACATGTCTGAGTCGTAACGCCACGAGAAAAAAAAATGAACAACACAATGATTTATGGAAACTTGCCTTATCACGCTTATTGTGAACTTCCGGTCATCTAATCATCATTGGCATTAAACTACTCGTAAACACTGGGAACATTTTGCAAGGTTACTCCTTCGTAGACCGGAGAAATGTAGGCCGTTGTCTTCTCGATCGTGCGTTCGTAAACGTTTTCACCTCCAGTCGTCAAAGCACCGTCATCCATACGTGCGGTACCGACGGCATCATCTCTATCCGTTGATTCGCAGCATTTCAAACCCTTCCCGCGGCACTGCAACGTGACGATGAAAATCGACAATGGACAGCTTAAGAGTAGATGGAAGACGTGAACGGCCACACTTGTCCACTTGATGATGGTCAGATAACCGGTTGTCATGGACGCGACGAGGAGGATGAGAAGCGTGATGCACGCGTTTCGGTGACAGGAGCAGGATTCTGCTTTGGAAATGTCGCGGTTCTTCTCCCGCGGTGCGCAGAGCATGCGAGACATGACGACGATTAATACAATGTCGAAGAGGACGATGATCACCATGGGGATGAGGAAACCACCAAACAATGGCCATCGCTGAGGGAAGCATCTGGCGTAAAGACGGGTAAATTAAAACTCTTGAAGAGTCGGCAAGGAAGCAAAACACACTAGGCAACTAAAACCCACAATCACACAAAATTAGTCCCGCACTCTTTAGTATATAGACTTAAAGGCTATAAAGCTAGTTTGAGAAGAAAGAGTAAAATCTTACAAGCACAACAGTGAAAATTTGATTAAAAATAGGATTAAAAAAATAGAAGGAAGTTATGACATTTTGAAGTCTCGCTATTTTTTATTTATTTTTTATTTTTTAGAAACACTTCTTCTTCATTCTACCGGCATTGCACCGGCGTGCAAATAGTGAAGTGACAATGTCGTCCCTTCACAACATGCCATAGTTTGTTCATAACATGTCAAAAATTCCATTTTTCTTCAGGCGAACGCCTTGGACAGTCTCAAGTCCTGATATATCTTTACCGATAATTGTTCTGAAGTTATGCAAACATGAATAGCATCATGTTTTACACTTTCATACGTTGTGGGCCGAGTAATCCGCTCAGCATTGCCCAGTTATGCTATGCCATCATGTGGTAATTGATTCATTAATTGTTCGGCACTTACAAGAGGACATCAACAAACTGCTTGTTAGAAGCGCCCCCTGTCAAAATTGTAATAACAGCCGGCAAACCTGAAATTTTAACACAGAAAATGAAAATAATGTTACAGCACCTTACAGAGTTGGACTTAAAGCTCTGCAAGTTCGTATGATCCACCTTATCATGTACTAATACGTTGACTACTACTGGCCCAGAAACATTGTGGGTTACAGAAACAAATAAAACCGCATAGTGCAGATCTTATTTATTGTCCGATTTAAACTCATCTTTCTCACGAGTCTTGTCGATTTTTGTTCTTTATCAATCAATCATTCTTCGTATGGCACAATGTTCCTGGTTGATACCGTTTGCGGATTATTGCTAGGCACCTGAGACGAACCACAAGGGGTCGGCGTCATTTGGCATCATCCCAGTTTAAAGGACGAAAAACGCATATAGCACCACCTAACATTGTAGAAAAATAGACAATCATCGCCCCCACAAAAATCTTTAATTTTGATTTAAAAAATAGTTCCATGATATTGACAGACTAACATGATTTTATACATATAACCATTTTTGCCTATAGATGTTAATTTGATGAAATCTATCTTTGATATTGATGAAGACAAATTAAAGAAGCCATCAAAATCAGTTCATTTCCCCATAGTACACCGCTGTGTAGAATAAAATCTATTTAATGACTTGTATTGTAGAGCACATGCCACCACACGGCAGACCTTCCCATCTTCACCTTTTGCTAATGAAAGTCGGACCATGAGGGTGCAGAAACCAAAAACGAGCTAAATTTTCCCTATACGTTACAACTACAGGTGAATCCACAGTATTCGAGAAGACTTCGTCATCCGCATAAGACAACAACAATGATTATAACAATGACAATCAAAATCCTCACCATCACTATCCTTAATCATTACTTTTTATGTTTTATGTTATTATCGTCGTGATCTACTATTCTGTTAACAAACATTTACCCCAGGCGAAAAGATGAGCTTTCAGCATGAATCGACGCTCGAAGGATTGCAGCATTTCCGAGATCGTTAGAAACACACTGAAAGAGTAGACAGTCGTCCACGCAAGGGTCGACAGAGTCGAGAACTGCAAAAGCCCAGCTAAAAACCCACACAGACCACTGTTGGGGTTTTTATTCACATCGACATCGGAGACTGCGGTTTGCGCCAAAAAGGCGGCATTCAGAACGAAGAGAGAGAAAAACAGGCACAGCTGTACTTGACCCAGCTGTGAGGTGCGGACGGTCCTACGATTGAAAAAAACACAAAACACAATGCAATGTCAAAAAGCGCTCATACTAACTAACACATGCAGACTACAACAAAAAACAAACAAAAACTGCACCACTTCACACCAGAACGAATGCATCCACATTTACACTTACGCATTTATTGGAGCAAAACGCCACCTCGTCATTTAATAACATAACATAACACATGTCACTCCATCGACATGATTCCACACGATAATCAAGGTTACAACTCGTTATTCCGAAGATTCGTTATTTCGAAGGCTCTTTAGTCCGAAGATTTGCTATTCCGAAGTTTCGTTATTCCGAATTTCATTTTCGGATTAACAAAACTCCGGAATAACGAACCTTCGGAATAGCGCGACAAAATAATGTTCGGATTAACGAACCCTTTTTCATTTTCGTATTAACGAACCTCTAGGTATAGGGAATTTGTGTGTTTCGGATTAACGACCCTTCGGAATAACGAACCTTCGGAATAACGAACCTTCGGAATAACGAACAGCATGTTTGACGTAACATTTTTGTCATGGACTCTATAAGTATTTATATACATTATGTTACTATAGGACCCTCTGAGTCTTAGCATGGTGACATCATAGTTTGTTTGTTTTTTTGCCTCATTTTTAAAATCTAAACAGTTAACCGTGTTCCATATTTCCCTACACCTGATTTAATTCTTGATAACAAGCTTGCTTTTAAGCAGACCCGGGATGCAGACCCCGATCATGTCTCTCCGACTTTCCAAGATCATAGTCACCAATGATATGTAAACAGATCATTATATCTATTTTGATACCAAGGCAGTTTTCTTCTACGCCTAAATAATTATAATGATAACAACAGCAGTAATAATGACAAAATAATGAAATCATTGATGATTCATATACATAATAGATATATTGTGTATTTGTGTAAATAAGTGTTTGCCTATGTATGCATGCTTCCAACCTATTATATAGCTGAGGAGGTTTTTTTTAACCTTTTTCTTAGGAGTAAAACCGTAGCTACCAGAAGGCTCAAAATTGAGATGCAGCCAGCAATGTACGTGACGAATGAAAGAGATTGTTGCACCATCCGTGGCGTCTGTATAAAATGAAAAGTCAATGAGTCTTTATAGTCCAAGAGCATTAGGTCAAAAAAGGCCTAAACCTGGACATTTTTGGTAACAAGCTGATTTTTTCAGGATAGGTCCAGAAAAATATCTAGAATAATATACTAAAAGCCCTCATAAATCCTCTTTGAGCGTTTTTCGCAATCCAAGATGGCGTCCAAAATGGCCGCCATTTCCAGAAATTCTTATAACTTTTCAACCAGAGAACCCAAATACAAAATTTAAATGTCTAAATATATGTTTTGAAGCATGAAGAACTCAATAAAATACATATCAAGAGATGTTGATGCACGCAAGTACCGAAATCCAAGATGGCGTCCAAAATGGCCGCCATTTTCTGAATAGCTTTTCAGCCAGGTAACCCAAATACAAAATTTAAGTGTCTAGATATATGTTTTGAAGGATGAAGAACTCAATGAAATACATATTAAGAGATGTTGACGCACACAAGTACCGTAATCCAATATGGCATTCAAAATGGCCGCCATTTCCTGAAATTTTTATAACCTTTCAACTAGGGAACCCAATACACAATTTAAGCGTCTTTACAAGTTTCGAAACATGAAGAACTCAAAAACATACTTTTTAAAAGATTTTGACGCACACATGTACTGATTTAACCGCTCGAGCTCTTCCTAATATGGAAAATGGGGTGCAAAATGGCCGGCAGTCACAATTTCATCTCACAATTATGTAAATGAATGTCAGTATAGTTTATAAGAAACTTTTTATTTAAAATATAGTTCTTATGTGTAAAGTATACAAATAAAAGCATTTGGATGTTAAACTCAAGGAGTGTGTCCTTGTTACGAGAGAAATATTTCACCAACAGATTTGTTGCTAAACAGAGAGCCTACTAGAAGGCAATATCTTTTTACCACATGGTCTATTTTCGTCACCTTAAGCACATGAGATGAAAATTTAGTGCTTGCCCCTTTTTATTACCAACGCATTTGATGTCTACCATGAGGTGAGTTCCAGTTGAAACTGTCAGTTATCCCTTGAGAAGTAAAAGCAATTCTTTGAGAAGTAAAAACAATTCTTTTTGATATCTGTGCTACATAAATGTAGACACTAATTATAAATTAGTGTCTACATGTGCTACAAAATAATGTGTAATTCATCACATGACAGTGAATTTCTTTGCTGCAGTATATTGCTTACCTAAACATATAATGTCTAAATTATCTTATTCATTTCGTGTAGATTAGGTAAAATTATATAATGAATAGAAATCAGAGAATATGGCACTTATAGTTATTGGTACATGGAGGAGGGATACTCCTCTACCACACGAGGGACCTTTTTTCTATCGTTTTTTTACTCGAAAGTGAAACATATAGTGCAAACGTTTGGTAAGATATTGAATTATTTTCATCAAAGAGTAGGAAATTGGATATAAAGTAGTATTCAGGGAAATGGGCAATATATGGAAGGGTGTGGAAGGGGGATCCCTTCCTTCCCCCCCCCCCCAACATAAGGGAGATGCACCCTATTGGTGAAATATTAGATTTTTGTTTCCATCAAAAAAGGAACAAAAAGATTTATAATCATGGAAGTGCGCGGTTATAGGGTTGCCTGCTCCCACACGAGGGAAAATTTCGTATTTTCGGACTTGAAATTCACAGAGCTGTTGCACCCATTTGGTGAAATATCCGATATTTGTTTTCTATTTGAAAACGTTAGAAAAAATATATATTCAGGAAAGTGTCGGGGAGGGAGAAGTGTGAGAGGAGAATACTCCTTCCCATACGATGGAAATTTTGGGATATTCCAATTTGAAATTCAGAGATTTAGCGCACTCTTTTGGTGAAATATCTGAGATTTGTTTTTGTCCTAAAAGTAAGAAAATATATATTTATGGAAATATGCGGGGGAGGTGTATGAGGTGATGCACCCTCCCGCAAGATGGAGATTTTTTTTCAGGTTACGGGTTTTATGGTGCGCTCTGTTGATGAAATACTAGATTTTTGTTTCTATTAAAAAGTGTAAGTAGAATAAAGACTAGTATACTCAAGGCAATGAGCTAGTAGAGGATGGGGGGGGGATCACTTTCAACTGGAGGGAGTTTTGCATTTCGATGATTGTCATTAAATGGCCTAATGCACCCTTGGTGTTATATTGAGAAAATTGTCCATCCTCAAAGAGTAGATAATAATAGTGTCAATATTCCCATCCCCCACCAACAAGAGGGAGCTTTTACACTTGAATAGAAATGAAAATAATTATATCATTTACATACACTTGATGGAATATTTGGGAATTGTTAATCAAAGGGGTATTTAATTTATATTGAGGGAAGTGAGCGGTTGAAGAGTTAGGGCAAATTACCCTCCAATATGAGGGAACTAACTTTTGCATTTTGTAAGTGAAAGATCTAGTGCACACTATTTGATGACAGATTCGGAAATTTGTTAATCTCAAAAGTGTACAAAGTCTATGGAAAGGGGCCGAGCGAGGGACGTTTAGCATTTTTATGATTGCAATTCAATGACAAAGTGCAAATACTTCAGGTTGAATATTTGGAAAATAATGATTGTACAGGCCACCACCTTCCCCAAGGACGGGAGGGGGGGGGGGATGCATCCAACCCAACCTATACCCGTTTTGTGCACATTTAAGGGAAAGATTCCACTGGACCTTCTGAGTTGTTGAATCTCGAACAT
The DNA here is from genome assembly GCF_040938485.1 of Diadema antillarum. Lineage (NCBI taxonomy): Eukaryota > Metazoa > Echinodermata > Echinoidea > Diadematoida > Diadematidae > Diadema > Diadema antillarum. The sequence continues at coordinate 1,506,217 of NW_027270892.1, read as the reverse complement.
TATGTTGAATTTCTTTGTCTCTTGAAACAGGCTAAAAACAGCAATTTTTGATAAACAAACGGCGGCCATTTTGGGCAACATTTTGGTTATCGCGAAAAACTCACGTGGTTTTATTTGTACTTACAATGTACGTGTTTCGTGATCTCTGAATAAGTATTCCGTTTGGGTTCCGTATGTCTCAAAATATATATTTATACATTTAAGTGCGTATCGCGGTTACCTAGTTGCAGGGTTATAAGAAAAACAGGAAATGGCAGCCATTTTGGACACCATTTTGGATTTCTGAAAGTGCTTAAGTGCTTTATTTGTGTTTCAAAATCTCTGAATAAGTATCATATTTGATTCCCTGTGACTCAAAACGTATATTTCGACATTCCAAGTGTGTACAGTTGAAATCTACTTGCAAAATTATGAAAAAAATCAGGAAATGGCGGCCATTTTGGACGCCATCTTGGATTACGGTACTTGTGTGCTTCAACAACTCTTAATATGTATTTTATTGAGTTCTTCATGCTTCAAAACATATATTTAGACATTTAAATTTTGTATTTGGGTTCTCTGGTTGAAAAGTTATAAGAATTTCTGGAGATGGCGGCCATTTTGGACGCCATCTTGGATTGCAGAAAACGCTCAAAGAGGATTTATGAGGACTTTTAGTATGTTATTCTAGACATTTTTCTGGACTTATCCTGAAAAAATCAGCTTGTTACCAAAAATGTCCAGGTTAAAACTAATACTCTTGGACTATTATGATCATATTTCCACGTTTATCTATCCATGGTGAAAGTCACTCACGTGTGCTCATGAAAATTAATGGAATCAGAAGTAATACACAATAAAATCCTAAAGACGGAGAAGCTACCTACAGGATCTCCTTCCCTTCTTTCTTTACCACTACTCTCGTGAACAGTGTTTCTTGATTACATTCATCACAATATTAGAATAAGCTGATCAAATAATATTATCAATAACGTCCTGTCCATTAATGAAAACAAAAGTACTAATTTCATCGAAAGTCAATTCTTATCACTGTAGTGAGATTATTGGCACGATTGGATTGGATACATCTACATAAGCCACAGAAGAAAAAGCATCGCGACATCTAGTTACACACAATACCACTGAGCAGTAAAATAATGGTTTTAACACATAAAGAGTTTGATTTTCTTCACCATCCGAACAGCAAAATTCGTCAGATGGTTACATTCACAGTCAGTGTGGTCTTCGGTGCTCGTCCCCATAACTCGGCAGCCTTCAGACGACCAAATACCTTTTGTGAAATCCCAGAAGACACATTCGGGGTTGGTCAAACCCTACATAGGAGAAGAAAAAAAAAAGGATCCTTTATGTTTTTCTAACTTCATGTCACAATAAAAAAAAAATGTAGTGGTGTATGCCCGCACATGCCCTGCATCGGAAAACCTCTCTTGTTTCTAGAAATCTCTCACTTATGAAAATCATGTGATTTGATACAATGTATGCACAAAAGGCGTGCGGTGTACGCCCCGCTGGAAAAAAAAATATATAGGCCTATATATACAGATACATAAATATAAATATAAATATAAAGAAATACATTGTAATTCAATTTGTATAACATGGGTTTCACATGTTGAATAAATTTTTTTCCCCAATCTGTAGTTCGTGATTATCTACATGTATCTTATCTTTGTTTCATTTTACCAATATACGAACCTGTGTATCATGTGAATGCTGGAATGAGAGTGAAACCTCAGATGCAAGTTCAACCAGCGGCATATCTTGATCAGCTGGTCGAATACTTGCGCCCATGACGTTGCTGACAATGGCCGCGTTGTCGCTCCCGTCGCCGACGCTTCGTTCGGCGCTGTTCGTCACGAACAGCGCATCGTCGCGATACGCGACGAAAACGATGTTGTTCTCGGCGAGCTCGATGATATCAGGCGACAGCATCACTGCAGAACCCTGTAGCCCGCTTCCACCAGCGCCCTCATACTCTTCGATGGGTACAACGTCGATGGTACTGTCACTGTCGTCATCTGTGCGACTCTCTGTCTCGCCTGGCATGCCTGAATATGAGCACACAATCGTCCCGTTGGCCAAGGAAGACTGTGACGGTATTACCTGTATGGAATGTATGTATACAAACTGATATATAAGTAGATTTGTAGTACAGACAACCATTATCTGTGAAGCCTTCGGTTCGGTTTGTCGATGGCTAAGAAAATATCGAATACCAAAGAAAGTATTATAATTTGTCACCCCTATATAATGTAAGGACCACGTATAGGCCTACATCTGTTACGACTAAAAAAGATTGGAAGAATAAATATGAGCGAGATTATTCGTATCTTCTCTCATGAATGTCTGGTAATCGTATCAACAGAGTAAAAAGAATTAAAATAGATTGAATGAATGACATTTATTGTGTAAGAGATCTATGCTTCCCATTTAAGAGTATTTTTCTAGTGCACTTTAACGTGTAAACTTTCGGCTGAAAAAGAACTAAAGAATAAAGTTTCTTGTCTTTATGATTCATTATACCTGTGTGGCAACATTTTCTTCGACGTGTCGGAATGTTTCGTCGGATGACGTAACATTCAACTTCAGGAGAATGGTTTCTAGGGCTACGGTGACATCACTATTGGCGTTGCTATTGTCGGCAGCCATCTGGAGCGCTTCGTTACTAGCAGAGGCCAAGTGGCTTACCAAGGACACTGCAGCGGCAGCGTTCTTTTGATAAATAGATAAAAAAGACAAGCACATTCTTAGACTGTATCTTGACATAATATAGAAAATGACAATAAAGCACAATGGTTACAACGTGTATTAGGCCTACTTTATTTGAATGAGAAGCGTCGGATACAAAACGTGCTTAAGATCATGACGTCATATATGCAATAGGATATGAAGTAAAAATATCAAAAAAAGTTCCACAAAATATCATCACATATGAAAAGTACGCATTCCCTGGACTTGTTACTAACAAATGGGTAATATCATTCTCCCTGCTTTCTGCAAGAGGTTAATCTAATCCTCCTTCATTATGCTACAAAAGTGAAGATGTTTTCTTTATATTCTCTTTGATCGCATCGCATCAGTATTGTCATGATCTGTACTAGTCTTCCGATCCAGCGGTCTCGTCACCGAAACTTCCAAAATTCATTTCTTTTGAACTGTCTGATTTTCCTACAAATTTCCTGATGTATTCTACTAATATTGCAGTATGCACTCAATTATTTTGAGTTCCATCGCCTACAAAAGTGTTATTGCAATGTAACTTGGTGAGAAGGTGGGAAATTAATGTCGAGATATTCTTTCATGAAACGGGGCTTTCTCATCAGAAGACACTTGCATATATAACTTGACAATCATTGTTGGAAGTCTCGTTGTGATGTTTTATCTTTTTTTGGGGGGGGGGGGCGGGGAGGAGGAAAATGGTGAATGACCTATATAATTAAAGCAAAAAAACCTCATTGGTGATGGGCGAATCGCCTGCCGCAACATTTCCCAAAATGTCGGATACATCTGCGATGCTTTCAGACGTTAGGTTGTCGTCTTCCTCGACGGTACCGATCAAATCTTGAAGTATGTCCTCGTCATCTGCCCTATTCTGTCCAAAGCAAAGGAACAAACAGCCAGAGATTTTCTCTCAATACGCCCCACTTATACTACTGAGAAAACACAAAGATATTCTCCCCGAATCCTTGCATATATTACAACAACGGAATATTAGGATTCATGATCAAGAATTTGTCTTTATACAGAGTACTAACGTTTCAATTTCCTCTTTGAATTTCTTGATCACGTACCATTACTATCAACTTCTTCTTATTCACAGAGCGAGGAATGCCCATTACTTTCCTGTTTGGCAAGTATCTTTCTCTGATAGTCTTGTGACACCGTATGGTGATTGGAAGCTCACATCTTCATTAGATTCTGGGTCGATGTAAAAATCTCCCACTTTGTTGATAATGTCTTTCCTTGAAGAATACTTTCTGTGAAATATGTCTCGGTATCGGACTTTAAAAGAATAAGACAATGTTATATTTTGAGCTTTAAAACTCTGGCAAAAAAAAATGGCAAAAGATCGAGAAGTTTGGCGGGGATCAACAGGGGGAAATAATTCTAGTTGGATTGGGAAGTTTCGCGAGAAGTTTGCAGTCATACTGGGAAAACTTCGAGATCTTACAGATCGCGATCTTTTGCCAGTTTGACCGCCCCTATTGAGAAAATATCGCTTAATTCATATTTTCCATCTTCTACACTTAAGTTACTGCAAACGAAGAAACATTTTACATGATTTTGAAATCAAAATATGACTATATTAATATTCTACACAATGTTCTCACACAAGCATCTTGTCACATCATTAACAACAAAAAAATACTGATGTATTGTGTTTACTATACTTACTTCAGTCCAGTACTGAATTATTTCGCTTGCTGTTAAATTTCTGCCACAGCTGTACATCGGTGGGCCCCACTGACCAGCCGATATGAAATTTCCAAAGCACTGGACCCGTGCAAGAGGCATGCCAGCTAGGACATATAATGTTATATTTGGAGAAAGTTGTTTGCGGCTGGAACAAAACTTTTCAAAGAATTAAATTGTGCGAATCATCGTACATTAGCAGGTGATTAGTGCTTCATATATTCATATCATAAACGAATAAGGGATGTGATCTCTTGATTTTAGATGAGCGTATGTCATGAATTCTGCTTAATTCGGTTTCCATCAGATGGTATACGACTATATTAAATAGCACGAGGTGAATGTTTCATCTCCTCAAATTGTTAAAGATTTGACCAAGCCTGTGTCCAGCTTTCATTGATCCTTTAAGGTTTAAGTCAGAGAAACCTTTGGTTTGATGCTGTATCTTTTTTTTTTCATGAGTATGTTGATTATTTGGTCATTATTGACATAATCATAATATACCATATTGCTAATTTTGGTTGTAAAACCAACGAAAACTTGACGAAATCTCTAACCCGCGATGTTTATAATTTATCTTACAAATTGGCAACACATTTAATGTGCTCATGGAAATGCTTCGCTTTCAGTATGTTACATTTCTGCAACTTTTTCTGATTTAATGCCTTTCTCATAATCTTTTCTCCTGTATAGGTTAACATTGAAAATTCAGAATTACTTCTTTAATGATAGGTATTTCCGCAGCATAATACCGATGATAATAATAATAATAATGATGATAATAGTAATAATGATGATAATAATAATGATAATAGTAATAATGATAACAATAATAGTGGTATTAACAGGAATAATAATAATAACAATAATAATCGATAGATCTGATGGATATCGGCATCCAATAGTCCTTTTCTATTCTCTTTATAATCAGTTCCAGAGTCACCTTCACGATGAGAATGTTCATTTTGCTGTCACCGGTTACATAAAATAAATTGTTGCAGAGCCCTCTGAAGGAAGAACAGTGGTAACAACGGAAATAGTACCTTGGGCAATTAAGACCAGACTTATTATACTGTTATAGTTTTCATAAACGGAGTATGCTATGGTTTACTTGTGGTAGGAGCCGATTACATGAAAACTTATTTTGTCTTACGCTTTCAAATGAAATACTTCGCTACTATCAACTCCCGTAATGTTTCACGATGAAAGGAAAGTTGGTTTGAAACAACTGTGCCATAAACGGGCTTTATATAATACAAACACTGCTCAATTACGTCTACACTAACGTGAATCACTCAAATCAATTTGGTAAGTACGTTGTTTAAGATTTTGTCAAAACTTTTCCTTGCTTTTTTTCCCGTAACTCATCAATGCGACGAAGGGAAATAAAGATTACTGTTATGTCTTATCAATTAACCGTTTGTGGTAAACCATGGGCAGAGGTCGGATGAGTTCTGCCAGGAATTGACCGGAGCAGTTTCGAAGGACACGACGCCAAGTGGGGAAAGCCACGAATCTGGCAGACATATTTCTGTAATGTGGAAGATAAATTGTGCTCCATTTTGAGTTAATCGACGAACATTATCATGCATGAATTGTGAAAGTACAAATCTACCGACACTATAGACAGGTTACCAACTTGAATTATCAGGCTCCTGCTAAACTGCAAAAGAGACTAAAATCTGTCATCTTAGGAACTTACGTCTTTCTTATGAATTGTATCGTATTTCCGAAACGTTCCAAATAACGAGACCACCACTACCCGCATGCTTCCCGCGAGTTTTCTTCATCGTCACATTTCAGCGATGAGCTACAAACTAAAAAGCGATGAAGAAAGTTGAGATATTGTTTTGTTTCTTTTTTATGTATAAGAGGCCAGAATTAACGACACGACATGATTATACGATAAATGTGATATCTCCCAAGTGGAAACATTCATATCGTTTCTGATAATTCAACTTTCTAGTGTTGCATCTTTCTAATGTCATTCCTGCAAGAAATCGTGTGTCCTTATCAACTGTTACCCATTACATTTTTCCACGAACATTCCTAGACTTCCGATGATGGCTCTCACTAGTGTGAAAAAAGTCTTACCAGCGCTCTCCACGAGAACAGTAGAGTAGTTTAAAAGCTTGTTTGTTACGTTGGCCAACTGCAGCAAGCTTCGCTTAAAGACCGAGATGTATTCAAGAGGGTCCATGCTACTATTGACGACATAGGCGTTCATGTCGACTACGATGCTTCCCGAGTGAAAGTCATTCACGTGTAGAACAACCGTATCGTTGGTGACGATGTATTCACGTAGCTGATGGAATTAGAGATGAATAAAACAGTAACAAATGTTCAAGTTAATAAGATTCCATTATCCGATGACATAACGAGATAAATATGGTAGATGTAAAGACATATCGTTCATCCATTTAGCACAGAACAGGATATATATCTCAAAATAAAGTGGAGACTCGTTAAGCTATATAAATGAGATAACATGTGACTTTGTGATAGCACCCAAGGTTTTAAAAATATTTCTAAACAGCACACTCACTTCATTTATATTGTTTTAAAAAAATGACTAAAATTATTCTGTTTATTGTTATATGTGTCTCATTATGATGAAATTCGGTTTTTCTTTTCGAGCTAAATAATACAATCTATGGTTTCGATTAAGGCTCCCCCACTTTGGTTCTTATAACGACAGCAAGTGTTGCAAGTAATGTCATTAGTACATGTATTATTGTTTGGATAATTTTTTTACATGCGATTGGACAAAATATTACTGTATACTAATTGAAATAATCATTGTAACTCGGTTATGTTTGTTTCATACTTCCGTGAACACAATGTGGAAACAGATTCAATTCAAACCAAATCAAATCAAATCAAGTCAAATAAAAAATATACCAATGCTGACATGACGTCATATCGATTTTTATGCACAGTGACATTATATTCAATCACATGAGAAATTCTCGGCCGATCCTATAGGCCTACGCGTTTGAGAATTTCAAGATGTAGGATTCTATATCCATTACACTATCAGTGGACCTACTTCTATCTTAGAATTGAGTCTTGTTATATCAATTAAATATATGCATGACTTTGGAGTAATCGAGAAACAAGAGTGGTCTTGCTTCCAATAATGGAAAATTTTGTATAATTTTGTATTGTCTCACCAGACTTGTTATTTCGCCAGCCAAATTCTGGAAACCATCCGATTCTGGATCTGACAGTGATGGCATGAATTCGTGCTCGAATGTCATGGAGATGAGATAGACAGATACACCTTCGAGGAGAAAAAAAACCCCATAAATGAATCATGGGCATACATACTCGAGCAGGATTTGAACCTACGACCTCCTGATCACCGTACAGTCGTCATATCCACTAGACCATCGAGCTCGCCCTATACATTAGGCCGATGTAGGGCAATTTGTCAATGAGTTGCAATAAAAACAACTCGACAGAAGAATTTCGTTATGAATGAAGTCAAGTAAAGAAAATGAGCTATGAAAAGGTTATAGAAATCAACATGTGACCGCTACTATCCAGATCTGGCAAAGATTAACTGTCGCTTCGTAGGAAATATGTCATAAGTTATAGCGTGGATGACTTTCGAATTCTAACACTGTATACATGTCACCCATATTCGATTAACACTCCCGTCACTGACCGTTCTGTGGACTTTTAATATTTTCTATGAACAGGGTGAGCAGTAAGCAGAAGTCGATGAGTGTTGAATGAAAAACAAAATAATCGAAGCAAATGCCGGTCCCACTAACAAACTACTACATGACATTCATGTTCATCATAAAAATGTATAGGGGATATACCAATGTGCTCCGACGGAAGAAAGAAGTTGTGCATTGACCTATATGTCTTAGTCCATTTCAGAGAAAACGGTAACCCATAATAGCTCAAATCTGGCCTGTCCTAGCAACTGTTCAGGCATATTCTATCAAGTACTTTGCGATTATAATTGCAATTAACTGGCCATAATCAATAAAGCATGTTGCCAACTGGGAGAGAGCGAATCAAACGTGCGTATTTTCATTTTGCGCTTTGGTACTTGTAGCTGACACTGTTGATGGGTGCAATTGCATTTTGCTGTCATTCCTATCTAATATGAATATTTTTTAAGGAAAGAAGAAGGTTTATTTAACATTGCATCCCACTTTCTTTTTCAGAACATCTGCTATAAAACGAAAAGATAAATGGATAACAGGTCTTATTTTTTGTTTCAATATATTTGTTCTTTTCTTATTCGTCTAATCTCAAGATTGGGAAGAGTACAATCATGATGAGCCCCTGGTATCACTATGATACATTCACTCTCACGCTAACTTACTCAATCGCTGGATATAGGTAAGGTAATTGTTATGGTACATAATAAGGTGGTCAAGAGGAAACATGCATTTTAGTCTAGAATGCAGTCGGGTTTTTTTTTTCATTGTTTCTCACCACGAATCTTTAAGAAGGCCCTGTCACTCTCAATTGTTCCGCCGTTCTCAAGCACCCCAACACAGCTGTAGTAGCCCTGGTCAGGCGGTAGCACCGGGAATATAGTGAGGTAGGGTCTGTCCTGAGTCCCGGGGACTTTACGGCCGTCTTTCCACCAGTTCGATGTCACGACATTACGAAGGATACACGTGAAGGAGATCTTCTCACCGATGGCTTGCTCGGTTGATGTCGGAGAACTGATCACAGATGGGTTGGCTGTTGTAAATTTCGACATGCGTTAAACCAGACATGTGGAAGGGAGAACGTGAATAAACTTCTTACAATTTTTACACCATTATTAACATTATGATCGCCTTCTAAGAAAGTAATATGATTCTCTGATGAAAGGAAGAAACGGAAAAAAAAAAGATTTTTGCATTATTCGAATGCTGACGCTTACCTCTGCCATCTTGACTTACATAATTCAATCATATCTTCATAAAACGCACGTCTTAACATGTTACAAAAGTGTAACTACACGGCTGAGATTCCTAAAAGTATGAAAATATTATTTAATACTATATTCAACTACTGACATGAAAAGAATGATGTTTGAATCATGCATACCGTTTACATCAAATTGTATCTCGCAAGTAATGCCTGTGAAATCCTCTGTACACTGACATTCCTCCAAGGATGGGACACAAGTCCCACCATTTCGACAGGGATCGGAAGCACAGAAGCCGATGACTGTGTGAGTGATATAAAAAAAGCAACAGTGCATTCACAATTAAGAAACCAATCATGCTCATCGAGTATTTTCTTGTTTCAAACCTCAATACAGTTTTGTATCACAACTTAAAGTTGACTTTTCTTCGGTAATGTTTGACCTCTTGTGGTCCGCACTGGTTGTGTTTGACCTCTAAAACACGACCGAGGAGCTCCCTCCGACCGTGACATTGTATTCACTTCGGCCACTGTCGATGTGCATCTATGAACTATACACCATCACCTGTAGTTTGATGGCATGGACGATACGTATACTATGCTTCTCTTGCATGTAAGCGTATCACCAGTTGCGTGTTTGAGTGACAGTTTAAAACTTTTGTGTCGAACGTCGTTTTAAGATAGCGGCCAGCGGGGAGACTAGTCTTGTTAGATTGTCAGCGTTAGATCAGTCCACAACGCTTTCAGACGATATTTTAAGATATATTTGTTTACTGTATAATATGATTTATGTAACAGCATGCCTGTGCAGTTCTCAGGGAGATTTTACAATTGACTGAGACACAGCACATTCTCAGTTTGTAATACATTGGCATGGACATTAAAATCCAAATATTTCTGTAATGGGGACCAAGAGCATAATTATCAATGGCGCATGGCGGAAACACATTCTGTCATTGTCTGTAAGCTAAAAGAGTGACATTCGTTTACAATTTGACAGTTTAGTTGAAATGAATATATAAGAATATGCGTTCCTTGTAATTGAGTATCTGAATATAAGAACGACCCAAGTCCATGGAAGACCATTTAGAGTAAACTTTAAAAACTTCATATCTTTTTTATTTGTCCAATAATATTCTATTTAACTGTGATGGGAAGGCAACATTGTATATACAAATTAGAACATATATCATTATGACAATCAACAATTACATTACTTGTGGAGAGGCCATTTTGTGTGATGGACTTGGGTCGTTCTTTGAATCATATGGACTTGGGTCGTTCTTTGATTGATATACATGATATTCTGCTATAGAGATGAGAGAAGGATGATAGAGGGCGCTATAATAAGAATGTAAGAATGACCCAAGTCCTTCATTCTTACATTGATTCATTTCAGGCACTTCCGGGGGTAATTAGGATTTATCATTTATACACAAGATGAGTACATGCATAAGCTACAATTTCCCATTTCAAACTGAATTTGGCCAAAAATTGGACTTGGGTCGTTCTTATATTCAGGTCTTCAATTGACACGGAGAGTTATACTCAACAACTCCAACATGACGACTCTTCCTAGCTTTTGACACTAAATTGCTCAGATGGATTTGTGAATTCTATATAGGTCAGAGACACTCCGGTCTTGAGTAACATGAATTATCGCATTGAAATGAAGAGAACTTTTCCATGCAGTATGCTGCTGCTGTTCATTTTTACCATGGAATATTTGTTTAGGGTCATTCCACGAGCCCAACACCCAAAGTCATACGTCCCAAGAGCTCAATGTTGAAAAAAGGTCCATGAATCATACAGCCCATGAGCTCGCCACACGGCACATAAGACCCATGAGCCCACACTGGGCAAAAGCCCCACGAGATCGTCCCTGCGCACATAAAGCTCTGTGATGTAAAGAGTATTAATCTTGTGGGCCTTGCTTACCTAGTGTCGGACTCATGGGCCTTTTTGGCCAGTGTCGGACTCGTGAGACTTGTTTGCCTAGTGTCGGATTCATGGGCCTTATTCATGTAGTGTCGTGTTCATGGGCTGTATGACTCGTGAGCTGTACGACTCGTGGGTTATTTATATGACTCGTTGGTGTCGGGCCTGTGATGTTCACCCATTCGTTTGATGTCAAAACTTAAGTTATCATTGATATTTATGATTTTGCGTGTGCCTGATGATTCCATCTATTTTCTGCGCAAAGAGAAATATTTCGATAACCTACCAGTCTCACATTCCATTCCACTCCATCCTCTGGTACAATTGCAGGAAAATGCGTCCAGGAGATTGTTGCAAGTTCCTCCATTGTCACATGGCTGCGAGTGACATTCATCTATGTCTGAGTTACCAAGCAGAGAGATGAGATACTGTATTATGTGTGTCATGTTTTTTATTTTCATTGTTTACTCCGATCTTTAAAGATGGCTTGCACACAAAATATATGGAAACTGGCGATGAAATCGTCCTCTACTTGAAATAAGAATATGAATTGAAATGCCGTCGTTAAATTTGAATACATCCATCAATAAGAGGCTAGGTCAATTTGTTATAGATGATCGGTTTACCAAATGTTTCAATATGTACAAATACGACTAAAAAGTTCCTATACACGGCGAAATGATTATGTACACCGAACATGATCTGGAGTCGCAACGAATGTATTATGGACTGCTTTTACGTTGTTGTTGTTGTTGTTGTTGTCGTTACTGCTGCTGCTTCTCCCATTGCTTTCTGTTGAAATTCATGCTAGTTTTTTTCTACAGTTGTAATGTCAAAGCATATTGTAATCCTCTTTCTCTCTCCATACCGGTTACACGTAATTGCGACGTATTCAAATTTGAATGTGCGCCATACTAAATTTCTAGTAGGCAAGTTCGTCATGTTTGAGGTGTCTGGATTTTCATACAATCAAGATGACTACTGATCATGGCAATGTAATATTTCTGTAGGCTTACTTGTGAGTTAATGGTTAGGTACTTAGCGGATTCGAGATCATGGTACGAAAAGTTTGTGAAGTTTTCCTTTACAATAATTGTGTATGTGTGTGTGTGTGGGGGGGGGGGGGGTGAATTAATCTTCCAGTCGTTACCAATGTCACATATGTCTCCGGTCCATCCTCCTTGACATTGGCAGGCGTACTCGGCAATGAGGTCGGTGCAGTTTCCGTTGATACACGGCATGGAGGAGCATTCATCAATTTCTATTCGGGTTGAACAGAATAACGAGACACGTGCTCATGGATGGAGGGATGAGGGTAGGGGAAGGGTTGAAAAGGGGGGGGGGGGGAGACAAAATTGGTTACTGCAAGGGGCAAAGAGGGACTTGAAGAATCAATGCGTATCACTCCGTATTTTAGTCATTGGGTTTCCACAACATTTGATTATCAAACACATTAAAAGTGGCATCATAAGAAAAAGAAAGAAAATAAAATCATTATCATGAAACAATGAGTAATTGTTGCAGATCGCCTCTCGAACGTGTTGATCCATACGCCAAAACAAACACGCACGCCCATAGATATCCCACGAGATGCCTATACGTTCAAAAAGTAGACCAAAACACGAAAATGTTTCGGGATATTTATATATGAATAACCCTGCAGACGCATCTATCTTGCCTAGATTTCACGAATGTTACAATCAAAATTTACATTACTATACCTTCTTCACACGTAGGACCTGTCCATCCCGCCGAACAGTTGCAAGTGTATCCTTTGAACATGTCTAGACAAGTGGCCCCGTTCAGGCAAGGCATCGACAAGCACTCGTCGATCTCTGTGCACAGGAAAGATGATTAAGATTAAAGGAGACTGGGACCTCCGAATGATTTTCAGTTTTTACACTTGAAGAACTATACGTTGCTTATACTGTGGACAGAGTATCAGAATTAAATGATAATTGGGATTGAGAATAAAAAAATATCTTTGATATTTATTTGTATAATACATTTATGCTTCCGTATCTTAATTATTGTGTATCTGTATGGGGCAAATATAATAAAACAAAGATAGAAGTTTTACATAAATTGCAGAAAAAAAGCATTACGAATATGTTCTGGTAATCATTATCTTGCTCATTCGGCTCCTCTTTTTCGTAAATTTATTACTTTGAATATATTTGATTTGTATACTTATAATACCGCTGTTTGGGAAATTTATTATATCAAAGATATGTTACCTCATAATATTTCTTGTATGTTTTCCACTAATAATGAAAGTCATAAATACAATACACGAAATTGCAATAGATTTTATATGTGGGTAGTAAAAACAAATCTGGTTTCAAACTCCGTACGTCACCAATTTCCGTTAATCTGGTATTCGATTCCTAGAGATATTTGTTCACGCAATAGCCTGTCCTCATTTAAGAAATTTTTGAAAATATACCTTCTAGCAAATCACAAATATTCAATCTATCATATCATTTGTCTTATGTTTTCGTTTTGGTTTTTTAATGTTATGTTTTGTTGTATTTGTTGGTTTCTGTCCAGGTCTACACTTTGTACCTTAAAAATAAATTATTATGTGCATACTCGTAAGGGAACTTACTTCACAAGGCCTTTTTGGCTTTATTCAAGTTCTCTTTTTTCATTTTCACTGTTATATGTAAATGATTGATTATCTTTTTGTTCTGTATTGTAAAATTCAACACTATTGTATTGTTTTATCCGAAAATGAGATGAATAAACGAATTGAATTGAATTGAATTGAATGAACAAGGATGATGACAAGGCAGGGTCACCATAAGAATGCATGAGTTGGGGCTCAAAAAAGCAGAACAAAAGAAGAAGGCATGCATAGATTTTACACAGGTGAACTCGCAAGTAAGCAGTATTGTAATGGAATTACACTGCTATACGTACATTTCTGTATATGTGAGCCTCCTACGTCACCATCCTCGTTCAGTGTAATTTGTTTAAGGTTTTTCAAAGTATTGGTTCTCTACTCAAGAACCACAATAAATTTCACAAATCTATCCATGGATCTGTTGATATGTATACTACATGATGTGAAATTATAAAAATCCTCTGGAATGCCGGTCCCTTTAACTGCAATTCTTTTGTTTGCAATCAAGATGAACATGTAGAGGATTTGCACACTTCTATACTCTACAATATTTCCTCCATATGGTATGTAATGGTAGATTGGTATACAGAACAGAAGATAGTTGTGGGAATGACAAACTCCGAAAGACACACATACACACGCACACACAATCACATTTAATATCAGAAATGCCTATACCCCGTCAGGGAAATTTAGAATCAGATTGTGAAAACTATGTCAAAAGTTGCACGAATATCTATACAATAATTATGCATTTGATGAGGATGTCGCCTATCAAGGCTGATGATTAGCGTGTGTTTACCTTCGCAAGTCACTTGGTCTTCTGCAAGATAGTAGCCCTCTCTACAAGCACAAGCAAACCCGTCGTTTAGTGTCATGCAGATGTGGCTGCAATTGTGATTAGTCTCACACTGGTTGACATCTATGAATAATCAGATGTGAGTTTCTTCAATTCATCTTTCTTTCTTCTGTGAATAATGTCATACATGGTGATTTCAAACAACTACTCCAGAATAAGTAGTCCCCTTTTTTCTAAGAAACCCCTTCTCTCGAAAAGAAAGAAGAAAATGGGTTTAAATTATAAAAGGTTGATATGATTCCTATGCTCTCTAGTCACACAATACTATTCAGATTTGCCTGTTGTTATGCTGTAGGCAAAACAATTTGGTTTTCCTGAGTGTCTTATGCAGTCTTTATTTTGGAGAATTGGGAAGAATTGGAAATGATTTGGGCATTTTGGAAGATTACCTGATCACAATTCATTATCAGCCGTCATAAGCTATTGTTCACTTAAAAAAAAAATAGACAGTGACATTATTCACCGACAGTTAATATCATAGCATTATGGGCTTTCATACAAGGATTTATTTTTTTTTCTCACAACTACAAGTTTCAAAAAGCGATGTATAAGACGTTTGTCTTAAACTTCTTTGAAAATGCTATTTTGTTGATAATATGCCGTATGATTAGAAAAGAGAATAATGAAATACTACATTGTTTATCATTATAAGAAATATCATTTACTTCAAGGCTTTATATTACAATCTATAACCCAGTGATTCCGTTTCATTTTAGAAAATATCGAGATAATTATGTTTGCACCGTTTTCAACGTTAAAAAGAGAAAACTAGAAACTAGAATTCTAATCATGTTGATTATAATGTGCCTTTCACTTCAAGTTATACCAAATTGCCAATATATATATATATATATATATATATATATATATAGGCCTATATATATATATATATATATATTTATATATATACATATTATAGAAAAGATGAAGGAGTAGAGTGGTAATACATTTTGACAGTCCAACAGTGCTATTTATTCAGACCAAATTTTCGACGATTACATTCGTCTTCCTCAGGGTCGACAATGACAATTCAATAGGTCATTGTCAAAACAATCTGTTGGAAGAAGTAGCAAAGATAGCTGACGCAGCATATCAATCCTCACTTTTAAAAAGAAACAATTGTCATTTTTTCTATACTGGTACCAACACGCGGACTACAAGTATCATTATAATGCATATGTATGTATGTATATATATATATATATATATATATATATATATATATATATATATATATATTCACAACAGTAGGTCAATATAAAAACTCCGTTAGAGACGTAAATTTGACGAATTTTCGCCCATAGGGCTTTGTCAAGTCAATACATTTGACATTTTATTTTGAAGTGGGACATCTTCCTTGATGTCCCACGTGTAGTTGGTACTTCAAAATAAAATGTCAAATGTATTGACTTGACAAATCCCTATGGGCGAAAATTCGTCAAATCTACGTCTCTACTGTTGTGAATCTATACTTTCTTAGGACTCCGAGCAGAAACTAATTGCTGTTATTCATGTATATATATATATATATATATATATATATATATATATATATATATACACTTGGTGATTCTATCCTTCTATGAAGAGTGCTCGATATCCTCAAAGGAAGAGCTTTAGACAGAAGTACTGGAACAAGTTCACTCGGTTGACAGCAGGTTCATCCATATTTTATTGCTACTCGGAGTTTCATGTCACCTTCATTTAGGGGCAATCATCAGGCAATGATTAAATACATCCCAGAAATGCATTTGGATTGAATTAACGCATTAACTCCGAGTAGCAATAAAATACGGATGAACCTGCTGTCAACCGAGTGAACTTGTTCCAATACTTATATATATATATATATATATATATATATATATATATATATATATATATATCTTTGTTTGTTTGTTTTGTGGCGATAGGAGACCTACCGCTGCATGTCGTGCCGAACCATCCTAATGCGCAATCGCAAGAAAAGGCGTTCAGATGATCATTACAGGCTCCTCCATTCAGACAGGGCCCAGACAGGCATTCATTGATTTCTGGGGTGAAATGACATGTACAAGATATTCAGCTCGGCATCCAAACACCTCGGCCCAGCTAGATTTGGGACACCTACCTAGTTTGGACCATTTTGCATTCTGGTGTCATGATCAAACTCAATGTTGGAAGAAGTAGCAAAGATAGCTGACGCAGCAAATCAATCCTCACTTTTAAAAAGAAAAGACCTTGACTGACTCTTTGTTGACTTGTTTTGTTTTTGCGTCCTGTTCTTGTTTTAACTTTTCCGATAGGAAGGATCTAAATTGCAGAAATCTGCACGAGCACTCGCAGTTAAACCTTATGGTATCCCATACAATCCATCATCACTGCCTTTATCATGTTTAATGAACATGTGTACTTGTACACACTGGAGCAAAGCCATTGTAAGGTGGTGAATGTTGTTGGCAATCTAGTATAGATTTTCCCGCCCAATTTCAAGTAAGATTTGCATTCGAATTCATAAAAATAAACCATTTTGGTCAACACTTTATACACTCACAGTTCATTCTAATTCTTTCAGCATTCAATTTTGTTTTTGTTATTCCTTTTAAATTCTATATCAGTTAATTTAGAGAGACATTCATTTAATTCATCGACATGAAGTTGTTATTTGATTTCACGTCAGCTGTGGAGGAGAGACGTTTATTTTCAACCCAGATAGCAATTATCAGTTTCAGTTTAATATATAGGCAATCATTCTCCCAAGTTGAAAATTCGAATTGAATCAAAGACTAACATAATAATTCTATAACATTATTGCTATCTTATTCCTGATCGAACCTATGTGACCAGTTTCCTGTGTTTTTGTTTTATTTTGTTCGTTCTTTTATGTTTTTTAGTTCTCTATTTTGGGTTCTTGTTTTAGTTCTGAGTTTTGACATTGTTTACCATACTGGCACTGTACTCCACCGTAACCTGATGGGCAGTCACAGCGATATCCGTTAACCAGGTCTACGCATGCGCCACGGGCACAAGGTGATGAATCACATTCGTCGATTTCTGTTTTTAAAAAAAATAAGAAGGAAGATATTAGATTAAAATTTGATTAAATTTGGATGGGATTATTGGATTAAAATTTATTGTTCTTATCACACAAACTTTCGCCAGACAATTTAACGTTTCAAGCAATGAATTTGGCCTGGAATGTGGTAGCGGTATAAATGATCAGAATTCCCATTTGTCTTATGCCTTTCAAAGTCAGCAACTAAATAATGTAATGCTCGAAACGCGTTCATATTAGCCATGATTTTTTTTAGGTTGATTGCAGAAATTTTTGAACAGAAGTATTCCCTGTTCTTATATATACTTTTGATTGCGTAGAATTAAGATTGCATAGAATTAAGATTGCGTGCTCTTATAATGAAAGGGTTTGCTGTTTGTATTATTCAAATGAGCGATAGACACGATACCGCTGGTATCATTTTAAGTTGAATGACCACTCAAAGAAATTACTTGGCAAAAAGTTTTAAATTGAACAGAAAATGATACTTTAATAATCTAAACATAAACAAAACTGAGGTAAGGAGAAGGACAGAGACAGAGGCATAGACAGCAAGAGACACAAAGACAGAGACATACGGACACTGACATGGACAGGGACATCAACTTGGACTCATATAACAATAATAATACGGACACGTGTAATACAGGGGTATTGTCGAGGGTGTACAAACGTATAAAATGGAAAATGGGGGACAACCATCAGGCAGTAAGCGACATATGCAGCTAGAGTGACAACAAGAAAAGAAGAAGACATAATACCTTTTATTACACTACACAGTATAGATTGTATATAGAACATACAGGTGTAATTCTCAAACTGCAGGACACATTTTCACATGCTATGACAAAATCAAGCATCTATATACCAGCCATATTTTGATATTGATATAAGACATCTAGTATAAGAGATAAAGAGAGACAGGGTTTGTGTGTGTGTGTGTGTGTGTGTGTGTAGGTGGGTGTGTGTGAGAGAGTGTGTGTGTTGGTGCATGTGTCTGCGAGTGTATGTGTGTGTTTGTATGTGCGTGTGTACGCGAAAGGTCTGATAATAATTATTGTAATGAATTATATTCATTTTTGGTCAGTTTTTTTCTCTGTTTACGTTTGTTACATGCTCAAAAGCTGAATCACTTCCGTGATCCCTCGCATTTATCCCCAAGTTGAATTATCCTACGGGTTAATGACAGATTTAAGTGCGTGCGTGTGTGTCACACACAAAGCGCACTGCTGTAGCTTCTGACCATCCGAGCATTTAGAATTTAGGGTTTCTGAGACGAACACTCAACTGAACTAGGCTTTTCTATAGCTCAGTCGGTAGAGCACCGGGCTAGCATCCGGAGGTCTCGGGTTCGAATCCCGATGGAATCCCATTTTCTGTGCTCAATTTGCCAATAATAAATGATTATTGTACACACAGGGCGTGTCATACACATGCATGTCATCTACGCATGAGCAATTAAAGAAAGGGTGCTCTTTTGGTCGAAATCAACTCAGATCCTACGATTTTAGTAGCTTTTATATCAGATTTATAACGATGATTACTGATTGGGGAAGATAGAGGGTAGTCTGGTCCATTTTATGTCAAGAAAGGGACGATTTTTCCAGAGGTAAATGGAAAAACTTCTCGTCATCTGGGTATTTCAACATTTCTATAGGTAAATGACATTGTAAGCAGCACTAAAACGAAACAAGAAATATAGTAAGCGAGATTATTCAGCTGCGGTTTAACTGATTTATTCAATTATTAGATTCCGGAAATGGGATGAACGACGTATTGACAAAAAAAAAAGACTTCAAAGAAGAAAAACAAGAAGTGCATACGATGGCAACAAGTTGCATAATGCAACTTGAAGAGAGGGCGCTCGCTATGGAGGTTTGAGGAGGTATTTTTGTGAAGCTCCGGGAAGTCTACCCCAAATTCATCGAAATAACATACAAATGAACTAGTTACATCCCGTAGTTTTGTAACCTACTATGACTACGAGAAAAGGAGAAAAAGTGCCATCGAGAGAACCATATTCGCTCCGGCAAAAACGGGAAAAAGGAAAAACCCCAGCTCGACCCACCGTGGCAACTCGGACAAACCCACGCACACAAGCTGCAGACGTCTCATCTTCACCTGTACAACAAACGGACGCCAGGCCCATACACTCCACGAACGACAGGCCTATACATTCCATGGACGATAGCCCTGTACATTCTGTGGACGACTCAGCGAATTCAAATATGGCGTCATCCCCAGTTGACTGGGTAAGTCGAGCTGTCTTCCACGAAACAACTAACAAAATCATTGATAAACTTGACTCTCTCAATACCAATATAGTTGCAATGAGAAGTGAATTATCTGATATGCGTGCATCATTAACGGATTTACAGGTGGCAGCTGCCGATTCTTCCGCTAGATTAACCAAAATAGAGAACGAATCTTTGCCTGAAATGAAAAAGGAGAATGTGAAAGTTGAAACTGAACTGAGAGAAAAGATCCTTGCTCTTGAGATCCACGACAGAAAAATGAACCTACTGATATATGGGGTAGAAAAAAAGTCTGGAGTAACAACTATTGAAGCTGTGAGGAATGTGATAAAGGAGCTGAAATTTTCATCGGAAGAGGCCAACAACATGTTTCTGGTGAACGCCCACCGTCTTCCACGTCGACCTCCCCCGGGGGGAGAGGAAGGGCAGCGCGGACCCGACCCAATAATTGTCCGATTCGGATCCATGATTGACCGGGACGCAATACTCGGAGCTTTTCAACAAGCCCAGGTGCGAGCAACCAATCCCAGGGACCCGCGCACCCCCCGTCCGACCTTCCGCATTGTCACTGATCTTCCCGCGCAACTTAAGAGACGGCGTTTCATGCTGGAACAGACGGCCTATCAACTGCGGAAAAAAGAAAACAAATCAACACGAATTAAGCTAGTTGGAGTCAAACTACAGCTCGAATGTAAGGAGAAGGGCTCCACTGCAGCTTGGCGACCAGTGAGCGAATGATGTTTTTTTTTTTTTTTTTCGACATTTTTGGCAAGAATAAGAATAATAATGAATTCAAACAGCTATGAACAACAGCCCATGTGCCAGATTCTTAGAAAAAATAAAACGAAATATTGATGTTGTACAGTACATTTGTAGTTGCATATATATGCATACATATAGTACGATGTACATGTATGTAGTTTGACAGGTGCTGCTCAGAGAAGACGCCGCTCCGCAGATACTTTTTGTAAATGGAGACGGATATCACTATCAAAATAATATGGATGTAAACAGTTAATACTGATCTAATAATGTTACGTTTTGAGCTTGTTTCAATATATATATATATATATATATATATATATATATATTTTTTTTTTTTTTTTTTTTTTTTTTTTTTTTTTTTTTTGCTGATATGGAGTGATATTGAACAGAGAATTGTTCGTGTTTACCAGGGGTGATGTTTCTGATACAGTATGCATGAACGTGCAAATGAATAGCCAGATATTCCGTTTAAGTTTCCTGTTTTGAATATGGGGCGGTGTTTTTGCATGGTTTGAAAGGACGGTTTGCTTTTGAACACCTGTTTACTAGGGGTGGTGCTTTCTGTCATGTGGGAATGTGTTGTTTTTTTGAACATGAAGCTTTGCTCTTGCATGGTTGGAAGGGACGGGTTGGTTTTCACACCTTATTCTTGATTTGCAAATACATGTGTCATGTATGTATGTGCATGTGTGTGCAGGGATATTGATGTGCGTTTAATGTTTATTATACACATGCATGCATAATATGTACATGTCTAAGACATTATGGTGGTTTGTTTGAAGCATTTTCAGGGTTCACTTGGCCTGATATTCATATCAGACATGAGTACATTTATGTTGGTAAAAAGCACTGGTCTGCGAGCTGCAGAGAAAACAACGTTCAATGTCACGCAGAGGTGCCACCATTCCCTTGCGTCTCCTTTTATGCATGACACCTGCTGTACAAGACATAGTATACTGTGAAGGGATGACACATGCTAATTGTAATTATGTCATTTGCAGGTAGAAATTTCATCTAAGTGGCGACGGTATTATTTAAATATGTTATGAGTTTGTTTCAACTTGCTCTGCTGAAATGGAGTGGTATTGAACGGAGAATCGTTCGTGTTTACCAGGGGTGATGTTTCTGTCAAGCAAGAACATGCAAATGAACAGCCAGATATTCTGTAAGTTTCTTTTCTTTTTTTTTTCTCTCTTTTAATTATGGGGCTGTGTTTTTGCAGGGTTGGCAGGGACAGTTTGGTTTTTAACACTTGTGAAAGTTCATACAGGTTGGTTTATTCATGATTGGGTTGCATACATGTACACGTGTACGTATGTACATTGTATGTGCATGTGTGGGTACTGAAAAGGATGTGTTTCCATGTTTATAGAATACATGCATGCATAATATGTACATGTCTATGACATTATAGTAGTTTGTTTGGGGTATTTTTCAGGGTTCATTTGGCATGATATGCAAAACAGACACTAGCATTTTGGTAAAAAACATAGGTCTTCGGGCTGCAGAGGTGTAATTGAAAACTGTGTACATTCTAATTGTAAATGTGTCATGCAGAGGTGCCACCATTCCCTTGTCTCGTTTTGTGCATGACACCTGCTGTACAAGTGTACTGTGAAGGGATGACACATGCTAATTGTAATTGTGTTATGCACAGGAAAATATTCATCTAAATGGCGGCGGTATTATTTGTGGTCAGTGTGATCAAGACAATAATGGATGCTGAAGTTAATAGTGATTTTAACATGTTAAGAGTTTGTTTCAATTTGTTCTGCTGATATGGAGTGGTATTGAACGGAGAATTGTTCGTGTTTACCAGGGGTGATGTTTCTGATACAGTATGCATGAACGTGCAAATGAATAGCCAGATATTCCGTTTAAGTTTCCTGTTTTGAATATGGGGCGGTGTTTTTGCATGGTTTGAAAGGACGGTTTGCTTTTGAACACCTGTGAAAGTTCACACAGGTATAGGTTTATTCATGATTGAATTCCAAATATACGTATGTATGTGCATGTGTGGGTACTGAAAAGGATGTGTTTCTATGTTTATAGAATACATGCATGCATTATAAATTTTTGTACATGACATTATTCTAGTTTGTTTGAGGAATTTCTCAGGGTTCATTTGGCCTCATATGCAAAACAGACATTAGCATTTTGGTAAAAAGCATCGGTCTGCGGGCTGCAGAGGTGTAATTGAAAACTGTGTACATTCTAATTGTAATTGTGTCACACAGAGGTGCCACCATTCCCTTTGCGTCTCGTTTTGTGCATGACACCTGCTGTACAAGACTTAGTGTACTGTGAAGGGATGACACATGCTAATTGTAATTATGTTATGCACGGGAAAATATTTCATAAAAATGGCGGCGGTATTATTTGCGGTCAATGTGATCAAGCCAATAATGGATGCATAAGTTAATAGTGATTTTAATATGTTAAAAGTTTGTTTCAATCTGCTCTGCTGATATGGAGTGGTACTGAACGGAGAATTGTTCGTGTTTACCAGGGGTGATGTTTCTGTCATGCATGAAAGTGCAAATGAATAGCCAGATATTCCGTAAGTTTCCTTTTGTTTTTGAATATGGGGCGGTGTTTTTGAACGGTTTCAAAGGACAGTTGGGTTTTCAGCACTAATGCCTCTTGTGAAAGTTCACACAGGTTAGTCTATTATACGTATCTACATGTGTGTGCATGTGTGGGTATGGACAAGGATGTGTTTCTATGTTTATAAAACACACGCACGCATAATGTACATGTATGTGACATTATTGTAGTTTGTTTGAAGTATTTTCAGGATTCACATGGCCTGATATGCATGTAAACAGGCATGAGTATGTAGGTAAAAAACATATATCTGCTGGATGCAGAGGTGTATTTGAAAACTGTGTACATGTACATTCTACATTTGTAATTGTAATTGTGTCACGCAGAGGTGCCGTCATTCCCCTGCGTCTCGGTTTGTGCATGACACCGGTTATACAAGTGTACTGTGAAGGGATGATACATGCTAATTGCAATTGTGTCACGCAGAGGTTGGTATTTCTTTTATGGGTGGATATCACTTGGGGTCAGTGTAATCAAGACAATATGGATGCTAAAGTTAATAGTGATTCTAATATTATGTTAAAGGGATAGTACAGTGTTGGTGGAGTTGAAAATTGGGCTTTTGGCTTTTTGTGAGATACCAGGAAGACTCTTGGGACATAGTACAGAGCGTACCATTTTAGGAGGAATTCGGGGTTTGTTCGGTGGGGATCGGGTTTGGAATGGCTGGGGCATTCAAAAGCAGAGTGAAACACAGCAATCGTAATAAAATGTGGGTCCCACACTTTATTGGAATCGCTCTGTTTTGGATGTCTCGGGCGTTTCGGGGCCGGTTTTCTTCGGATAGACGTTGAATTTCTCATGGAATTACATGCTTTTTCATATTTCATAGGAGGTTTCTCATTATCTCACCAAAAAATGTTGGAAACCTGAAATTGGGTCTCAACCAGAACTGTATAAGCCCTTTAAGAGTTAGTTTCAGTTTGCTTTGCTGATATGCAGTGACATTGAACAGAGAATTGTTCGTGTTTACCAAGGGTGATGTTTTTTGACATGCATGAACGTGCAAATGAATAGGCAGATATTCCACATGTTTTCCTTTTGAATATGGGGCTATGTTTTTGCATGGCGGAAAGGGATAGGTTGGTTTTCAACACCTGTGAATGCTCACACAGGTTGGTTTATTCATGACTGGGTTGCAAAAGTGTATATCATACATGTATGTGCATGTGTGTGTATGGATATGGATGTGTTATTATACATTATATGTCTATACATACATGTATGCATAATATATACATGTTTATGACATTATATGGTAGTTTTGTTTGAAGTATTTTCAGGGTTCCCTCGACCCGAGATACATGACAGACACGAATACGTTGGTACGAGGCATACGCGGGCTACAGGGGTGTACTAGTATTTGAAAGCAGTGTGTACATGCTAATTTTAATTGTTTCACGCAGAGGTGCCACCATTTCGTGGCATCTCGGTTTGCAAACATTTTTTCTAAGTACTCTGGGGGTAGGTGTTCCCATGGAGCTTCTTTTGGGGTTTTGGGTTTATTTTATCTTTAATTGTTGTTGAGGGGTCGCTTGAGACTCTTCGGGTAAGCAACCGAGTTTTGGTTAGCACGCCCTCTCCCGTGTGTGTTTTGCTATTTGTCTTTTGTAGTCTATTGTGTGTAATTCATTTGAAAACTACTTCCACAGGTTGTCCTTTTGCACGTTTTCTGAAGGTATATTTACCTAATGCAGGATAATGTAAAATTTATTTCGATGAATTGTCGTGGCCTAGCGAATAGCCAAAAAAGGCAAGATGTTTTGTCTTATCTGAAGTCAAAAAAGTATGATGTTTGTTGTATTCAAGACACTCATTTTATACCGAGCACTGAGGCAGAAATCTGTAAGGAATGGAAAGGTGAATGTTTTCTTTCATGTAATACCTCAAACTCAAGAGGTGTCGCCATATTATTTAAAGACACAATCCCAGTAAAAGTTAATAGAGTTATGATAGATAAAACAGGAAACTTTGTGATATTAGATTTGAAATTATATGAATATAATCTGACATTTATATCTTTATATGGTCCGAATACTGATAAACCTGATTTTTTTGTTGACCTTCAAAAGATTATATTAGAATTCGAAAACCCACATACTATCCTTTGTGGTGATTGGAACTTAGTTCAGGATACAACCCTCGATACATATAATTATGTACATGTAAATAACCCTAGGGCCAAAAAACAATTAGACACAATGAAAAATGATTTAAGTTTATGTGATCCATGGAGAATATGTAATCCGGATGAAAGATGTTATACGTGGCGGCAACAAAATCCCTTTAAACAAAGTAGATTAGACTTCTTTTTGATATCCTCCGAATTGCTCTCTTTAGTTTGTAACACTGATATTTCTTCAGGTTACCGTACTGACCATGCTAAAGTTTCTCTTAGTTTAAATCTTAATGAGTTTAAACGGGGACCAGGGTTTTGGAAATTTAATAATATTTTATTGAAAGATGAAATATATGTTCAGAAAATTAAACAAATTATAAAAGATACAATTATATTTTATGCAAAGGGAAATGTCCAGTTTGATCACAGTGACAACGTAATTGGTGAATGTCAGCTGACTGTTAATGATCAGTTATTTTTTGAAACTTTAATGATGATAATACGTGGGGAAACTATTTCTTACGCTTCTTATATTAAAAAGCAAAATATTGATAGAGAAAAGGAATTGGAGAAAAATATAGAAAATTTAGAAGAAAAATTATTACTGTGTAATGATAAAAGCGAAATATTAGATGAAATAAATAAACAGAAAGAAGAATTTGAAATATTACGCTCAAAAGAAAATGAAAGAATCGCAATGAGAAGCAGGATTAAGTGGATGGAATTAGGAGAGAAGCCCTCAAAGTATTTCTTAACCTTGGAAAAACAGAATAATGTTAATAGACAAATTCGTCAGCTCTTTTGTGAAAATGATATTATTATGAATCAGTGCGATATACAGAAAGAAGTGTTTAAGTTTTATTCCAGTTTGTATGAAGAAAAAGAAACCACAGATGTAGATTTAGACTTATTATTGTCATCTTCTGACATACCAAAACTATCACAACAAATGTCGTTATCATTAGAAGGTCCCTTAAATGAAGAAGAGGTATACTCTGTGTTAAAAAATATGAAATGTAATAAATCTCCCGGATTAGACGGTTTTACCGTGGAGTTTTATCGTGTTTTTTGGAAGGAAATAAAATCTTTTTTGTTAAATTCCTTAAATTATGCTTATTTTTCAGGACAAATGTCGGGAGCACAAAAAATGGGAGTAATCACATTAATTCCAAAAGTAAATCAACCCCGACAGTTTCTAAAGAATTGGCGTCCAATTTCTTTATTGAATGTAATATATAAACTGGCATCTGGTTGTATAGCAAACAGATTTAAGACATTTTTATCATATTTGATACATGGAAATCAAACCGGATTTTTGGAAGGTCGATACATTGGTGAAAATATTCGTTTACTGTATGATATACTTTTATATACAGAGTTACATGATATACCAGGTTTGTTACTTTTAATTGACTTCGAAAAGGCTTTTGATTCTGTGTCTCATAAGTTTCTTTTTAAAGTTTTAGATTTTTTTAACTTTGGCCAATCTATGAAAAAATGGGTTCAGTTGTTTTACAACAATGCTACTTCCAGTGTTTTAGTGAACGGTTATTTTACAGATAGATTCAAAATAGAACAGGGCTGTCGACAAGGAGATCCCTTGTCACCCTACCTTTTTCTGTTGGTCAGTGAAATTCTTGGAATTATGATTAGGCACACAAATTCTGTGGTTGGGTTGCAAATTAATGAAAAAAATTTTAAAGTATTACAATACGCAGATGATACACTTTTAACACTTAACGGATCAGATCAAGATCTAAAAGATGCTCTTGAGATTTTTGATATTTTTGCTAACATATCGAATTTAAGAATTAACCCCAGAAAGACTAAAATAATATGGATAGGAAAGAATCGGAATTGTAGAATTAAATTATTGGAAGATTGTAATTTTGACTGGATTTTTCAGGGTAGGTACTTTAGGTACCTGGGAATAGAATTTTCAGTTAAATTATATGAAATGGTTGAACAAAATTATTGTGAAAAAATGAAAGATATTACAAACACAATGACCTCCTGGTCTAAACGATCACTTACTGTTTTAGGAAGAATTACTGTAGTTAAATCATTATTGATGTCAAAATTAAATTATTTGTTGTTATCACTTCCTGAACCAAATTTTAAAACATTGACAGATATAAATCGTTGTTTTTATTCGTTTATATGGGAAAATAAACCTGATAAAATAAATAGAAATCAAATGTGCCAGCTATATTGTCATGGTGGTACTAAAATGATTGATATTTTCATGCATGCTAAATCTCTTAAAATATCCTGGATCAGAAGGTTTATTTGTGATCCGCAGACTGAAAATTATACGTTCCACATGTTCCGTTCTTTCTTGCCCCAACCAGTATCGTTTCATTTATTTATGGGGTCACTGTACTACAAAAAACTTGCCAATGTAATGTCTAATGATTTTTGGAAAGAGGTACTTCTGGCTTTTTCAGAATTTCTACAAATCAATACAAATGATAATTGGGCAAGCCAGCCTCTTTGGAATAATCCTTTGATTAAAATGAATAATAACACTGTATATTTTAAGTCTTGGTGTGAAAAAGGTGTACGTTTTATAAATGACTTGTTAGATAATGATGGAAAATTTCTTTCATATTTTGAATTTCAGAGGAAGTTTGATATACAAACTAACTTTCTTCAGCACGGTGGACTGTGTAATTCTATCCAATCATTTGCAAAAAACCGCAAGTCGAAAATAGCAGACCCTTTTATTCCTCATGGTTTAAATGTAATACTGAAACATAAGAAAGGTTGTTCTGATATTTATCAAACGTTGTTAAAACACACGTCAAAACATTGTAACAGTTTTGTTAAGTGGAGTAGCATGTTGGATCTTGATGATGAAACATGGTCTTTATACTGTTTAATTCCTTTTGAATCAACTATTGATATTAATATGAGGTGGTTTCAATTTAAGATTCTCAATAGAATATTATATATGAAAGATGCTCTTTTAAAATTTGGTTTTGTAACAGATAAAAAGTGTACGTTTTGTAATGACAGTGAGGAAACCATAATGCATATATTCTGTTCATGTCCTTATTCAAATAATATATGGAATAAGTTTGAGCGATGGTTACTTTTGAAGATAGATAAACAAATTGTATTTACAAACCAACACAAGTTATTCGGATTATATGGTCTCAACAACAGTGCATTAAACTGTATGATGATTGTTATAAGAAGAGAAATTTTTTCAGCGAAATTAAAAAAGACCGTTCCGTCATTCGAACATATAATATCTGAGATAAAATGTTATTTTGAGATGGAAAAATGTATAAGTCAAATGAATAGTAGAGAAAAAACTTTTGTGAAGAAATGGGCTTTATTTATTAAGTGCTTTTGAATATTAAAATTGCATGATATTCATAGTGTTTTCAGGGTTATTTCTGCCAATAAAATAAAAAAAATGATATAAGTTATATGTTATATGTACAAGTGCAGTAGGCCACTCTTTGTCGATGTTTTGTATTTAAAAAATTATTTGTAAATGTGACTTTCTGAATATGTGTATGAATAAAACACCCTGTGGAAGGGAAAAAAAAATAAAAAAAAAAAAGTTGCATAATGCTGTTTATTGATGACCTCGCAATAAAATTGGGGTTTTTCTTTTCTTTTCCTCTGGTAGGGCACAGTTCTTATATGGGTTTCCAGCCATTATTCTTCTTCCGCTTGCTTGTTCTTGACACATATTAACCACTAACACTTACTTGTTATAGTTTGTGCTTGTTTGTTTCTTTGTGTTTATCTATGCTTTCTAGAATCCACTTGTCTGAGCAGCATTCGATTATCCTCATTTAGATCTCTGCTATGGGAGGGACACCTAAATTAGCAATGGGGGAAGGGTGCAACCCCAGTTCCTGTTACGTGACCCCTGAAATACGCAGAATGCTTTTTTTTTACACAAATCAAATATCTTACCGAGACACCCCGGACCTGCAAATCCATAGCAGCACATTGTAGTTGACCTGTAAGCTGTCCTATAACGCGTTCTGCAGAAGCAACAGTAGAAGTGACAAATCATGCACAGTCGAAACATTCATGCTTACAAATCATAACAAACTTGACGTATCAATCGAGTTCCATCTTGACACGCATATCGTTCACATTAGTGATGCATATCTGTGCTCTTCCTAAAGACGAAACGCCTAAACCTTGACTGTAAAGAACAATTTAAACGTTGGCGATGCGCGCCCGCCCTTTATTTTTTTGGAAAATAAAATAAAAAGCAAAACATAAGAAATAAAAGGGGTGCCTGCCCCCTTTAATTTCTGCACCAGAAAATTACACTGAATTTTCTTTCTTTCTTCCTTTTTTTTTTTTTTGCTTGTGCACAGGTTAGACGATGAGACCCGGAAGTAACACCAGAAATATTTTTTTTTTGCTCCCCCCTCCTTATGGAATTCCTGGATCCGCTACTAATGTTGGAAACGACTAATTTTTATCAATATTTGAAACTTATGTTCCTATGAAAGTCAGGGACACTTTTTATTCATCAAGATTCTCGCTACGCGTGAACCTCTTACAAAAATCCACAGCAAAAACACTAAAACAGAACAGAACAGAACAAAAAAATAATAATTTTGTCCAACAGAAAGAGGTTTAAAAGGAGAAAAAAAAAGTCCACAGTTCTTAACTAACACATCACCATAGGCAAAATGAGTGTTGTTTGAGCTCTTCCCAATGACAGTTCATTTCTACCACCTTCCTCATAATACTACGGTCACGACGGTTGTATAAGATGATCCCCTCTGTTGAGGACTTTTCAAAAAGGACATTAAGATCATTTTATAAAGTGTATCATGCCGCTTACAGATGTTGACATTTTAGGATCACGCCTTCACAACGAAGTCATAACTCTTAGATTTTTGTATGCTCATTTTCATTGTCTCACAAATAAGTTGAAAACCAGAAGCCAAATCTCATTAACCAAAAACTGTGTCATCCCTTTAAACGCTATCAATAATCGAAATGATATATCAGAGTCGCTCCCTTGATGCATGTAAGCCAAGCATTACGGATTCGCTATATCAGTCGAGCGCCACCTTGATTTACATATTTTTTCACAACATAACGCTCTTTCTAACGACGAAACTTATCATCCGTGACTGTAAAGTGCAACTTACCTGTCATCAGCAATAATAGGAGAGTGAACTGTAATTGAAGATGTGATGGAATCAAACAAACATAGCAGCATAGGAAAGCAACATAGAACGCATCGATGAGACAGAAAGATAAAGTGGCAGCACTGAGAAAAATATACAGGGATGTACGTATAATTCAAGAATTACATGAAAGATGAAAACATTTCCCTTCGTACAACTACTCACTAAATGTGTTCAATGCATGTTATGGCATTGAGAGATGAATAATGACGTTCATTCAGCCCATTATGAGGTGCTTTTATCATGCCTTAAACGATGTGAAACGAAACCCATAAACGGATATTATCATACTCTTTTTTTTTTCTTATTAAATAACGCACATGTCGCTTTAAGCGCGCGCACTCACCTGTGCCTCGTGCACCTATCCCAGCCCCAAAGTCCACAATCTGTCCGGTAGCTGTCACGGTATGACTGGCCGTAACTTACTGCAGCGGTGTAAGACCTGTTGGTTACAGAAGTTAACTAAATCTACCTTCATGAGTAAAACAGTGTGTGATTAATGTAAGGCGGAGAACAGTCAAGAGATGTTTCCAACAACAGCAAGATGTGCTAAATAAGACACACAGAAACAAAAACAGGTATACTACACACATTTTTGGTAGTCTGCCTGCAGTGGTCGGTTGGTTACGTGTTATCACCCTTATTCCATCACATTGTCGTTCATAACCAGCGACACGAGGGCAGCAAAAAGTACCAACTACTGCTTGTTATGAATAGATTCCTCGTGAAATGTGAAGACTTATCGTGGTGAAGAATTCAAATTGAAAGTAATGAAACTGAATCTTAGAGTTTTATTTTCAGTCATGATTGCAGTGACTTCAACAGATAGAGTAGAATCCATTTGAAAAGAATGGTACGTGACTCATGTGAATTGGACAAAAAGAGAAAGTTATGGGATCTTTTTCAATATCACAATGTCATGTTTCCACCGAATTGTGATATTGAGTGGTTCACAATATACAAGCTTGCTTTTTAGTGGACCTCTCAATTTTTTTTCCCATCACTGAAACATAACTTTGTATTTTTTGCCAGTATGCATGCATATAGATCTTTAGTTGTATCATTTATCCTTTGTAAAGTCGAATGTATACGTTTGTAATATAATTCCTGATTTATTTTGTGTTGTGTTCTGTTGGAAAAAGAAGAATGAAAATAAATGAATTGAAATGAATTGAATACTGATCGTAACCACATAGCCCCAGCTCTCCCATCTGGCTTGTGACAAAACTATCATTAAGATCATGTCTTTTCGATATCCATCGTTGTGTTGATCCTAGAGCAATTACAACGCCTCCCCCTGAAAATAATCTATGCTTGGTTATTACAAGATTACAATATAATTCGATGCGGATCAGGCAGCTTATTGATATCATGTAACAAAAGAGGAAATTATATAGATAATACCTGTGTTAGGAGTTAACATGGACAATATAAACTTTGCTGTGCCATGACATATCACCTTCTCCAATTTGTATCATTTGGCTGTTTTTTTTTTGTTTTTTTGTTTTGTTTTGTTTGTTTTGTTTTGTTTTTTTTTGGGGGGGGGGGGTGAGGGGGGATGTTACGTGTATGCTCCTGTTATCACTGTGTCCTGACAACGTGTGGAATTCTAAAATTCCATAACTTACTTAAGGTCCGATTATGTTTATATTTCTGCACCATTTTGGTTGTCTGGTTGAGCGTGGTGTGGAATTTGAAAGTCCACTCACGTTCCAGCTGATTTTACAGCAAAGATTGTCTGGTAAGTAGAAGTAAAAATATGTATTGAAATAGAACAACAACAACAACAACAACAACAACAGGAAAAACTTATGCAGTCCTACAACTGTCTCACTAGTCAGTGCTAGCTTGTTCATGAATGACAAAATTGGTGTTAATACCCAATCTTTTCAGTTGTAAAAAATAATGTGATGAGTTATATTCTCGATAACAGGGGCGTCACGGGGGGGGGGGTGCGTTGGGTACGAACGCACCCCCTTCAGACCCTTAGAATAATAATGAAAAAAAATATATATATATATAAATTCTACAGTGTTTACTATTCACCAACCGTACTGTACACCCGTATCGGAAGAGCCCGAAGGGGCTCTGCCCGTGTACGTGTACGTGTTAACTACAAGGTTTCATGTACAGTGCGTATCAAAAAAAAAAGGTAATCCAACTTTGGAGGGCTACTATTTTATCATTGCTAGCTATGGAGAGCGCAATTTTAAATGTGAGGAAAGGGAAACTCTTCTTCTTTCCAATGATACCTAATTGTGTTGACAAATGTCATGAATGACTTAGCACAGGAACTTTAAAGACAACAATGACAAATTGCGCTTTTTCCAAGTTTGCGTGTTATTGTGAAGGAACAATGCATGTGTTAATGCATTGATGAGATCTGTCAATGAGAGTGGCCAGATCATTGGGCCAGCCTGCACGACTGGGGACCTGCCACCCTCATAAAAATTTTGGAGGGGAAAGTTCATCATTCCCCCCCCCCCCCCATAATTTTGACTGAAAAAAAGTTGCGCCATTAAAATATTGGAGGGGCATGCATACCATTTTTCCCCAAGATAGTTATTATTCCCGAGATGAAATAATTTTCTTGCTTTTTTATGTTAGAAAACTGTCTAAATATTTCTGCCAAAGTGTGCACCAGGTTGCTGAATTTCAATTCTAAAAATGCAAAATCTCTCTCGTGTGGGAGGGGGATACCCCTCCCCACCTCTTCCCCCGTTCGGTGTATTTTCCATATAGATTTAACAC
This sequence comes from Diadema antillarum, assembly GCF_040938485.1. Classification (NCBI taxonomy): domain Eukaryota; kingdom Metazoa; phylum Echinodermata; class Echinoidea; order Diadematoida; family Diadematidae; genus Diadema; species Diadema antillarum. The sequence goes on along the minus strand of NW_027270892.1, from coordinate 1,472,786 downwards.
ACCTTTAGATTGACAGATTTACAAATGTTATATCAAAAGTGTGCAACAGATCTGTCACTTCACTTCAAAAAAGAAAAAAAGAAAAAAAGAAGAAGCAAAAGTTCCGTCAGGTGGCAGGGGATAATCATCTCCTTTCAGTTAACCCTTTACCCGTTTGGTTTCCCTTCATATCATTAGTACACTAAAAGTCTTGGGGGTTGAGAGCTTCCCAAATTCCAAATGTCTATTCGAGCTACATGCATTTTCATTTCAATTCTATAAATGCAAAAGCTTCTTCGTATGCAGGGGCATCAATCCCGGAGGATAAGGGGGCAAACATGTCACTTTGTCCCCCAATAATTCTCGAAATGAGGAAATTTTCTTCTTTTTTAATAGAAAACTGTCGAAATATTTCTCTCATTGTGCAACAGACTGTTGAATTTCAACTCTAAAAATGCAAAATCTCCGTCGCGTTCACCTTCCCCCGTTAGGTCTCCATCCATACACTTAGCAAACTCGGGGGAATGGCAAATTCTAAAATATTTTATCAAAAAGCATGTTTGACATAATTGATTCTGTCACTTGAATTCAAATATACTCAAAAGTTCCTTCATCCTCTTTAATTTACGTTTTCCCCGCTCGGTTCCTACCCACAGATTAAGACTCGACACATTTGGGGACTGACAATTTTTTCGGAGTATTCCACAGAGGTGTGCATCAGATCTTTCTATTTCAATTCTAACAATGCAAAAGCTCCGCCGTGTGGGAAGTGGCTACCCCTCGTTGGAGGGGCTGCCCACATAGAGCAAGAGCTGAGATGTCGCAAGTTAGTTAAGAAGTTATTTTTTTTTCTTTTTTTGACACCGTGTGTTGAGGGGGGGGGGGTGTAGCTGTGTGTGTTTAATTAAACCATGGCTAATTTTCAGTTCCATACGTAAGTACATGTAAACGTCCCGCGACAATTCGTATCAAATACATGTACTAAATTAAATACAAACATAATGTCTCTAAGTATATGATGTGTGAAATATTACTCGATCTAGTGTGGACCAGGGGCCCGTTTCATAAAACGGGCCCCAGATCGCACAATTTCACATCCCAAAGTATGTGTACATTGTAAAGGCAATTTAGACAAATACTTTGAAAGCAATTTATGCTTTAAATGAATATGTATGCCACCAGCAATTATATGCATGATCACAGTGTATGCGCATGTTACATGATGATACAGGAACCAATACATAGAATGAAAAACAAAAACCTCTCAGGTTACATTTAGTGTCAAAACGCACCCCCCCCCCCCCCCCCTTGAAAAAAAAAGCTGATGACGCACCGGGATAAGCCTCCTCAGTGAGTATAAAGGTTTCTTTCTAAAATCATAACCTATACCGACAAATGACCAAGATACAGCAATTAACACCTTGTCATCATTAAAACTGGCCGTTTGATATTGAAGAAAGATTACACTGAACTACATTATATCTGAATTCATCGAATATGCACAAAATCAGAAAGAATAAACCAAGAGAAAATTGTCAATTTCAGAGAGAAATTGACACTTCATTCTTCTAAATTGTTTTGCACACTGTCTTTATCATTAGTTACAATTGTAAAATCTCCAGTAAATAAGATATATTGGAAAATACTCAAACCAAAGCAAACAATATATATGATTTGAATTTCTTTGGCTTAAACCAGTGTAAACTGTGATAATGAGAGAATCAATCAAATCCGAAAGGGTACTAGTAGTACAATATTGTAATATCATTCTTTTATTGGTATGAAAAACAATTACATACCCAGCGTCCAAACATAACTCATTTCACTCTTCACAACTATCCCTTACTTCTTAGATGTGAAAAAATACTTTTAATTGCTCGTTCAACAGCGGAACATGCATCATTTATTATCAAGTAACAAACAAAAGCATGGAATTACTTACGATGCACTACCAACACATGCTGCATTCTGACCAGAAACTATGTTTGCAAGCACCGCCAGCTGGCCCAGTAACAGTAAGTGTATCCAAGTCTTCATTTTGAACCAATTGGTACAGCTATGCACATGCAAGAACACAATGAAAGGCATTGACAAAGAACTCGTAGGTGATAAACTTCCGCGAGGCTTTACCACAAGGATATCAAAGACTTTTGGAATCACTGACACAAGTAGGCCTACGTGTTTACGTGGTGGTAATACACTGAATAGCAAACAAAAAACCAGACGAATTAGTTCTCAACCTTTCCTCTGCCAAATATAATCTGTAACTAATCTGTCTGCTATACCGGGTGTCCCAAAAAAAGCGGAACGGTGGATTTTCAGTACCTTGCGTTCTAAAAGTGATACATTTTTTGACATTATTAGAAAGAGCATCTTCCGCAGAAGACCATGATACCAAAATCATTAAATTTGGTTCAGCACTTTTTATTCTACGCCAATTTTTGTAAATGCAGTCATTTTCAATTTTTTTGCGACTTATGAGATAATAATTTGGGTGCGACACGCGTTCCATACGGTGAATTGTGTAAGCTCGTTGATCCATGTCAACAAAAGATAACGCTTTTATATTGGGAGCGCGCACACACACACACACAGACACACACGGGTTTCCCAATGTGAAAGCTGTATCTTTTGTTGACACGGATCACCGAGCTTACACAATATTCATCGTATGGATCGCGTAGTGCACTTTAATTATTATCTCATAAGTCGCAAAAATCCGGCGAAATTTGGCAATGACTGCATTTTCAGAAATTGGCGTAGAATAAAAAGTACTGAACCAAATTTGATGATTTTGGTATCATAGTCTTTTGCGGAAGATGCTCTTTCTAATGATGTCAAAAGATATATAACTCTTAGACCGCAAGATACTGAAAATCAACCGTTCCGCTTTTTTGGGGACACCCGGTATAGAGCAGTTTAATGTTTACGTTTTCTAGTCCTGCAGGGAGAGTCCAACATTTAATAAATAAAACAAATGATTTCAGAATAATAAATCAAGCTCATCGGACACTGGAATTATCATAATTTTTTTTTTCAAGGGTACATTAATTTCATCGAACAGATTACTGTTATGCGTTCGTCGACTGAAACGATGACATATTGTGTGTAATTATGTATCCCCTGAGTTCATGAAAACTTCATGGTTGTCAAAAGGGACTACAAAGAAAGAAGAAAAAAATGGAAATCTTAAGAATACGGCCAGTTTGTGGACGAGGGGCGAATGGTGCCGTGACATGTGCTGATATTTCACACGGAAAAACTGATCAACAACATTAGTGAAAAGAACTTTTTAAGCGAATCGATACGATCTTAACAAGACACTTTGCAGTACAATTTCAAAGGTGAACCAGAAAGTGCGAAAATAGAAAAATGAAACCCGGTGAATTTCAGAAGTCTATAATACAAAAGAGTACAAAAGGAAAAATATTGAAAAATTTTACAATCATTTCTATTTCATTTGCCTGTAAATACTTGTGGTCTAAACGGTACAATCTAACAGTTTAAAGAAGATAGTGTAGGGGTGACCTTTATCGTTTCCAAACCTGAATTTCGTTTAGGATGAGTCTCAGCCAGTCAATATCCACTTGGTCTAACGCTTGTTGATCTAATTCCCAGACTGTCTTGCACCACTTTTGGTCATGTACGTTTCAGCATGCCAATGTATATTTGTCATAGCGAAAAAACGGAAAACCTACCTTTCTGTCGGTAGAATTGTCCTCATCGTGTACTTCAGGACCTGAGGCAACAGCTACGAAACAAAATGAAGCCAGACACGTACTTCCTCATATCAGACGCCTATGAGCTAGTGTTATGCCTTACTGTACTCTCCTTATCGTAACATCTCATAGACAGCTTGAGGGGGTTGTCTCAATTGAGCATGAGGTAAAGGCGCGCGCCTGTGAAAATCTGTGAAAAAAATGGCTTACCAATAGCTTTCTTTACCAGTGTGTTCATAAAGGTGTCTACTAACACCTCTCAATTAGTTCCAACCCAAATCCTTGTGGAAAATTCTGGGGAGCCAATCAAAGTTGGGCACCCGGAGGGGGGCGGGGCAAAAATGGAAAAATATATTTTTTTCCCAATATAGGCGTGTGAGATGTCTAACTATGGGTTTCTGGGGGTGATGAATCGATTCCAACCATTAGTTTTGAGTAAAAACTACTATTTGACAGCAAAATAGGCCACGCCTCCTTTTTGCCCCTGCCGAAATACGTAAATATTGGTATTTTACACATATCTCATTGGGTTGATATGGTGGGTTTTTAGGGTGCACTGAAAACATTTATGTGCGATGGGAAGTAGTTGTTCCATTTCTCTTATATCCATTGCACCAAATATAATCCTATTACTGCCATGACTACTGTAAATACTTATTAAATGGTGGATTCTCGATAAGTTCGAACCAACATCGGTGTGGAACAAAACGGGGGGGGGGGAACAGCTAAACCTAGGCAAAAAGGGGGGAATCAAACCATGGGAAAATCATTTTTTTTTCCAGTGTTAGTAAGTGAGATGTCTAATCAGGGATTTTTGGGGGTGCTGAATGGATTCGAAACATTAGTTCTGAGTAAAAACTACTACCTGACCACTAAAATAGGCCATGCCTACTTCTTGCACCCGCCGAATCATGTACTATTGGTATTTATACGTATCTCAATGAGTTTGTAATTACAGTGAGTTCTTTAGAATGCTGAATTGAGGTCTATCATTGAATTTGAGCTATACCCACTCTAAAAACAGTGTGCAAAACACTGCAACATACACTGTAAGTGTGCAATTGGAAGGGTTTGTCGTTTCCACTTCTCTTACTCCATTATGCACCATTATAATCCAACAGAAATGTATCTCAATATTAAAACCATGGTACTTTACCTACTCCCCGACATCTCCCTCACTGCTCTCATCAGCTGTTTGGTTGATATTCTGGCAAGAGTTACCATGACATGTGCCGCAAGCAGAAAAATACTTGACTCCTTGCTTTTTTACAACAGCACCTAAGTGTGCTACAGTCCCCTCACAGTTGCAGCTGACAAACTTCAGAAGATAGTCCTTTGCGATGGGGTCTGTTGAAGGGACCGGTGCGTAACCTGGGTCACCGAGCTCCATCCGTACTACAAGAAATTCAATGACGGAGTTTGCAACATTAGCCAATCTCTGGTTTGGAGATAAGCTCGTAGAGAATGCTGCGTTGCAGCTTCTGTTGTCAGGGGCAGTTTCTCAGGTTTGATGCTTCCAGCAGCAGTCCGCTTGCTGAAGATGTCAAAAAGATGTTTCTTTGGCTGTTGTGAGGAAGATGGGGTGGTTTGCAGCATGATGAATCAGCAAAACCATGATGTTGGTGTCCTCAGCCCTCACCTTAACAGGAGAATCTTTTGCCTCATCTAGAGCTGCCCGAACTACAGCAGTGTCTGCATCATCGTGGCATTGCTGTACACTGATCCCATTTCTACTGAATGTCTCAGCAAGCAGCAGAGTGAGCTAGGCCTTGTTGCTCTTGTTGTCGGAGAACTTTTCTCGTGGAACGACGCTTTTGATGTCTGGGCGAATCAGAAAGTCGCAGCATGCATTCTTTGTTCGTCTCAGGTGATCATGTCCTTAGTGGAGCTGCCGTATCCATCAAAGACCACAGTGATTTGGAGAAACTGGCTCTCCATGGACTTCACAAACCGGAAGTAGCTCCTGGCAATGTCCTTCCAGGTTAGGTTAGCCCCCCCCCCCCCCCCATTTGACGTTGTGCAAGAGCCACCCGCCATCAATCACCAGACTCGTGCAGGGGGTTTATTCAATGGGTTCCACAAATACCTTCCTAAATCTTGCAAGGGCAGCCTTGTCTGGCTTTCGCAACTTCTGGTCTTTGTTAAATAGAGACATTGGTGTTGGCGTCAACTCAAATCCAGAACCGTTTGTCCATTCATCTTGGCTAGCACTTCAGCAGCACTCCAGAGGACCCAGTCAACGCTGATCAGGTAGAGGAGGTTGGCAGAGCCATGCATGCAGGCCAAGATGAATGGACGAACGGTTCTTGATTCAATGGAAACTTAGCACAAGGTGAAGTCATTAGAGAGCCTCAGAAGTGGACCCAAAGTCGATTGAAAGAAGCTGGTTACTGACTCACTCAAGCTCTTCAACAGTCTAATCATCATCAGTGAGCGTGAAGTCAAGACCAAAGATGCTCTGTGATTTGAGTTGACGCCAACACCAATGTCTCTATTTGACAAAGACCAGAAGTTGCGAAAGCCAGACAAGGCTGCCCTAGCAAGATTTCTGAAGGCATTTGTGGAACCCGTTGAACAAACCCCCTGCACGAGTCTGTTGATTGATGGTGGGTGGCTCCTGCACAACTTCAAGTGGGAGGCTAACCTCACCTGGATGGGCATTGTCGAGAGCAACCTAAAGTTTGTGAAGTCCATGGGGAGCCAGTTTCTCCAAATCACCGTGGTCTTTGATGGATACGGCAGCTCCACTAAGGACATTCTGACATTCTGCGACATTCTGATTCGCCAAGACATCAAAAGCCTCGTTCCAAGAGAAAAGTTCCTCGACAACAATTTAGAGCAACAAGGCCCAGCTCATTCTGCTGCTTGCTGAGACATTCAGTAGAAATGGGATCAGTGTACAGCAATGCCACGATGATGCAGACGTTGCTATAGTCCGGGCAGCTCTAGATGAGGCAAAAGATTCTCCTATTGAGGTGAGGGTTGAGGACACCGACATCATGGTTTTGTTGATTCATCATGCTGCAGACCACCCCATCTTCCTCACAACAGCCAAAGAAACATCTTATGAAATCGCAAAGATCAGGGAGGCCCTCCAAGAGAGTTACCGGAAGTATTTGATCTTCTTGCACAGCTTCTCCGGCTGCGATACAGACGGTCAGCGATTTCTGGGCAGCAGATCAACTTTGATAAACAAGCTCTGCGAGACTGACAAGGCGGAAAGGGCCATGGATGTGTTTCTGGACATCCGAGCAAAGAAAGATGATATCATTAAAGTTGGCTGTGAATCATTTAAGCTCATGCTCCATGGAAAACCACCCAAAGACTTGGGAGACTTGACATTTGACATCTTCAGCAAGCGGGCTGCTGCTGGGAGCATTAAACCTGAGAAACTGCCCCTGACAACAGAAGCTGCAGCGCAGCATTCTCTACGAGCTTATCTCCAAACCAGAGATTGGCTAATGTTGCAAACTCCATCATTGGATATCTTAGAGTACGGATGGAAGCTCAGTGACCAAGGTTGCGCACCGGCCCCTTCAACAGACCCCATCGCAAAGGACTATCTTCTGAAGTTTGTCAGCTGCAACTGTGAGGGGATTGTAGCACACTTAGTTGCTGTTGTAAAAAGCAAGGAGTCAAGTGTATTTCTGCTTGCGGCAAATGTCGTGGTAACTCTTGCTAGAATATCAACCAAACAGCTGATGACAGCAATGAGGGAGATGTCGGGGAGTAGGGTAAAGTACCATGGTTTTAATATTGAGATACATTTCTGTTGGATGATAATGGGGCATAATGGAAGTAAGAGAAGTGGAAACGACTAACCCTTCCAATTGCACACTTACAGTGTATGTTGCAGTGTTTTGCACACTGTTTTTAGAGTGGGTATAGCTCAAATTCAATGATAGACCTCAATTCAGCATTCTAAAGAACTCACTGTAATTACAAACTCATTGAGATACGTATAAAATACCAATAATACATGATTCGGCGGGTGCAAAAAGTACGCGTGGCCTATTTTAATGGTCAGGTAGTAGTTTTTACTCAAAACTAATGTTTAGAATCCATTCAGCACCCACAGAAACCGCTAATTAGACATCTCACATGCTAATACTTAAAAAAATCCCACTGTTTTACACCCCCCCCCTTTGTTGCCTAGGTTTATCTGCCCCCCCCCCCCCGCCGTTTTTTTCCACACGGATGTTGGTTCGAACTCATTGAGAATTAAACATTTAATAAGTATTTACAGCAGTAATAGGATTTTGGTGTAATGGATATAAGAGAAATGGGAACGACTACTTCCCATCGCACATAAATGTTTTCAGTGCACCCTAAAAACCCACCATATCAACCCAATGAGATATGCATAAAAATACCAATATATACGTATTTCGGCAGGGGCAAAAGGAGGCGTGGCCTATTTTACTGTCAAATAGTAGTTTTTTACTTAAAACTAATGGTTGGAATCGATTCAGCACACCCAGAAACCCCTAGTTAGACATATCACACGCCTATATTGGGTTAAAAAAAAAATTCCATTTTTGCCCCGCCCCCCTCCGGATGCCCAACTTTGATTGGCTCCCCAGAATTTTCCACAAGGATTTGGGTTGGAACTAATTGAGAGGTGTTAGTAGACACCTTTATGAACACACTGGTAAAGAAAGCTATTAGTAAGCAATTTTTTCACAGATGGTCCAGAGATTTTCTAAAATGCCCTAACTAAGCCAGGGTAAAACGAAAAAGAAGGAACTGGCTGGTACTTGGGAAAGCGATTGGCATTTGTAACGATGGAGCAAAGCAAGGTCCATACAGTCATTCTGGAGCCCCAGAATGTGGCAAAAAAAAAAAAATGTCTATACGAGACATATTAGTGTTTAGTGTCAGATTACAAATAAGGTTCTTTACAACGGAATTATGGTATATTGATATTTCAGGAAAGTACATATCTGTATAAATGTTTAAAAGGAATCTACGAAAAAAAGAGTAAAACTCCTTGGTGCAACACTGTTTGCTTGTTTATGTGCTTGTAAGGCGGAGATGTAAAACTAGCGTAACAATGCAGGCGAACAGTTAATAATACAGAGTGATAAAACATAGAATGAATGAAATCTAATCAAATACGAAATAAGATAACAGGGACACATTTTATTGTAAAGCTTAATTTTTAACAAAAAAATGCATATTTCCTTGAAACATGATTATTCCAAAATGCTTTTTAAGAATCCAAGTGCGCACAATGAACAAGAATTATTTCTTCTGAAAAAAAAAACTCACCGACAATTATGAAAAAAAACCCGACTTACACTGTCTAGCTCAGTATGCATTCGTCTGAATACACATCCGAACACACCCCCTGCAAAGTAGATGTACCAAGGAACTTCTTGTTTCTTGATTGCACAATGGGCAAGAGCACAAAAGCTTGACTCGGCTCACGTTTCACTACAGATGCAGAGAAGCCAAAGGGGCAAGCAACCCTATAGATCTGTCAAGGAGGCGGCTAGGGCTGGCAGCAACGACTTGAATGCTAGCAATTTTGATGATAAATTTCAGGATATTTCTTCGCCATATGTCACTGTTAATCAATTAAAGTCCAAAGATGTTAGCGAAAAGTTCTCCCTGATGCATATGAATATAAGAAGTTTAAATAAAAATTTTGAAAATTTGCGTATTCTTTTTGATAATTTCATAGACTCATTTTTTTTCTGTAATTGGGCTTACAGAAACATGGCACACTGATAATACTGCCTCTTTATCTAATCTCCCAGGATATCATTTGATAAATAACGACAGATACAATAGAAGTGGTGGGGGTGTTGCTCTCTATGTTAAATCCAACTTTGATTTTTTTCATTCGAAAAGATATATGGAAAGTTTTTTTGAATCCTTATTTATAGAAATCAAAGTGCCTAATCGGAAAGATATTTTATTAGGCGTATATATACAGGCCCCCTGACGCTAATATAAAATAATTTTTTGATTATTTTAATGAATTACTACAAGAATCTTCAGTTTTGAATAAGGAATGTTATTTAATGGGTGACTTTAATATTGATTTAAGTAAATGTAATGATTTTTATTATCCCGAGGAATTTCTCAATATCATGCTCTCTGCATATTTCTCACCTTTGATTTCAAAACCAACCCGTGTAACAGAACAATCTGCCACTTTAAAAGATAATATTTTTTGTAATGTAAACCCTCTTCCTGATTCTGCTATTATACTTACGGATATATCTGATCATTATACTAGTTATATGTCTTCATCCTTACAGTTAAAGACTAAAATAGCTCAGAATTATGAAAGAAGGCGTAAGTTTACACCTCAGAATATAGCCCGGTTTCAAGAATCTTTGATGGAAATTGACTGGTCTGACTTATATGTGGTGCAAGATACGGATGTAGCTTATGAAATTTTTATAAATAAGATTGTTACTTTGTTAGATACACATATTCCATTAGTTAAAAAGAAGTTGGGTAGTTATAAACGTGATCCAAGATTGCCATGGGTGTCAAAGTCATCATTACATTCAATTAATCGCAAAAATAATTTGTATTATGTAAGTAAGGCTAAAAGAAAACACAGCAATCCCGTGATAAGTATACTGCATATAAAAATACTCTCACTGTATATTGCGTAAAGAAAAAGGGATTTATCATATGAGAAAATTAGATTTGTTTAAAAATTCATATGCGTAATACTTGAAAATTGATAAATGAAACATTAAATAAGCATAAGGAAAGAAATGTTATTTCTAAAACTAAGAATGATGGATTTGAAATAAAAGATTTACGTATGATAGCAGAAATATTTAATTCACATTTTTAAACTGTTGGCCAGAATCGTTGTGCAAATATTCCGTTGTCTACTAAAGAATTTTATGATTACCTGGACGTAGGCAATCAAAATTCAATCTTTTTTTCCCCTGTAACAGTATATGAGATTTTAGATATTGTTCATAATTTGCCTTCTAAAAGAAGTTCTGGTTATGATGATATTGATAATATACTGTTAAAAAATATGATACCTTATATTGTTGATCCTTTGTTTCATATTTTTAATCTATCAATATCACAAGAGCAGGTACCAGATGTTATGAAAATATCAAAAATAGTTCCAATTTTTAAAAAGGGTAATAGGGAAAAATGGAATAATTACAGACCTATTTCACTTTTGCCTAATATATCTCAAATATTAGAAAAGATAATATATTCTCGAGTTATAGATTTTTTAAATAGAAATGACATTTTGTCAAAATATCAATTTGGATTTCGCAAGAAACATAGCACAGCACATGGAATATTATCTTTCACTGAAAAAGTATCTCGAGCAATTGATAAGTTTCAACATACTGCAGGAATCTTCCTGGACCTGTCCAAGGCCTTCGACACGATTAACCACGACATTCTTCTTTATAAACTTAATCATTATGGTATACGTGGGAAGGCCTTGGAGTGGTTCAGAAGCTATTTGAAAGACAGAAAACAATTTGTTTGTATAAACAATGCAAACTCTTCTTTGCGCTCAGTTGATTGTGGAGTTCCACAAGGAAGTATACTAGGGCCGTTACTTTTTATTATCTACATCAATGATTTTCCAAAATCTTCAAATGTTCTTTCTTCTATATTATTTGCAGATGATTCTAATCTTTTCTTTTCTCATTCAAATCCTCACACATTAGTTGATGTCATGAATATAGAATTGAACAAGATAATGCAATGGCTAAGAGCAAATAGATTATCGCTTAATTTGCAGAAAACAAATGTGATGTTGTTTAGTTATACCCTGGATAAATTGCCACATGATATAATTTTTGAAAATGAAGTGATAAAACAGGTTTATTCTGTTAGATTTCTTGGTGTAACTGTAGACAGTATGCTCTCTTGGAAACAGCATATAGATTGTATATGCCGCACTATTTCCAGTAACATAGGTGTAATTAATAAAGTAAAGTTTTGTTTTCCTGTTAAAAAGTTGCTAATGTTATATTCAACGTTAATTTTACCTTATTTAACGTATGGAATTATAGTATGGGGAAATACACATTCAACTTATTTGGATAGATTATTTTTGTTACAAAAAAGCACTTCGAGTAATATGTAATACCTCCAAATATTCCCATACTGACGGATTATTTGTGGAGAATAAGGTTTTGAATGTAAGGGATTTGTATTATTATTACCTTGGTCAATTTATGTACAGTTTGTATAATAATTCACTTCCTTTAGTTTTTGAAAATATGTTTAATAAGAATAAAAATATTCATAAATACCCCACTCGTCAAACAGATGAGTATCATTTGCCCCTTACCCGAACTCTATTTACAAAATCCACGTTTATCTACAGTGGCCCAAAATTTTGGAGTTCCCTTGAGAAAAATATAACAGATTCTATTAGTTTGAAATCATTCTCTAGTAATCTAAAGAAATATTTGATTAGCTCATATGTACCCCATGATTAGTTTGACTGTTTGAAATTGTTGTTCTCTTTTCTTAATAATAATCTGCATGCTTTCAAAAAAAAATTATCAAGTTTTCCCTCCTTACCATCAAAAGTGGATGTTTTTCTTTTTGGAAGGGGTAAGGGACTGTTGATATATATATATATATATATATATATATATATATATATATATCATCATATATTTATATACCTATCACGGTTTGATTTAGAACCTTCTTATAATGCAATGTAATTCGAAAATTTTGATGCAGTTTCTTGCGTATATTGGTTATGTCCGCTGTGTATTGTCTTTCATATGCCGGTGACCATACATCTTGCCACTTCAGGACATGTCATTGCGACTAGTCATGACGTACACAACAGACGCAACACAGACCAAACATGGCCAGACACTCATAATCGCGGACATTATTGGCATTCTTATGTTTTCTGGAATCGGTTGGACCCATTATTGACATCCTTCATTTCTATTTTGTCGCTGGTTGTTGACAACGAATGCGGAATTTTTATTCCAACGCGTCATTTCACTCAAGAAAGCACCGTGATTGTTATACCGTGTGAATAGAGGTGTTTGTTCAATTATTGTTAACTTTTGTTGACATTATCTACATGATAATCTGTGAACGTGCTTCTATGATACTCTGTATAGTGCGTATCAAAAAAAAAGTAATCTCAATTTAGAGGGCTAGCGTTTCAAAATTGTCAACTACGGAGAGGGCAATATCAGTTGGGCGGGAAGGAGAACACTTCTGCTTTCGATTTAGTACATAATTTTGCTGTTGTATGTCATGCATGACTGAGCATATTAATTTTAAAGACAACAATGGGAAGTATCACTCTTTCCATGTTTGAGTGTTATCATGAAGGAACATCGAATGTCTTCCTGAAGATCTGTCAAATAAAATGGCCAGCATGCATGCGGTGCACGTCACGAGACCGACACCCACGCGTCATACAGCCTACGGGTTATACAGCCCTTACAGCCCATGAGTTCGACACTAAGCAAACAAGGTCCACGAGACCGATATATTAAACCCCGTGTTGTATCTGTCGAACTCGTGGGCTGTTTTACCTGGTGTCGGTACCATTGGCTTTATTTTCTATAACAGTGTCGAACTCGTGGGCTGTATGACTCGTGGGTGTTGATCTTGTGGGATGACCCCGCATGCATGACTGCAGAGTTGTGTTAGGGTTTCCTCTAACTGTTTGTGGTCCATAACCTTTAAAATAGCCATCTGTCCAATAGCTGCGTAACTCCCACAAAGTAGAAAAACCCACACAGTCTATTTTCTTTGTACATGCACAATTACATTCAACGCATAGCTCGCAGCGACAGACCATGTTTTGAATATGATCACAGAAAAATGGATTGTGTGGTTGGGACTTTGTGCAACGGGACTGACCAGGTTATCCGACAGGAGGCCATGTTGAAGATTAGAGATATGGATCATAAAAAGTAAGAGGAAACCCTATAGACATGAACCTGCAGTTGTGCAGGCTGGCCTGTTTACTTGACCACTTTCATTGATATCTTATACATTTCAGTGAGATTCGGAAAGAGTGCAACTTGTTCAGTCATGCATTACATTTATCAACATGATTATGTAACTACAGGAGCAGAAGAGTTCCCCTTTCCTCACAACCAATATTATGCCATCCCTGGTTGACAATTATGACACAGTATACCTCGTAAGTTGGACTACCCCTTTTTTGATACGGACTGTATCATTATTCCTCAATTGTGAAGGGAAAAAAAAATCAAACAAAAGCCAAACATAGTGAAATTTACAAAAATTGTGGGGAAATCCCTGTTCTTTCAAATGAACGATCAAAGCTCTCTGCATGACGTTATGACATTGTGTACTTGTGGCGTAGGGTTATGTGCGTATGCAGTTCATGTTCCTCATAAGTAATGTTACACGTGGGCTACCACAGTCAGACAGACGCAACCGAAATATTCGCAGATGATTGGTTTTTTTTCCCCCAGTTATTACTTTGATAACAATATATACGTCAGGTAGTCTATTTTGTAATTGGGCATTGATTTAGGACTAAGAGCGTGTTAAACAAGAAATACACATTTAATAACATTAATACATTGTATGTTTTGATTTTGAAAAATGTAATATGATACTTGTCTTGAAAGCCGAATAAATAATAATAATAATAATAATAATGATAAAATATTTCACTACAGGGTTATTTCACATTCTTGTCATCTTTGTCTCTCATTTATTCATTTTTTCTACTTCTTTGGTCAAAATGTGACCTTTTAAAAGAGAATTATTGAGTAAGAGTTCTCATGTGTTCTCACAAAGTAGCACTTCTTGTCATAACAATGAGATGATGAGATAATCTTATGATATGAACTCTGAATCTACCATTTTTTTCAAACACAATTATTTTTTTCAGCAGGGTTTTTTTTCTCTATGATTTGCCAACTACAAAACCTTTTCCCCCTAGACGTCTTCATTCTTCCAGTCTTCAGTTATCACAACACAACAATAATCACTTTATCTCCTTGAGAAGGAAACAAGGTCTCCTTGTTGTTGTTGTTGTTATTATTTACATAAAGATGGGACAAATGATTGGGAGATGTTCACTATTTCGCAGATTTGTTGATCCGAATATCAAGTGGGTGTATTCCAAAACACTTGAAGTCCGTATGCCTGTAGGCCTACATGTTCGTTAATTCGAACATGTTCAAACAAATCGTGGGAATATCGAATTTTATTTCGTTTTTGTATTAACGAATCTTCAAACTTTTCAGACCTTTCAGACTTTCTTACCTTTTTTCTCTAGATTAACAAACCTGCGGAATAATACGCTGTAATTAGAAATCTAATAATTTCACGATGTAAAATTCATTTAAAACAATAATACTGAGCGTGTATGATACTAAAATCAACATAGAGTGTATAACTCGTGCAATTGATGTAAAAGTACATCAAGTACAATAGCAAAAGTGTAAATGTTCAATTTACAATTTATCCATTATGAATTATTCTAGCTGTAAACAGAAATTTCATAATTACACGAGGTAAAATTTATTCAAAATACCAGTACTAAGCGTGTGCAACACCAAAATTAACATAGTGAGTAAATCGTGCATTTCATATAAAAAGTACATCAAGTACAATAAAAAAAGCACAAACATTCAATTGACAATTTAACCATTATGAAATACAAGGAATTTGTCCTTTAAAGTCAAAAGCATTCAAGAGGCGTTTTGTTTTACGTGTTGAAACACTAAAGAAACGAATTCAAAGAACGAGATGACTAAAAAGCAGGACTGAAGCAGCAGCAACTTGTCGGATGGAGCAGACATGTCCTCATAATTCGTGGTCAAAATATAGGATCATTTTTTCCATGTTCTCGTCAAATTGTAGCCAACTTTATATTCTACGCTAATATTAAGACATCAAAAATGTGCGACGATGAATGAAGTCAAAATTTCCTTTCTCTCATGATCCCAATTTAATCTATGACCTCTGATCACGGTTATCGGACTTGAAAGTCATATTCAGCCACTTCTTCAAATTTTCTGGAATATAATATGTCAAGGGTGAGTAGAGATTCTAAGACGAGTGGAGCATTGACCTGTATTATACAGGCTATAGATTTGTTTTGACATTCGTAGCAACAGCTGATCGATTAAAATTCATGTTTCAACTCTTATCCTTTTTTTTTAATAACAGAGCTGTGTCTGTATATCTTGTATTTTGGGGGGCAATTTACCTAGTTTATCTGGTAGTTCAATAGTTAGTTATCGTCTATGTGGAGAATGAATGCAAACTGCAAGCCCAGCTTTTTAGCGATTGAGCAATCTTAGATCGGTATTCATCATAAAAATCTCATCTTTTGTATTTCAGTTTTACACAGCATTTTCCTTTATTACAATGTTGTATATACTGAGTTTGTTTAACTGTGTGTCTTCAAATGTGTTATTACAATTGAATTTTTTCTTTTTTTAATGAACTAAATGACATGATAATGAAATCATATAACACCTGGTAATATTCAAGTTGTTTTTGTACAGTAATGACATAAATGTACTGAGACAAGGAGACAAGTATAAAGAACAAGGATTATAAAATGGGAGGCGTGTCTTGAAATCGGGGTATGAATGCCCCTCCCCTTCATATATATATATATATATATATATATATATATATATATATGCATATATATAAATAATACACCCACAAGGAAAGGAATGGTATTCCTGTTTCGGCTTTTTCAGACTTTTGCTACTCATTGACAGATGATTCATATAGCGCATGTCGAAATATGTTGTGCTATGGTCTATGTTACTCTTATAATTGCATTTCATGAAAGCAAATTCAGGTAAATGATAATTTGCATCACATATGAATACCCCAGATATAATTCTCTCAAGATTATTAATAAAAATACTATTGATAAGTGTTGATGACTGCGCTGTTATTCTGGTGGGTTTTGAAATCAGGGGAAAGGGAATATGATCAAAACATATTGATGTATAGGCATCCAACGTGGAGAAAAACAAATAAACATTTAAATCCCCAACCACGCAACAATTTTTCTTTTCTCTTTTTATATTTGTATCTATTCATATTCCACAAAAATTCAAACAAATTCAAACAAATTCAAACAAACAAAAATTCAAACAAATGTTTCGTAATAATCATGTTACTTTCCATTTTGGAAAAACAATATTCATAATCTACATACAGATTGCAATACATACCAATAAATCTAATAAAGAAATCAGTCTAATTTCGATTCCTGAAATGCTTCGAGCCCAAAACTTAATAAATGAAATGAACTAAAACATTAACTTTGATTGGCCAAAAAAGTTGCCTCAAGTTCAAGGTGTCAGTGCAGTTCTCTATGTCGCTGGTGTCGTGTTGTGGATCACGATTGATGAGGCGATCGATCATGAGTTTATGACGTCTGGTACTATTTTTAGAAAAACGCACGACCCTTTTTTTAAATCTGCGCTGTAAAATCATGGAGGTCCCCAGTGAAATAAATCCTATAGCAACAAAAGCAAGCAAGTAAGCAAACAAGCAAACAAACAAATAAACCTAAAATCCAACCACTCAAATAAACAAACAAACAAATAAACAAACAAAATAGACAAACGAACTAACCAAAACAAAAAAAAAACCTAATTTATCAAAAATGTTTAAAGTAAATACAAAAATTAATACAAAATAGTATGCAAATACAGAATGAAACAAAAGTGCTTGAAATAGAAAGGAATGCTTTCATCTCAGCCCCTCCTCATCCTGCTCCTCCTCTTCCTCACCCCCCCCCCCCCCCCCCACCCGGCCATGCAAGCACCGGATCACTGCAGTATAGGAACTATAACAGAAATGTCAGTATGGTAGGCCTATGCCTCCGCCATGATCGCATTATTCTCCCATTTAGGTCTGTTGGACATTTTGACAGTGTGTACGAGACGACATCCAGTTTCACACGATTATAGTAAGCAAATAATCAACGTTGGTGCAGGTGATGGGACAAACTACCACTTCCGAGGCAATCTGTGGGGTGTTGCAAGAAGGTTGCAATCAATTGCAAATAATTGCTAATTTTGAAACAACCATTCTGATTGGCTCAGGGTCTGCCCTTTTAAGAAGACATGCATGCAGCAATGATTTTGATTGGCCAGTAACAATCAGTTGCAACTTGCAATCGATTGCAACTTTCTTGCAACACTCCACTGGATGTAGCTATTTCCGCAGCCCAGGTGAGGAAAGATAGCGTACACATTCAGATCGCCGAGGAAGTGATAGTTTGCCTCATTGCCTGAAACCAAAAGTTGGTTATTTGCTTTATATTCCACATCTAGGGTCCTAGATATT
This sequence comes from Diadema antillarum, assembly GCF_040938485.1. Lineage (NCBI taxonomy): Eukaryota > Metazoa > Echinodermata > Echinoidea > Diadematoida > Diadematidae > Diadema > Diadema antillarum. Next base: position 1,454,778 of record NW_027270892.1, on the reverse strand, counting down.
CCCATTTTATTCCACATCTGAAACCGTTTTAGCTGTCTTGAGGTATCCTCAGGGCTTCGGCTACGTACAGTAGTTTACTTTAGACGTATGGTATGCGCGTAGATGACAAAACTTTCCGCACCCCGTGTGGGGCACCGAAATAAAAGTGCGTTGCACTGTGGTCTATCACTAACTTGACCCAGGTTAAAGTGCAACGCACTTTTATTTCGCGCGTAATCAACATTATTGTAAGTTGTATCACGCGTTAGGACTGTGTGGACTAAAAGATCAGTGAAACAAAAGGACTATCATCATAGAGTGTAATGAACTTTTCTTCTCAGGTGATGTCATGGGCAAAACTGCTTTGTTTTTACGCTTTTATCACGTGATCAGCTCTTGACCAATCCTATAGCAAGATTCTTAGTATGTGGAATATAAACCGTTATAATTTCTGTAATGTGTAATTTATTGTGGATGTTTCTTTTCATTTCATTTATTTCATTTCCAACAACATTTTCATACACAAAATAACCCAACATCAATGCAATGTAGTAACAAAGAAAAATACGTGAAGTTGACAATACTACGCATCACAAAAGCAAAGTAAACAATGAACATTGAATTGAAACTAAAGTTGCAGGAAATGGAGGAGACATGCTAAAAAGCTAAGCTTGTATTTTGCAGTCTCCTCGTGGACAAAAAGAGTAAATAACATCAAAAAGCAATTAGCTAGACATAATATGAAAGGTGTACAACACATACAGACCTATACATATAAACAAACAAACAGACGGACAAACAAACACAAGCAACCTCTCTTGTAAAGAGAAAGATAGAGAGAGAAAAACAAAACACAGTAAAGGAAAAAGAGGAAAAGAGGAAATTATTTTGAAAGAAGAAACAGCCTATTATAGTAACGTAGTTATAGTATAGTATAGTATAGTATAGTATAGTATAGTATAGTATAGTAGTTCTTACAGCCTATTATAGTAACGAAGGGTTTCATTTACCTGGTCCCTCCCATCAAGTTCCATAGGACAATGTAGGATGCAGGAATTGTTGTTGCTATAGCCTCCGGCAAGCTTTGTTGTCAAGGGTAACTTTTGTGAACAAAGCATACATAAAATCTGAATGTACTACAGAACCTGATTATTGGTAATCAATGTAATAATTATCGAAATGACGATATGAAAGTTGTTGTTGTTGTTTTTTGGCATTACCACAAGGCCCAAATGTGTCTAGAGTTTATACGTTCCTTACTTTTGAAAACGTTCCGCCGGCCCTGAGATGTCTAGTTTTCATGACAATACATAAAGGTATTTTCAAAATATGGGGTCAAACAGTAACACATTATCATTTAACTCAATGGCCAAATCGTTTATTAAAGAATCATTGTGCAGTGATATAGATCTAGTTTAACTAATGCACTTAGTAATTTTCAGGCAAAGAGAAACTGTAATTTCAGCAAAGCAGATATTTTTTCACTTAACCTTTGACCTTTGAACGTTGACCCCGTGGCCCAAACTTTTTCTATATAGATTCTTCAACTGTATGATAAAAATAGTGATAATGTACACGCTAAATTTCACAAAGAATACCTTCAGGCATTGCAAAGATATAGGGGGAAATAGTGACGTTTTGAAGAATGTGACCGTAATATTTGACCTCGAGCATGTGCTGCCAAATGTCGATACGCACAACTTCGTCCATCCATACATATCCCAAAAGATCTATAGCGTAGGATCTTTGATATGCCAAGTTTTATTTGGATACCTGAAACGGTTTTATACACTCTCAACAAAAACGAAAACAAAACACGCATAAGTGCAGAAAAGAACAGATATGGATCAATTCAACAGACCGCATGAGAAAAATGTAATTGTTTTTTATCTCTTTAATCCCATTTTAAAACGACATGGTATAACTGCAAAAATAAGGATCACTATTCCAAAGGAAGCTACAAACCTACCTGAATACCAAATTAAAAGTCCCTAAATGTTTATGTCACATTTTGAGAATGTCTGTCTGAATTTATGATATACGCGTTAGAAAAAAAAATATGATTCGGGTACGATATGATTCACAATATGACAATAAATTACAGCCATAATAGACCTGTGATTTATTAATCTATTATCGTTACTTCTGGTATAGCAGTGGTAACGCTCTGTAGTTGCGCTCTGATGGTAACGGTTTAAAAACTAAACCAAACGCTATATATGCATCTATATAGCATACCCGGAGTCTATCATGATACCATAGTCAGAGTGTCGAACCTATTATGCAATGTAATAATCATACAATCATTTCTAAATAACAAGTCACGCGCAATAAGGCCAAAGAAAAAAATACAGCAAAAAAAAAAATGAAGCGTCTTATTATGATGTATTAATGTATACATCATTTAGATGGCTGAAAGGTGGTTTGAATATCATTTAGAATATATTTGATGTTTAGTGTATCGATACAGCAACTTAAAACGCTGGTATGATAACTGAAGTGTGATGTTCTCTGATAAAACGCCAATCCAATGCTGATAGACTCTGTGTAAAGTGGAGGAAACTCTACTTGAGATTATGCTCCATATGGTAAAATAAATTCTGGCCACACTTTACGTTCCCGACCTTACACATTGTAATATAGGACATGACGAAACAACGCTCACTTTGTAATGGTTAATGCAGGTTTAAGTAATAAATCTAAACCCAGTCATTTTGAAATGATTCTATAAAATAAACGTATAAGCATTTTGTGTAACGTCTACCCTTATTGACATCAGCCGAGCATCAGCTATCATGCATGCTGACATGTATAAACTCTTTCTATTTAATATAACGAACATCCATGATGTGTACACATAATAGGTCAGTGCTTTGGAAGTCAAGTATAGAAACATAAGATTTAGTGCATCGATACAGCAACTCAAACCGAACGCTACTTTGATAATCAAACGCTATATATATACATTTACATATCTGTTTAAAGTGGAAACTACTTAAGAATATGTTTTATTCTTAAAGAATGTTGAATACTATAAACTAAATTCAGAATATGAGCTTTGCGTTTCCAAATGTATATATTTTACACAGAACATAAAGAAATGAGGAACACGATAACTGTTCTAATCATTATTCTAAGAAAGTAACGAATCTAAAATCAATCATTCTAAAATTATTCTAAATAAACGTAAGCAATATGACTGTGTATAAAATCGTTTTCCCTTGTCGACATCAGCAGCAACTGCAATCTACCCTTCGGGACTTCCCGAAACAAGATGGAAACATGAAAAATATACTTGATCTTGGAGCTTTGAAATTCATATAGAACACGATATGACAGGACATATGATAGTTTGTAGGTGCTGTGAAAATCATTTAGAATACAATATTTAGTTCATTGATATAGAAACTCAAAACACTGGTATGACCATGAAATGTGGTGTGAAAATAGAATTATGATCTGATAAAACGCTACATCGATGGCATCTATTTAAAAGGGAGAAATTATACGCACGTAACTGCCTAAGATTAAATTCTGATTGCACAACCTATCATAGGGTGTAACGAAGGAAAATGCATGATTTTTTAATCATTGTCCAATGAAAGAATATGACAAATCTAAAAATATTCACCGTCACATTATACTAGGCTTATAAACGTAATGCAGTATGTGTAAACCTCTACTCTTGATGTAAGCTGTGCAACAATAACTTCTTGATATTTAGGCAATGCAAACATGACAGTTACATGATAGTTTATGGGCGCCTTGAAATTCAGTCAGAAATATTGAGAAATATGAGATCTAATTTTTTTTTGTATTTCTGGATTTTATTGATCAGATCGAGAAACATCGTGATTTTTCACAGGTCATATGACAAATACATTTTTGACATCACAAAACAAAAGTTTGATAGCATTCAATGATAGTAAAACTACCAGGCGTCTGATCCTTTTTTGGACTATAGTCTCTAACACACGTTAACACCAATAATTCTAGAATCGTATACACAGAAAACGAGGGGAAAAAAAAGAAAAAAGAAAAATAGCCTTCAATGGAAACACTAAAGATTACCAAAGACCACACAAAAACAAACCAAAGGAGCAAGAACACACACTACAATCTTTAAAACAAAAACAAAAAAAAACAAGAAAAACCAAAAATAAAGGTACTATTCACCTATAGCTCATTTATGCACTCTTCGTAACTTCCTTTCTACGAGTAGAAACTTAAACCTATATATGCATGTAGACTTATGATTATGATTCCATCATAAACTACGGAACTAAATTTTGATAACACTACATTCCAGATGATACATAATAGGACATAATGAAACAAAGTACATAATCGTTGATTTGTACACATTTTCAGGTTATAAGAATAATATGTAAACTACATGGATGTAACTCTGTATACCACATCAACTGATTAAAACGACTTTTCAAAGAAATCTATTGAAATCATTAATATGAAACATTGCATTACAGTAAACTAGAAACTCGCAAACCTCGCAGACTACATACATATCGATGAAACAAGATCTGTACTCTTTTAACAAAATACCGATAACTCTGATACAGTAACTACGTACTAAGCTCATGGCATTTTCAAAACGATCCCATATATTTTGATTATCGAATATCATGCTATCATAATTGCACCTTCATCCGACAATAGAAGCACAATCACTCTCGCAAGTTGAAAGTTCAAATTGAATCAAAGTTTAACATTATAATCCTATAACATTATTTCTATCTTATTCCTGATTGAACCTATGTGACCAGTTTCCTGTGATTTTGTTTGTTTTTGTTAGTTCTCTTATATATATATATATATATATATTTTTTTTTTTAGTTCTCTATTTTGGGTTCTTGTTTTAGTTCTGAGTTTTGATGTTGTTTACCATTTACTGGCAATGTACTCCGCCGGAGCCTGATGAGCAGTCATCGCAACGATATCCGTTAAGCAGGTCAACACATACGCCACTGGCACAAGGTGATGAAGCACATTTGTCGATATCTGTAAAAAATAAGAAGGCAAATATTGGATTAAAATGTAAAAAAAAAAAAAAAAAAATCTTGAAGACCTAATAGTGCAGAGCCAAATAAAAAAGCGCAATGAGTATACGTGATATTTGATATGATAATAACGATGATAAAATGCAGGGGTTTTCGGTCCATTTTAAACTTTCTCCAGACAATTTAACGTTTCAAGCAATGAATTTGGCCTGGAATGTGGAAGCGGTAAATGATCAGAATTCGAATTTCTTTAGCCTTTTAAAATCAGCAACTCAGTAATGTAATGCTAGAAACGCGTTCATTAGCCATGTTTGTTTGTTTTTGTAGGTTGATTGCAGAAATTTCTGAACAGAAATATTTCCCTGTTCTTATAAATACTTTTGATCGCGTAGAATTAAGATTGCGCGCTCTTATAATGAAAGTGCTTGCTGTTTATATTAAGTTAAATGAGCGATAGACACGATACCACTGGTATCATTTGAAGTTGAAAGACCACTCAAAGAAATTAATTTGCAACAAGTGTTTAATTTAACGGAAAATAATAATTAAATGTAATAATCTAAACATCTTATCTAAACAAAACTGAGGCAAGGAGAAGGACAGAGACAGAGACAACAATAGACACAAAGGCAGGGAAATACGGACACTGACATTGACAGGCACATCAACTTCGACTTATACAACAACAATAATACGGAACGGACACGTGGAATAAAGGGGTATTGTCGAGGGTGTACAAATGTATAAGAAATGGAAAATGGGGAACAACCATCAGGCAGTAAAGCGATATGTGCAGCTAGAGTGACAACAAGAAAAAGATAAAGACATAGACATAAACTACAATATAGAACGTATAAAGAGCAGGTGTAATTCTCAAACTGCAGGACACATTTTCACATGCTATATACGACAAAATCAAGCATCTATATACCATTCATATTATAACAAGAGACATATGGCATAAGGGAGAAAGAGAAAGAGGGTGTGTTTTTGTGTGTATGTGGGTGCGTGTGAGTGCAAATGTATGTGTGTTTGTGTGTGTGCGTGTGCACGAGAAAGGTCTGATGATAATCATTGTACACACAATCAGGGCGTGTCATACATAATGCATGTCATCTACGCGTGAGCAATTAAAAAAAGGGTGCTCTTTTGGTCGAAATCAACTCAGATCCCTACGATTTTAGTAGCTTTTATTTCAGATTTATAACATTGATTTGATTGGGAAAAGTAGAAGGTAGTCTTGTGCATTTTACGGCAAGAAAGGGCCTGTTGCGACACGGATTGTCGCCCCTACACGGATTGTCGCCTCCTGCTCGGGGCGACAATCCGTGACGGGCGTTGGCGGCACGGATTGTCGCCCCCGTCACGGATTGTCGCCTGGCGACAATCCGTGACGAGGGCTGGCGGCACGAATTGTCGCCCGCCCTCGAAGCACATTTTGCTGGGTACTATCGTTCTGGACATAATCATTGAAATACTAACACATAACTTACATGGCTACATCCATGCAAACATGCCATGTAAAAAGTCATGGTGAGGTTTCAAGGAAGTGTGAATGTGCGCGTGCACATGGTAATTTAGCGTCTGTTTGTGCGTGGGTGTGTGTGTGTGTGTGTGTGTGCGTGTGTGTGTGTGTGTGTATGATGGAAGAATGTGTTTATTATGTCAGTTTTTTGCGTATGTGTTTCTTAGCTGCGCGTGGGGAGGGATACCTACTCTCTAAAAAAAATCGAGTGAAAATATTCACTCTTAAAAGAGTGAATACAAAAAAGAGTGAATTTAGAGTGAAATTGGAGTGAATTTGAGTGAAAATGTTCATTTTCACTCGTTTTGGAGTGACCTCAGGGATCACTCCAAAATCTTCGAGTGATCCCTGAGGTCACTCCAAAACGAGTGAAAATGAACATTTTCACTCAAAATTCACTCCAATTTCACTCTAAATTCACTCTTTTTTGTATTCACTCTTTTAAGAGTGAATATTTTCACTCGGTTTTTTTAGAGAGTAGTAAGCTGTTGCTGGCATAAACGTTGATATTGATTTTATCAGCAGCTTTGAATTTGATGAGTTTGTTTGGCGGATTTGTATATGAATTCGGAGTGGAGCTTGCGTGCGGGCGGATGCTGCTTTTCTGCATACGGTCCATTATGTCTTATTTATCAACATTGGGAAGTCGTTTCATCAGGAAGGAATGTGGTATTGGTTCGGGTGTGCGTGTGTATGTGGGAAGGGGGCGGGTTACATTTTGTTATTGCAAAATTTTGTTATTCTGAAGGCTCATTCGTCCGAAGGCTCTTTATTCCGAAGGTTCGTTATTCCGAATTTCATTTTTGGATCAACGAACCTCTAGGTATAGGGAATTGTGTGTTTCGGATAAATGAAGCCTCGGAAAAAACGAAACTTCGGAATAACGAACCTTCGTGTGTGTGTGTGTGTGTGTGTGTGTGTGCGTGTGCGTGTGTGTGTGTGTGTGTATGCATTTGGGTTGGTGAATGTGGGTTTGGGATGATTTAGGTTTTGTTTAATCAGGGGTTGGTGGGTTGGGGATTGGATTTGAAGAAGGATAGTTATGAATGTACGACAGATGTTGGTAGGATTTAATATTTAGGATAGATATAGGCCCTAGGTTTGTTTCGGTTGGGGAGGGGGTGGTGGTAGGGTTTTTTATGACTGATTTCATTATAGATTTGTGTAATGTACTTGTGTTTTTTTTAATGTATATGCCCTTGTAAGTAAGAAGGTGCTACATGATCCAAACCAATGTATTCAAGGAATATAGGTTTGATATGGCCCTACATGTGAACACTTTCTCGTGAAGAAATTATTAGTAGGGTTGGTCTATAATCGAGTTATCTATCTCTCCGTATCGCCCCACATAATTTTTCACGTATGTTTTGTAAAAATGATCTGATGACAGCCAGAGATCCCCGGGTGTCCGCAGGAAAAAAAAAGACTTATTTGGACGTAACGGCGCGCCGGACGCAGAGCATTATGTGATTGGGGCCTGAAGCCCCAGTCATATAATGCTCTGCGTCCGGCGTTACGTCCAAAAAAGTCCTTTTTTCCGCGGACCCCAGCGGATCCTTTGCCGTCACCAGAAATGTGTACAAAACATGCGGGCAAAAAATGCGGGCGATACGGACAGATACGACCATATGCGAATACTTGCGTCCACTTGCGGATATTCTTACGAATTGGAACATTATAGTTCTGAACACTTGCGGAGAGTTGCGGATATTTTCGGATAGTTACGGATGGTTACAGATTGTTATTAATAATTATGGACAATTCGGTTTTCTCTTACGATTCCTGCTAAGTCAGTGTATTATGACAGCAAGGTTATCACATTTTGGACTGGTCTTACATTGTACACTGGGGAAAATTGAAATTGAATTACGTACAAGTTGTGAAAAAATCGTAATCCTTTAAAATTTGCTTCACAATAGTAAAAGATATATGAAATTTTGAACTTGAAGTTTGAATTTTGTTTGTGTAACTCAAATATGAATAAACGTCATAAATGTAAAGAATATAATTATATGACCGTGCATCACAAAACGAACAAAAAGTCGCACACACTGATTTTGTGTGAGGACTGAAAATAGGTGAAATGGGTCAACCGAGCCGATCTTGACTTGCCTACCCTGGGTAAATAAGGCCTTATCATTATCATTATTATTCTTATTATTCTTCTTCTTATTAATATTATTATCATTATTATTACATTGTATTATTAGTAATTTCAGTTTAATCTGATCATTTCCTCATTGTTGTTACTCCGGTGGTTTCCATCCTGTTTTTTGTCCCATTCATCGCACAACCAGCACGGCTTGACAAAAATTAAGCGCTTGAATAGACACTGTACTTCAGAGCCTCTTTTCTCAGTTTACACTTTTTCTAAGTGTGTGCATTCTTTCCACTATTTAGATAGGTTAGGAGAGTCCATTTGATTTGAGTAATCCATCATTTTAAAGCTTAAAGTCTGCTTTTTCAGAATATGCTCTCAACTAAAATTTCATGTGTGGCGACTTTTTGTGTGTTTTGTGGTGCAGGGTCACATATAACATCACTTTACCACAAATAAAATACAAAGTTAAACATTAGAGTAAGAAAATATTACTTGTAGTCATGGAATAGACAAACTGTGGTTACCCTGTCGTTGCTCAGCGATATTCATGACTTACTGGGTTATGTTAAGAAGATATTTATGATAAAGCAATGCTTATTAAATTTACAGAAAAAAAATACATCAGAACTTTCAAACACCCCTCCCACACCCAAGTACAATATCAAGTCATCTCTTGAAGTAATGTATTTTCTGTTTGAATTTCTTGTATGCATGTCATTTTGTAATGCACAGTAGAGTATATTATCTAGTAGCTGCGCAATATAAACGTCCTTTATTATTATTGTTATTACTATCATTATTATTATTATTATTATTATTATTATTATTATTATCATTATTACAGTGTATTGTTATTATTATTATTATTATTATTATTATTATTATTATCATTATTATTATTATTATTATTATTGTTATTATTATTATTATTATTATCATTATCATTATAAAAAATGTAATACACATTCGATGGAGCGTAAAGTGCATGGGTAAGACTATAGAGAAATAAATTCGTTCTCATTTTATATAGTTGCCCGTGTCCCACACCTTCCCCGGCCAGAAAGGTGAATAAAATGCTATCACCCCATCCCCTACCCAAAATATTGCTTTTTTCGAAAAATACACATTCGAAGAGTACAAGAAAAAAAAGTTCAGCACCAAGAGTCGAACAATGTCATGAGTATACATGGTATGGGTGCCACTTAAAATGACCATTAATTGTGGGAGAAATTTCATAATTTGACCATGCAGTTCTGCCTCTCCACCGCTCCGACTGTGTTGTAGCATTCCTTCAGGTAAAGGCGCTGCATCTTAGCAACAGAAGTAGTGTGCCTTCCCACGAGTCTCTGTGTTCCCATGCGAGTGGAAAACGGAAAAAGTCGAAGGACGTAATTGTCCGCAACATCCGTAGCTGTCCGTAAATATCCGTAAGCGGACGAAACTGTTGTGATACGTTAACTTGCGGTTAATTTCGGATACTTGCGGTGGACGTAAGCGAACGCAAACGGACGGAAGGTAAATTTTTTTGCGGATGGTCTGCGTCCAAGTCACGGGTAGTTACGTTCAGTTACGGATAGTTACGTTTGGTTACGGTTACTTGCGTAAGTTTGCGTCCGTGGCGTCCCTCTGCGAAATTTTGAACATTTCAAAATTTCGCAGGTTCGGCGACGTCATTTTGCGTTTCTTTACGGATGAGTTACGGACAGTTACGTCTACATACGTCCCTGCGGATGCCTGCGTCCACGCTGCGTCCCCCTGCGTCTACCCATTCGTATCTATCCGCGGCGGACGTAATCCATCGTAAAACACTGTGTGACTGGGGCATTACGTAGACACACGAACGCTCACACACAACACACATACGTAGGGCCTACGTAGCCCACGAACACCAAACCCCTCAGATACTCATGAAGGCACAAAACTGCGCCCACAAACACGCACCATCACATACCCTTTGATATACACATACGCCACTATATACCACATACACACGTAAGCATACAGGCACACGTATACACACAGACAAATAAACACTACCACTATACAACCACCACACATGCACAGTTTCTACATATTGTATTATTATACTCCAAACGCACACACACACACACACACATCATACCAAGTCACTTATTGTACGCACCTACAAATCATACACATCACATATCATGCAGCTCACAATACACACATACACACACACACACCCACACACGCACACACACACACACACACACGCATAACTTACCATCCCACCAAAGCTGAACACCGGAGGAACCATCCCGAGCCCGGGGCAACAATCCGTGTCGCAACAATTTTTTGGCATCACGAATTGTCGCCTTCGAGGTCAAAAACGGGGAACTGCACAAGCGTAACGGATTGTCGCCCCGAACCGGGGGCGACAATCCGTGTCGCAACAGGGCCTATTTTTCCAGAGGTTAATGGGAAAACTTGCTAGGCAATGATATCTCCTCATCTGGGCATTTCAACATTTCTAAGCGTATAAGCAGCATAAAAACGAAACAAGAAATTTAAGCGAGATTATTCAGCTGCGGTTTAACTGACTTATTAATTATCAGATTCCGGAAATGGGATGAATGACATAATGACAAAAAAAAGACTTCAAAGAAGTGCATACGATGGCATCAAGTTTCATAATGCTGTTTATCAATTACCTCACAATAAAATTGGTTCTTTTTTTTCTTTTCCTCTGGTAGGGCACGATGGGTTTCCAGCCATTATTCTTCTTCCGCTTACTTGTTCTTGACACATATTGACAACTAACATTTGCTTGTTATAGTTTGTGTTCCTTTGTTTCTTTGTTTTTATCTATGCGTTCTAGAATCCACTTTTCTGAACATTCGATTATCCTCATTTAGAACTCTGCTATGGCAGGGACACCTAAATTAGCAATGGGGAAAGGGTGCAACCCCAGTTACTGTTACGTGACCCCTGAAATACGCAGAATACTTTTAAAAAAAAATCAAATATCTACTTACCGAGACACTGCGGACCTGTAAATCCATCGCAGCACCTTGTAGTTGACATGTAAGCTGTCCTATAAAGCGTTCTGCAAAAGCAACAGTAGAAGTCACAAATCATGCAGAGTCGAAACATTCATGCCTACAAATCATAACAAACTTGATGTATCAAACAATCAGTCGGGTTCCATCTTGATACGGATATCGTTCACATTAGTGATGCACATCAGTGCTCTTTCTAAAGACGAAACGCCTAAACCTTAACTGTAAAGAACAATTCAAACGTTGGCGATGCGCGCCCGTCCTTTATTTTTCCTGAAAAAAAAAAGATAATAGCAACAAAAAAAAAGAAAATAAAAGGAGTGCCTGCCTCTCTTTAATTTCTGCACCAGAAAAATTTACACTGAATTTTCTTTCTTTTTCCTTTTTTTGTTTTGTTTTTTCTTGTGCACAGCTAAGACGATGAAACCCGGTAGTGGGTCAGCTGACTAAACCCTGAAGTAGCACCAGAAATATATATATATATATATTTTTGCCCACCCCTCCTTATGAAATTCCTAGATCCGATACTAATGTTGGAAACCTCAATTTTTTATCAATATTTGAATCTAATGTTCCTTTGAAAGTGAGGGACACTTTTTATTCATCAAGATTCTCTCTACTCGTGAATCTCTACCAAAAAGCCACAGCAAAAACACTAAAACAGAAAAAAAAACACAGAACAATTTTGTCCAACAGAAAGGGTATAAAAGAAGGTAAAAGTCCACAGTTCTTAACACATCACCATAGGCAAAATGAGTGTCGTTTGAGCTCTTCCCAATGACAGTTCATTTCTACCAACCTCTTCATAATACTACAGTTGCATACGATGATCCCCTTTGTTGAAGACTTTTCGACAAGGGCGTTACGATTATTTTATAAAGTATATCGTGCCGCTTATAGATGTTGACATTTTTGGATCACGCCTTTACAACAAAGTCGTATTTTGTTCTTTCTTTTGGAAAATATTATGTTGTTGTTTTTTATGAGCTTTCGTCATTTCTCATGATTCAGTAAAATTTGTCAGAGGACATAACGTGCACAAGTATAAAATAATGGTATGATGCTCAACATTTCGGGAGGATTGTTTTTAGAACAAAAAAACAAACAAAAACAAACGTACTGCTAAATCAAAAATACACATGTCTTTTAACGCAAATGAAACCCGTTTCACTAGGATAATAAATGAGCAATCGAACATCAGAGCATGCAAGTTTCAGCATGCAAACCAACGCCCAGCCTTTAAAATTGACATTCAATACTAAAACCAAAAAAAAAAAAAAAATGATGGTGGACAATTATAGGTTCTTTTTATCTACTAATCATTAAAATTATTATCAGAGGAGAGAAGTAAATTCCTGGTTACGTAACAACCCTTAAAAGTCCCTTACACACTTTCTAAACTTGCTTCACGGATCACCCCGGACCGTTGCTCCGGGATCATCCATGTTGTCTCCTGTGGTGCCGAGTAAACACCGGGGAGGCATCTTGCGTGATACTTGGCCCACCAGCATATCCATGGGGAAAAAGGACACAAATTAGTCTTGCTGAATTTAAACACCAGCCCTGAACTTTTCTAAGGATCAGGAATAGGGAGTTACGGACTGGTTGAAGGTCCAATAAATTGCTTTACAGTCAGTCCCCCGTCAGTATTGCAATATGCACGGGACGCTTTTGTTAACCACTTTTGAAAATTAAAGAGTATACAATTCTACTCTCTGCATTCCTTATAGATTAGAAATCAATTTATAAGATTGCGGTTAGAGACAAATCCAAAATAACATGAGACTGAGAAAAAAGAGTTACTTCTAAATCTAATTTGGATTGAGATGTTCAATCTAATTTTGGACTTGACAAAGAATTTAGAGAGTAAGAGGTATTTAAAGTTTATTCGATGGAAATCGGTGTTGAAATTGCTGAGATATAAAAAAAAGGAAAAAATGATAAAAGTGGGTTCCACTTTTTATTATGATCTCTTTGTTTCTGGGTATCTCAGTCATTCGAAAACGATTTTTCATTGAATAAACATTGAATTTCCCTGAGATTTTTGTATGCTCATTTTCATTGTCTCACAAATAAGTTGGAAACCAGAAGCCAAATCTCAACCAAAAACGATGTCATCCTTTTAAAAGCTATCAATAATCGAAGTGATAAATCAGAGTCGATTGCGCAATTGCCATGAAATTTGGCACATGCATTACCTGCGGAGTAATCTACCAAACAGTACAAAAATTAATCGAAATTTTTATAATATTAATCAATTATGCTAATATATGCATAAATAATATGAAGCTCTAAATCAGGAAATAAAGCTCCTGGAATCTTGATTTTTGGTGATAACATTCTTTGTAGTATTTCTAACAATATTCTTGAAAAAATCTGGCATCAGAATAAATTTCTTATGTATTTTATTGTTTCATGAATTTCTTATCTATTTTTTTGGTTTTTCGACCTTCGTTTTATCATTTTTTCGCAAAATTTTCTGATAGAACCTATTTCAAGCAGAATTATGCTGAAACTTATTGATTTCAGCCTATGGAAGTGGAAATAATCATATCTTTATGAATAAGGTGAGAAAACTCCATTTGCCTAGACTTTATACACAAAATCACGTTTTTGAGCCATTTTCGGTAAGTCTGACAGGCATGAATGAAAGGGCATGCAGCGTCGTAGCGGTATCTGCAATGCGCGAACGGCGCCGTCAAAAAATTTCGCGCGGCGGAATAGTCGTGACGAATGTCGGGAAGGGGGTTGATTCACCCCCCCCCCCCCCGGCCCTTTAGGGTTAAAGCGTGCGCACTCACCTGTACCTCAAGCACCGACGCCAGCCCCAAAATCCACAACGTGTAAAGTAGAAGCTACGGAATGACTGCCTGTAACTCACTGAAGCGGTGTAAGACCTGTTGTTTACAGAAGAGCGAATTAAATCTGCCTTCATGAGTAAAATAATGTGTGATTAATGTGAGGCGGAGCATTACACAATGTTTATACTTCAGTTTCCAGAGGCTTCGGAACTTTATACCACCTGAGAAACTTGGTTTCTCAGAAATCTTTGCTTATTATTGTATAATGCTTTGATATTACCTTATATATTGTATCGTATTGAAATATCGTGTGGGGAAATTGTGGTACAACTAAAACTAACTCAATATTACTTTTACAAAAACGAGCTATGCGGTTGATTACAAATTTCCATTATTTATCTTCCTCTGACCCGCTGTTTTCTCAATTAAAAATATTTAAGATTAATGAGATTCATACTTTTCAAGCGGCAATTTTTATGCACATATACACTTTCAACCAACTTTCCTCGGTGTTCAGTGATTTCCTGATTTCTAATTTCAGTATTCATTCTTACCCAACTCGCTGTTCATCTGATTATCATCTTGAAAACCCAAGAATTGTTTTAGCACAAAAATTCTGAAAGGGGATGGCTAGTAACCGATCATTGGGAATCAGTGGGAATGCTGAGGGATGATTGTTCCAATCCTTGTGGGATTCATTTAAAGAGTACATTATATATCTACTGGTGTGTGAAAGTTATTTGCCTCAGAACGGTCTCATATTCAAGTAATGTGCAGATTAATGCCCCGTCACTAACCAGGCACGCTAACCTGGAAACATCAACATCAAGGAATACCCCTTCCCACCTCTTCCCCCGTTCGGTCTTTTTTCCATGGACTTAACACACCTGTCAGATTTACAAACGTTTTATCAAAAGTGTGCAACAGGACTGTCACTTCACTTCAAAAAAAAAAAGGAAAAAAAAAGGAAAAGTTCCGTCGGGTGGCAGGGGATAATCATCTCCTTTCTGTTAACCCTTTCCCCGATTGGTCTCCCTCATATTATTAGTACACTAAAAGTCTTGGGGGTTGAGAGCTTCCCAAATTCCAAATGTCTAATGAGGTACATGCATTTTCATTTCAATTCTAAAAATGCAAAAGCTTCTTCGTATGCAGGGGCATCAATCCCGAAGGACAAGGAGGCAAACATGTCATTTTGTCCCCCAATAATTCTCGAAATGAGGAAATTTTCTTCTTTTTTTAAATAGAAAACAGTCCAAATATTTCTCTCATTGTGCAACGGACTGTTAAATTTCAACTCTAAAAATGCAAAATCTCCGTCGCGTTCACCTTCCCCCGTTAGGTCTCCATCCATACACTTACCAAACTCAAGGGAATGGCAAATTTCAGAATATTTTATTAAAAAACATGTTTTACTTGACATAAGTGATATCTGTCACTTGAATTTAAATATATTCATAAGGTCCTTTATCCTCTTTAGTTCACGTTTCCCCCGCTCGGTTCCTACCCACAGAATAAGACTCGACACATTTGGGGACTGACATTTTTTCATAGCATTCCACAGAAGTGTCCATCAGATCATTCTATTTTGATTCTAAAAACGCAAAAGCTCCGCCATGATGGCTACCCCTCGTGGGAGGGGCTGCCCACGTAGAACAAGAGCTGAGATGTCGCGAGTTAGTTAAAAAGTTATTTTTTTTTACACCGTGTGGGGGGTGCTATTGGATACCCCCTCCCACACCCTCCACCTGTCAACTTCCATGTATCACTATCCATACAGAGTGATGTTGCCCACGTGGAACAAGAGCTGAGATGTCGCGAGTTAGTTAAGCAGTTGTTTTTTCCTTTTTTTCTTCCCTTTTTGTTTTGTTTTGTTTTGTTTGTTTGTTTGTTTTCTTTGCTTTAAAATATACCCCAAATTCACCAGAAGTGTGCACCAGAACATTGAATTTCAGGTCTGACAATGCAAAATCTCCCTGGCGAGGGAGGGGGTGGGGGATACCCCCTCCCACACCCTTCCCCCGCTAGGTCGCTCCGCTCCCTCGCACATATTATATTCCAACTCCAAGTTTTTGCCTCCCCCCCCCCCCCATCATGAAAACGGATCGACGCAGCTGGAATGGATTATGCAGAGAAAGTCATGTGCTAAAAATGTGTTGAAAGGAAAGGTTCGTCATTGACTATTGTAACAATTATTATTAGAAGCAATAACTTTTAAAGAGGAATCCATTTTCATCAAAAACCATGACACCAATTAGCAGAAACTTATACTCTGTGTCTGGAAATATACCAATCAAAGTTCACTGAGATATGGTTGGAATGGCTCACTTCTACAACGGCTGCTTGTGCTTCTGATCGATCGCAATACATTACATTATTTTTCCAATGAAAAAAAAAGTCCTAATTAACTATGTCAATATGTTATGATTACTACAATCTATATTCAATGGCGGATCGGGGAGGGGGGGGGGCGCAACCGGCGCACGCCCCCTTTATTTTTCGTTAAAAACAAATGAAATAAAGAGAAAAAAATGAAAAAAAACCGGAAGTGGCACCGTAAATATTAGCTGCGCCCCACCCTTAAAGAATTCCCGGATCCGCCCCCTGGTATGAAAATCAAAACAAATGAATATGAATCAACGAAGTATTTCCTAGGAAAAACGAAACAGAACAGTAAATTTGATGGTACTGTCCATTCGATTTGGTTGAGAAGAATATGAGAGGCATTGATTACGGGACTTTAGGAGGATCAGTTTATATGTTATCTACGTATATTAAGTAATGTGTGTGTGGGCGTTTGTGTGGGGGATTTTAGGGACACACTGATATGTCATCAATGATATAATATAAATGTATATAGGGCCTATAACCAATAATTGCTTCTTAGTCAATCTATAAAGGCAGTACATTATATATGCACAGTATAGGGTACCCTCTACATTTATTAGTTTTCTATCTTGTCCCAAGAACCTGGATACAAAAAAAAAAAAATCATATTGTTGTGGTTTGTTAGTTGTTGTTTTTTGTTTCTTCGTTGAAATATGTTCGTTCAGAAATCATATTCCTCTAAATCTCCCCCAGCATGCATGGTATGTGTGTGTATGTTTGTGTGCGTATCAGTGTGCGTGTCGCTGTGTGAGTTTAATCAAACCATGGCTAATTTTCAGTTCCATACGTAAGTACATGTTAACTTCCCGTGACAATTCGTATCCAATACATGTACTAAATTAAATGAAAAAATAATGTCTCTAAGTATATGATGTTTAAAATACTACACTATTAAGTGTGGACCAGATCGCACAATTTCACATCCCAAAATATGAGTACATATTTTAGACAAATACTTTTACAAATGCAAATACAATTTAGACAAATACTTTGAAAGCAATTTAGGCTTATGAATATGTATGCCACCAGCAATGTATGTATAATCACAGTGTATGCGCATGATGGTATATACAGGAACCAATAAATAAAATGAAAAAAAAAATCTCTCAGGTTACAGTTAGTGTCCAAACGCAACCCCCCCCCCCCCCCCCCGCATTGAAAAAAAAGAAGGTGGTGACACCCCTGGATAAGCCTCCTCAGTGAGTATAAAGGTTTCTTTCTAAAACAGTAACCTACCGATAAATGACCAAGCTACAGAAATTATCACCTTTGTCATTATCAAAACTGGCCGTTTGATATTGAAGAAAGATTAGATTGAACTACAGTACATCTGAATTCATCGAATATGCACAAGATCAGGAAAAAATAAACCAAAAGAAAATTGTCAATTTCAGAGAGAAACTGGCATTTCAATCTTCTAAATTGTTTTGCACACAGTCTTTATCATCAGTTACAATTGTATCATCTCTAATAAATAACATATGTCGGAAAATCCTCAAACCTAAACAAATGATATATATGATTTGAATTTCTTTGGCTCAAACTGTGATAATGAGAGAATCAATTAAATCCAAAAGGGTGATAGTATACTAGTACTAATAGTACCATTGAATTATCATTCTTTTATTGACATGAAAAACAATTACATACCAAGCGTCTAAACATACATGCCTCATTTCACTCTCACAACTATCCCTTACTTGTGAACAAATACCTTTATTTGCTCATTCAACAGCGGAACGTGCATCATTCATTATCAAGTAACAAACATAAACATGTAATTACTCGCGATGCACTACCAACACAAGCTGCATTCTGACCAACAACTATGTTTACAAGCACCGCCAGCTGACACAGCAGGAGTAAGTGTATCCAAGTCTTCATTTTGAACCAATTGGGACACCTATGCACATGCAAGAGCACAATGAAAGACATTGGCAAAGAACTCCGAGATGATGAACTTTCGAGAGGCTTTGCCATAAGGATATCAAAGACTAATTGAATCACATTATGACACAAATATACTTCAATGAATATACGTGTTTACGTGTGGTAATGCACTGAATACCAAACAAAAAGACCAGACGAATTAGTTCTAAGCCTTTCCTCTGCCAAATATAAGCTGTAACTAGTCTGGCTGCTAGGGCAGTTTAATGTTTACGATTTTTCTAGTCCTACGGGGAGAGACCAATACATTTTATAGATAAAATAAGATGATTTCAGAATCTTAAATCAAGCTCATCGGAAGCTGGAATTATCATACTTGGTTTTTTTTTTTCAGCGGTATACATTAATTTCATTGAACCAGTAGACTACTGAGCGTTGAACAGGTGCCATTGCATGGCAATACAGGTCTATATAATAAACGTTCGTCGACTGAAACGATGACATATTATGTCTAATTATGTATCCCCTGGAGTTTATGAAAAATTAATGGTTCAAAGGGACTACAAAGAAAGAAGAAAATAGAAAAAGAAAATGAAAATCTTAAAAATACGGAGAATTTGCGAACGAGGGGCGGAATGGTGCCTTGACATGTGTTGATATTTCAACAAACTGATCAACAAGCAACATTCGTGAAAATTTAAATTTTTTTTAAGCGAATCGATACAATTTTAACAAGACACTTTGCAGTGCAATTTCAGAGGTGAACCACGAAATGCGAAAATAGAAGACTGAAACCCGGCGACTTTCAGAAGTGTACAAAAGAATACAAAAGGGAATATATTTGATTATTTTACAATCATTTCCATTTCATTTGCCTGTTAATCTTTGTGGTTTAAACGGTACAACCTAACAGTTTAAAGCAATTAGTGTAGGCGTGACTTTTATCATTTTCAAAACTGAATTTCATTTAGGATGCGTCTCAGTCAGTCAATATCCACTTGGTCTAACGCTAGTTGATCTAATTCCCAGACTGTCTTACACCACTTTTGGTCATCTACTAATCGTTTCATTATGCCAATGTATATTTTGTCATAACGAAAAACGGAAAACCCACCTTTCTATTGGCAGAAATGTCCTCAACGTGTATTTCAGGACCTTAGATAGCAGCAACGAAATGAAATGAAACCAGACACGTACTTCCTCGTATCAGACGTCTATGGGCCAGTTTTGCACCTTTTATACTGCTTCTATCTTCACAACGTCACATCGTAGGCAGCTTGACGGGTTTCCTCCATTGAGCATGAGGTAAAGGCGGACGCTTGGAAATTAGTGCATTTTTTTCACGGTCTCTGACTCTAGTATTGTGAGATAAAGTGCATAGCCAGAGTAAAACAAAAAAGAAGGAAGTGGATGGTACTTTGAATGCAATTGGCACTTGTAACGTTGGAGCAGAGCACGGTCCATACAGTCATTTTGGAGCCCCAGAATCAGGCCAAAAAAAAAAGAAAGAAAATGTCTACATGAGACATGAGATATACATTTTAAGCGTCAGAATACAAATTATTTATTTATTTATTTATTTATTTTTTGCAACGGAATTAAGGAATTTCGATATTTCAAGAAAGACATAATTTCTGTACAAATGTTACTCAGGAATTTACGGAAAACTCCTTGGTACAACACGTTTTGCTTGTTTATGTGCTTGTAAAGCAGAGATGTAAAACTAGTGCAATAGTACAGGCTAACAGTTAGTAATACAGAGTAATAAAACACAGAATGAATGAAATCTAATCAAATACGGAATGAGATAACAGCGACAAGTTTTATTAAGAAACTTCATTTTTAAGAATCATAAATCAACACAGATTAACAAGGTGGGCAGAATATTCTGTGTGATAATGTGTTATGAAATTACCAGCACGTCAAAGACACGTCAAACATTCTACTTGAGAAAGATTGCTGCCATAAATAGATATCATGTATGGCAAGCCTAGCTGCTGTCTGGTAATACGAAATCGAGGTGCTGAATCCGAATCTGGATGATGCAATTCTTGCATCCTTGATGCTTTTGAGTTATTCAGAATGACCGGCACTGCCGGCCCCCAAAATCTGAAATTCTTGTATCTCTTTATAAATGCTGAAAAATTTGACAAAAAAAAAATAAAATTTTACCGTATTTCTAGTGTGCTGAATCCGAACCTCGATGATGCAAGTTTTTCATTCTTAAGGATTCTAAGATATTCAAGATGGCTGCCAAAAATGTGAATTCCTGTTTATTTCCTCAGCTGATGAAAAGTCGAAAAGATTTGATGGTTTTGACCTATATCGAAGGTGACAAATCTGAATGTTTATATGCCGACTTTTGTTTCCCTAAGGGTTTGAGATTATCCAAAATGGCCGCCAAAATGAAATTCTAATATTACGTGTTTCTGTATAAATTGTGCAAAATTCAGAATAGATTAATTTGTTCGCCATAATTTTTAGGGTGCTGAATCGGGATCTGGCTGATGTAATTCTCATATCAATCAGGTTTGGGGCTTTTTTCATATCCAATATGGCCTCCAGAAATTACAGTTTAAGCACTTCCTCATATTGCCGACGGTGATGACTTTCAAACATAATAGAAGAACTTCTAGAATGGAACTGTAGCATTGTTATATGGAACCACAACACAGTGGTCATTTAGGAAAAAGAAACATTATTATTTGCTTGCATGCTCAACAATGCAATATTGAGTCATCTGACAGGGATTGAAATGTTACATTATTATCATATTAAGAAAAGCATCGAATCTTGGCTATATTATATACGATAACGCAAGAGAAAGAACTTGCCAGCTGCTTGTTTTTCAATAATTTCAAGTCTCTTACTGTCAGCTGTTCCACTGTTGAGAGTTAGTACAATGGATGGGGAAAACCCCTGTTCTTCGAATCAAAAACAACTTCTTTGTCATTGTGTTTACAATTGTGTGTTGGCTGGGTAGGTTTGGGTTGGTTACACTACGAGGATTATTTAATGTGATCAAAATAAAGTCCGTTAATGAATTACAGTTCCCATGCCTTATAGGCATTATCTGGAGAAGAGAGAGCATGGCCTCATGCCGAATGTTTTACATTTATTTTGTGCATGTGCATGTGCATGTGCATTGATATTCATGAAGAGTTCCTTTCCTTTCCAAATGGTGCTAAATCCGATTTTCATCAGCTTCCACCTTTAGACAGAAATGTATTCATTTTTAGCAGTCCCATGCAGTAAACTCTTTAAAGTATTGAGATTGTTGTGGAAAAATGGAGAAATGAAGCAATGAAATTGATTTGACTTTCGAATTCACTTTGTTTTAAAAGGTGCTAGATCCATTTTTGTTTTGTTCCAAAAGGTGCTTTATCCAGCATGAGTCCAATGAGAAACCATTGCCCATACTTTACCACATTTTGACCACTTAGTATTCAAGACCAGGCTGGTAAAGCGCTTATGCTTACTTAGCTTTCCAGGTGACCCACAGTGTACTTGATTATTTGCTGTGAATTGTTTCCTTTATTTTTTTCTATGCATATAGTATATATGGATTTGGGGAGAGATGGAGTTACTATATATATATAGGAGGAGAATATGTAGAGATAACACAGAAAAATATGCAAAGTAACAAATACTTTATGAAATTAAAGCCACTGAAACAATATTTACGTGTTTTACATCACCGTACAAAATATAAGATGGTCCTAAATGTGCTAAATCCACGACACAGCTAAAAAAAAAAATATAAATTCTTTAAAAATCAGTGTAGACACGTGGATTTTCAAAGGCATGTCTTCATTATCCTATCATGGGCTGCTAGCATGGGACATAGCTTCATTGCATGAAAACTTAGACGCATGTGTACAAATAATTATGTTTGCTAAATTATAGATAAGCAGTTCCGATCTTACAGATTTCATTTGTAGAGGGAGACAAAATTGAAGCAAGATCACACTTCAACCTCCACCCCTCAGCTTACTAATCTCTTGCATGCTTTCAACCAAAAAGATAATCAAGGTTTTCCTCCTTGCCATCAAAAGTGGATGTTTTTCTTTTTGGAAGGGTGGGGGACTGTTGATATATATATATATATATATATATATATATATATATATATATATAGATATATATATATATATATATATACCTATCACGGTTTAATTTAGAACCTTCTTACAATGCAATGTAATTGGAAAATTTTGATGTAGTTTCTTGCATATACGTCCGCATTGTATTGTCTTTTATATGCCGGCTTGTCATTGCGACTAGTCATGACGTACACAACAGACGCAACACAGACCAAACATGGCAAGACATTCAAAGTCGCGGATATTGTGGGCATTCTTATGTTTTCTGGAATCAATTGGACCCATTATTGACATCCATTTCTATTTTGTCGCTGCTTGTTGACAACGAATACGGAAGAGTAATCTCAATTTAGAGGACTAGTGTTTCAAAATTGTCAACTATGGCAGGGCTCGACACTAACGGTGGCCCGGTGGCCCGGTGCCATCAAAATTTCAGAAATGAAGAATTTGGTGGCCCGATCGGGCCACCAAAAAAGGTCGGATGTTTGCCTTTGGGCCACCAAAAATAAAAGTTAGTGTGGAGCCCTGACTATGGAGAGGGCAATATCAGTTGGGCGGGAAGGAGAACTCTTCTGCTTTCGATTTAGTACATAATTTTGCTGTTGTATGTCATGCATGACTGAGCATATTAACTTTAAAGACAACAATGCACGGGAAGTGGCACTCTTTCCAAGTTTGAGTGTTATCATGAAGGAACATCGAATGTCTTCCTGAAGATCTGTCAAATAAAAAGGCCAGCATGGATGCGGTGCACGACACGAGACCGATGTATTAAACCCCGTGTTGTAGCTGTCGAACTCGTGAGCTGTTTTACCTAGTGTCGGTCCCATGGGCTTTATTTGCCTATAACAGTGTCGAACTCGTGGGCTGTAGGACTCGTGGGTGTTGGTCTTGTGGGATGACCACGCATG
Organism: Diadema antillarum; assembly: GCF_040938485.1. NCBI lineage: Eukaryota > Metazoa > Echinodermata > Echinoidea > Diadematoida > Diadematidae > Diadema > Diadema antillarum. The sequence goes on along the minus strand of NW_027270892.1, from coordinate 1,431,045 downwards.
CATGACTGCAGGGTTGTGTTAGGGCTTCCTCTAACTGTTTGTGGTCTATATCTTTAAAATAGCCATCTGTCCAATAGCTGCGTAACTCCCACAACGGGAAAACCGACACAGTCTATTTTCTCTGTACATGCATAATTACATTCAACACATAGCTCGCAGCGACAGACCATGTTTTGAATATGATCACAGAAAAATGGATTGTGTGGTTGGGACTTTGTGCAACGGGACTGACCAGGTTATCCGACAGGAGGCCATGTTGAAGATTAGAGGGGGATATGGATCATAAAAAGTAAGAGCGAACCCTATCGACATGACCATGCAGTTGTGCAGGCTGGCCTGTTTACTTGACCACTTTCATTGATATCTTATACATTTCAGTGAGATTCGGAAAGAGTGCAACTTGTTATTATGTTCAGTCATGCATTACATTTATCAACATAATTATGTACCTACAGGAGTAGAAGAGTTCCCTTTCCTCACACAAATATCATGCCATCCATACTTGACATTATGACACAGGAGCCCTCGTAAGTTGGACTACCCCTTTTTTTTATAGGGACTGTGTCATTTTTCTCAATTGCGAAGGGAAAAAAAATCAAACAAAAGCCAAACATAGTGAAATTTACAAAAATTGTGGGGAAATCCCTGTTCTTTCAAATGAACAATCAAAGCTCTCTGCATGACGTTATGACATTGTGTACTTGTGGCGTAGGGTTATGTGCGTATGTAGTTCATGTTCCTCATAAATGTTACACGTGGGTTACCGCAGACGCAACCGAAATATTCGCAGATGATTGGGGCTTTTTCCCAGTTATTACTATAATTGCAATAGATACGTCAGGTACTCTACTTTGTAATAGGGCATTGAATTAGGACTAAGAACGTGCTAAACAAGAAATACATTTTCTAACAGTGATACACTACTCGACTACCGGGTTATTTCACATTCTTGTACCCTTTGTCCCTCATTTATTCATTTTTTTCTACACTATTGAAACATCCGAGTCAGAACTGGCCCGGAACTGGGTCCGTTGACATCACACACCGCTGCGGGTCAGAAATGACAAGGAATGGGGTCAGATATGACCCATTCAGAGTCATGAATTGGTCATTTTTGTCATTTTTGACCCGGAACGGTGTGTGACCCCAACGGACCCAGTTCCGGGTCAGTTCTGACTTGGATGTTTTAAGAGTGTACTTCTTTGGTCAAAATGAGACCTTTTAAAAGAGAGTTATGGAGTGAGAGTTCTCACGTGTTCTCAAAAAGTAGCACTTCTTGTCATAACAATGAGATAATGAGATAATTCTTATGAATCAACCATTATTTTACACACAAGGATTTTTTTCCGCAGGTTTTTTTTCTCTATGATTTGACAACTACAAAACCTTTTCCCCTAAACGTCATCATTCCACCAGTCCTCAGTTATTACAACACAGCAATAATCACTTTTTCTCCTTGAGAAGGAAACAAGGGTTAGATAAAGATGGGACAAATAGTTGGGAGATGTTCGTTATTTGGCAGATTTGCTAATCCGAAAATCAAGTGGGTGTATTCCAAAACACTTAAAGTCCCTATGCCTGTACACATTTGTTAATTCGAACATGTGTGGTCTTATTCCGAAGGGTTGTCATTCCGAAGGTTCGTTAATCCGAAAAAGAAATCATGTTCATTATTCAAACAGTATCCGAAGGTTTTGTAGTCCAAAAATCTAATAATGTTCCTTAATCCGAAAGTGGAAGGAAGGTGCGTTCAAACAAATCTTTGGAATCTCGATTTTATTTCGTTTTTAGATTAACAAATCTTCAAACCTTTCAGACCTTTCAGACCTTCTTACCTTTTTCTTTAGATTAACAAACCTGTGGAATAACACGCTGTAATCCGAAATCTAATAATTACATGAGGTAAAATTCATTTAAAACAACATTACTAAGCGCGTGATTGATGTAAGAGTGCATAAAGTACAATAACAAAAGTGTACATGTTCAATTTACAATTTATATCCATTATGAAATGTTCAAGCTGTAATCCGGAATTTGATACTTACACGAGGTAAAATTCAAAACTACAGCACTAGGCGTTTACGACACCAAAATTAACATATAGCGTGTAACTCGTGAAATTGATATGAAAGTACATCAAGTACAATAAAAGAAACCGCAAACATTCAAATGACAATGTAACCATTATGAAAAAAAAGGAAATTGCCTATAAAGGCAAAAGCATTCGAGAGGCGAGAAATAGGTAGTATAATTAGTATTCAACGGGAGACGTAGCTCCTTCTTCCTATTTCCTTTATTTTGTGTTCGAGCTTTCGGCCGTGTTGGGATTCATCAGGATCTATTTCATCAGAAATAGGAAAAAGAAGCTACGTCTCCAGTGGAATACTAATTATACTGTCTTACGCCTATATAATGTCTGCACGACCTGGAAGTTTGAACGTTGGCACAGCATTTCTTGCATATATATATATATATATATGTATATATATATATATATATATATATATATATATATATATATATATATATATATGTATATATATATATATATATATATATATATATATACATATATATATATACCCACAAAAGGAAGGAATGGTATCCCTGTTTCGGCTTTTTTCGACTTTTGCTTCTCATTCAAATCACGAAAAACATGCAGAATTAGGATGTCTCATCACAACTTGCACAAAGATTGCATTTTTTTATTGGACATCAGCTTTTACAATGTATTTATGGTACAAATCTTGTGGAAGTCTGTTTAATTCTTCACTGGAACGTGACTATGTCCAGTCAGTTACATTCTCTCGCACAAAAATGCATACATTTAGGATCATTTCTGGATTGCATAAGAGACTGAGTTGAAAATTAAATGAAAGGAATAAGACCAACAGATTTTTTTTCTTTTGCACAACTCTAATAATCTACAATCATTATACCTACCATATGCACTCAGCAAATCTACGAATTAATTGCGGCAATAGACCAATAGCCTTCACATGGCATCTATTTTCCTACAGGGCAAACTTGACTACAATTAACTGTGTAAAAGCACATTTGTAGAAATTTACATTAACTGGCAGAGATATGTCACTTAGCGGCCTCACACTCATGGCATGGCCACTTATTTCTCTTAAAACACATAAGTATCTATTCCTATTTCTGCTTGTATTTTCTTCAAAACTATATTCATTCTATGTATACGCTGTAACCCGATGTAGCATCATTCCACGAGTCGCACGGCACATTAAGTCAATTTCATTACAGCACAACAAAAACACAATTATAAAAACCAGCATTATGTTCCGCGATTGTTCAGTGATTGTATACAATGTATTCATTTCTGTGTGTTTTCTCTCTTCCTTGTTTATTCATTGTGTAATGTTTGAAGGATGAGACTAAACGGTGTTTTTTTTTTCATTTCTTTGCTCCCTTTTTTTTTTTTTTTTTTTTTTGAGGGGGGCTATAAGTCATGATACCAAAATTCCTTCGGCCCGGTCTGTATTGTGATGAGTATAAAAATACTTATCTTAGCATCTTTGACGTGTGTAACGAAATTACACCATGTCCACGAAATTACACAATGTCCTGTATTCTCACTGTAATGAAAAAATATGAATCACAGAAGTGTTATGTACTGTTGCTCGTCATAAATCATTACTGGGATTAGAAAATTTCCAAATGTATATAGATTAATCTCCGATATTATGTTTTGTTGCTGCTTTCCATTTGCTTATTTGTTTTTTGTTTGTTCGTTTGTTTGTTTGTTTGTTTTTGCTAAAATCTGATGGACTGGCATACGATGACAACATACATTTTCTTCATGGGATAAAATTCTAACGTACTAATTCTTACATGCAACTCGAAACGAAATCATTGATAATACTTCCATGACAAAATTAATGATGAAAGTCTTTTAAAATTAAGCATTCAGGAAACATGGCAGCAAAAAAAAAAAGCCATAAAATACACTCAGCAAAAAAAGAAAGTAAACATTTTTTCCAGTTAATATTTTTCATAGAAGATTTTGATGAAAATCATTGTGCATATATATTAAAGATTATTTAATTGGCTATCAACTTGGTGGGTTTATACAAAGAAAAACTTTACGCATGAGTAAACACAGTCATTTTTGTCCTCCAAGGCAGAAAAGTAAAAATTGCAGAAATTGACATATTGAAATTCATTTGCAAATGCCCTTCAAGACTGCAATGATCACAAAAGACAAATTTGATGCAATGAGAGACATGAATAAAATACAGAAGTAAGTTTCCGTTCCCTCGTTTCTCTTTATGTTCTAAAACAAAAATATACTGGGTAAACTAAAGGTGGAACATGAGAATTTTCTGTCAATTCAAACTTTAAATGACATAGGGAGAGTAGGAAAAGGTAATAAACTTGACAGAATTTCTTCATTTTACCTTTTAATTAAGGAATTTAAGAATGCATGTGACAAATTTAGGAACCAAAATAATTTCAGATTTTCTTAATTTGGAATAACGATTCAAATTTAACCTTCTTTGTTACCATTACTTATTCTCCATGTCTTTTTGACTATGGATTTGACAGAAGCTTCTTCAATTTCTTCCATTATTTTTTGTCTATCTTTATCTTTGGAAGGTTACATAGACATGATAGAGATCATAGGTGTGAGTTTTGCAAATTGATTTGCATTTTTATTGTGTTGGATTTGTCTTAAGTTCTCATTGTTATGTGGAAGAGCATACACGCTTGAATAACAACTTGTCCATTTTTGCAATTTTTACTTTTGTGCTTTGGAAGAGAAAAACGAATGTGTTCACTCATGCGTAAAGTTTTCCTTTTTATTGACCTACTGGGCTGATAGCCAATTTAATTACCTTTAACATGGTATATAAAACACCATTATTAGTCAGATAGTCTATGAGAAAGATGTACTCGAAAAAGTGTTTACTTTCTTCTTTTTTTTTTTGCTGAGTGTATAGTTTCATTGACAGGTTTTAATAAAATACAATAAGCAGCACTGATGTAGCCTTTGCACCTGCAATGAAAAACCATGCAAGCAAAATTTCTACTCATGTTATGCATGTAGGAGTTACATATTTATTGCCATTGCTGGCAATGATTTTCAAAAATATGCAAGTACAAAACAAATAAAGATATCAAATATTCCGTCCCATAGCAATCTCTCCCTCTCCATTTGATTCATTTACTGCTATTGCGCGCGGATCTATTCATGACCGCTGACCCCAGAAGCCGAAGAAGTAATATCATAAATTGTTTAGGGGACGTGAGCAACATTATTTTTAATTCTAGGATTGCATTTCCCTGTGGAAACTAACTGCGTCAATAGTCAATCAATGTCATTATCAACACTTTCTCCTGCGTTCTTTCTCCTGCGTTCCGCGTTTAGCGTACTTCGTGTGAAAGGCTCAAATCGTCACACTATTTTACAGCAGATATTACAGGAATATAGCACTAGATCTAGGTTTTCCAGTTTAACCCTTCTCTTCTTAAGTCAGATTAAAGAGTACAGCCCCCGTTCCACTATCACGATTTGGACCCCGATCTGTCCCGATCTAGCAGATCGGGAGAGAGCGGCAAAAGCGTACGGGGATCGGAAGCATCGTAGCAGCAGCGTGTGGAGGTCGGGGTTGGAGCGGGCAGTTTTTCAGATCGGGAAGAAATTTTGAACCGGTTCAAAATTTCTTCCCGATCTCCCCGATCAAAAAAGCAGCGGGATGAGCATGACAAGGTCTTTCTGAGCGTAGTAACATCGGCACAAGAACGGGAAGTAATTTTAGCTGTAATTTTCGAAGAAGAAGAAGAGATGAAGAAAAAGAAGAGAAGAAAGCAGCGAAGCAGCTACCCAAAAGGCGAAGAAAGAGAGACTGCACGTGATGCTGAAAGAGGAGGAAGAGGACATAGCAGAATTTTGAAGAATATGAAATCATCTACAACTGGAGGAAGACGGACTATAAAAGCAAGGACATCAAGAAAAATCCTTTGAAAAATCAGCACGTCTTTGTTTATACAATGCATTGCTGCAAAAGAACCATGAGTTGAGGAGGCTCTTCAAGTTCAAGTTCAAGTTGATTCATTTCACTTCCAACAAACAAATAATAAAAAATACAAAGAAACGCTCATATACACAGACGTCATGAAATCAGTACCACAATGCGATGAACAGAATAACATTGTAAAAGAGATACAGGCAAATTATCAACAGAGATACAAATAACAGTTACGTCACTGTGGTAAATGCATACAAAATATTGCTGGAAATGGAGGGGACTGCTAAAAAGCAGAGCTTGTAGTATTAGAATGCAGTCCCCTCACAGAGAAAAATATATAATTGCAAAAAAACAACAACAACAAATTTCCCTAAGCGGTAGCAAAAAAAAAAAGACAGATAGAGTAATACACACATACATGCACACATACGGACGCACATTAACAAACAAATGGCGGCTCTCTTGTAAGGAAACAATTGATGAGAGGATAGAAAGATATAGTAGTGAAGAAGGTAGTAAGTCCGAGGTGGATAAGGGGGGGGGGGGGGAGGAGGGGAGAGGAGAGGGAAATGGTGGGTCATAACCAGGGCACTGGAGGCACAGAAGCACTGGAGGCACAGAAGCACGGGCTCGCTAATGAAGAAAGAGTAGTGAGAATAACGAAGCAACAACAACTTTGAAAATCAAAAGTAAAAAAAGAAGAATGAATCTTCGAGGTCCACAGTATATTTCTTCGGTTCTGCATGCTAATAAGTTGACTGACTGCTGACCCACAGTCGAATCGGGGTACATCGGGGCACATCGGGCACTTTTCAGCTCTCTGAATGGGGTAACAGCGTGATAAGATCGTATAGATCGTTCAGAGCGTAGATACAGCGTGCATTGATCGGATAACATCGGCAACATCGCACTAACAGCGTAGCTACATCGTTCTAAAGTGTACCGGCAGCGGCATAGATCGCAATGTCTAATTCCCGATCATCGTAGTAAGAGCGTAGGAAGCACTTGATAGTCGTAACTGCAGCGTACTTAGAGCGTTCTAACATCGTACTGTGTCCAGATCGGCTCAGGTTTTCCCGATCCTTCCCGACCTGAGAAAATTGTCAAATCGTAGCGAGAACGGCATAGTGGAACGGGGGCTTGAAACGACAGGACATGTGATAATGATGTGATGATACAAAATTACATGCTTGTAAATTACTGGCCAGCTGTTTTAGTTTGCTCGCACGAGGCGCTATATAGGCTTATGCGCTTTGACGCTTCGCGCGGCCAGCCTCGCCATCCCACTAGAGTGTCGTGTTTGTGTTGTTCTTGTTGATGTTTCAGCAGCCTCCCCAAAATGTGCGCAAGAGGAATGCGTTTAGATTCACCTTTCCCCTCGTTCCCACTTTTCCATAGATTTTATGCACTTATGAGATTCCCGAATATTCAATTTATAAATGTGTGCACCAGATTTGTCATACAAAAAAAAAAATGCTTAATTATTAAGTTTCATCATGTCGGAGGGGATAACCCCCCTCTGTTTCCCCTTTATAGAAGTAATGCACTCTTTTGATTGAGTTTTAAGAATGAGCATTCAAAAGTGACATCACTTTATTGCAATTCTGAAAATGTAAAAATCTTCCATATGTTGAATATGTCTAGAATATTAACAACCTATTACGTTAAAACGTTGTGTTTGGTTTTGGCAAAGATTCTCTACCTATGTATTTCGAAGAGAATATTGTGTAGTTTGCTGACATATTTGATTGACAAGATATTCAGGCGCAATATAATGAATACATTTATACGTAAAAATACGATTCATTCTTTTCCATCTGCTTTGGAGACGTTCGGTTCCTGATTAATTGTATAATTTTCATCACTTCGTGCAAACATCAGCATTTAGAATAATTCTTAAGACCCAAATACAAATTTTAAAATGTAAGAAAAAAAAATCCTGGAAATTGGAACAACAAAGTGGCCTATAACTTTCACCAACAATATGTTTAGACATTTAAATTTTGATGAAATACTTACCAAGATAATCATTCAGTACATTGCAATCCCTTCATATTTTGATTAAAAAAGAAGAAGAAAACACATTTTTTAACTACATCACCTGCTCTCCTTCGTCCCTTTCTTTGGGTCCTTTCAATAGCCCTAGAACACAAACTTTTGAAATTGACAAATTTACGAATATTTCATCTAAAGTAAGCACCAGTGTCCCATTTCATATGGAATTTTGTTTCCTGATTGGCTGTTGCCACGGGAAGTTGTTATTCCAGCAAGAGTTGCTATCTTCACATCTTTATGAAACGGGTCTTGATCTGTCGCTTTAGTTCCAAAAATGCAAATATTTCCTCATGTGGGAAGGATATGCCCTTCCATTTTACCCCCTCCCCATACCCTCCATAGATTTAGTACACATTTTGAATGACAGTTTCCAATAGATTCCCTCAAAAATATGTACATATCATATATTTTCATTGCAATTTCAAAAATGCAAAAGCTCCCTCGTATGGAAGGTGTTAGATGATACCCCCTCAACACAGACACAGACACAGACACACACACACACACACACACACACACACACACACACACACACAAGCATACGCGCACACACTCTCCCCTGCTAGGTTTCCCTCGATGCAAAGACTATGGCTACACTTTGGGGATTGAACATTTTCAAAATATTTCACAAAGAGTGTAAACCTGACCGTGGAATTGCAATCATAAAAATGCTCAGTGTGGATCAGCATGCACAATTGACCAATCAGATTGCAGAGATTCTAAAGCCCATTTTATAATACGTGCTTTGTTACCTTACGTTTTAAGAAGGCACTCGACATGGCGGATCATGTTACTTTTCTAGAGAACAGAAACATTATGGTTTTGATGAGGGAAGTGTGTCCTGGTTCCAAAGCTATACTTAACTGGTAGACTTCAGGCCACTATGGTGAATGTCGAACAGGAGAGCTGAGTTCGGTGTACCTCAAGGATCGATACTCGGCTCACTGCTGTTTTTGTTGTTGATAAATGATATCCCAAATGTGATGTAACACTGCCAACTATCACTGTATGTCAGGCGCGCCGGAAGCAGTTTTGGATTGGGGGGGGGGGGGGGGCAAACATTGGAGGGGGCTCAAGGGGGGGGGGGGGGCTCATCGGGCGCAACTGATGGCAATTACTGGCAGCAACATAAGGATTATGGCAAAACGATTCAATGCGAGCGAGCAAAGCGAGCGAGCTTGAGAATTTTGACATTTTACAGTCCCAAAACTCCAGTTTGTAGCTATATCTTTCGCTTTGGAAATTAAGGGGGGGGGGGCATCGGACGCAACTGCTGGCAATTACTGGCAGCAACATTAGGAGAGTGGCATAGCGATTCAATGCGAGCGAGCTTGAAAATTTTGACATTTTACAGTCCCCAAACTCCCGTTTGTAGCTATATTTATGTTTCGCTTTGGAAATTAAGGGGTGTGGGCGTCGGGCGCAACTACTGGCAATTACTGTCAGCAACATTAGGAGAATGGCATAACGATTCAATGCGAGCGAGCGAAGCGAGCGAGCTTGAAAATTTTGACATTCTAGAGTCCAACAACTGCCGTCGTAGCTATGTTTTTCACTTTAGAAATTAAGGGGGAGGCGCACCGGGCTCAACTGCTGGATGCGAGCGAAGCGAGCGAGCTTGAAAATTTTGACATTTTACAGTCCAAAAGCTGCCGTTTGTAGCCATATTTTTTCCCTTTTATTCATATATATACATATTTATCTTATTTTCTTTGATTATTCATTTATTTTTATTATAACTACTGTTATTATTATTATTTTTTTTTTTTGGGGGGGGGGGCTTTTTTGGGGGGCAAAAATGCGTTTTGCCCCCCACTTTTTGGATGGGGGGGGGGGGGGGGGCGGGCGGCCGCCCCCCCCCCCCCCTGCCCCCCCCCCCCCCCCACTTCCGGCGCCTATGCTGTATGCTAATAACACTTGTCTCTACTTTTCAACTCGTAATCCTCACAATGCGTCTGTGTCAGTTGATAAAGATTTACAAGGTATTTCGTTATGGCTCACGGATAACAAATTGATTCTGTATGCGACAAAGTCTGTATAAATTTATTGGTTCTCAAAGAAGAATAACTATAAAATTTAATGATGATTTGATTAATCTTTTTATAGGTGGGAAAATTTTACATCGTGTTTTAAAATGTAAATACATGTATGTTGGAGTGATTTCTGATTCTACTTTAAACTGGATATATCGTGTTGATTATATTCGTCGTAAGGTTGTTTATTTCATTTTTGAATTCCCATATTGCTAAAATTTTATATCACACATTTATTTGATATCATTGTGATATTAATCTACTGTGTGAAACAATGCTAATAAATCCCATTTGAATGTGCTGTCCATTTTACAGAAAAGGGCCTTGAGAATTATTCTAAATGCTGATATGCTTGCACTATGTGATGAAAATTATACAGTCAATCAGGAATCGAACCTCTCCAAAGCAGATGGAAAAGAATGACTCTTTTTTTACGTGTAAATGTATTGTTTATATTGCGAATGAATATCCTGGCAATCAAATATGCACGCAAACTACACCATATTCTCTTCGAAATGCTCTATGTAGAATAACTTTGCCAAAACCAAAAACAAATTTCAAACGTAACTGTTTTTCCTTATACATTCTAGTGCTATATATATATATATATATATATATATATATATATATAGAATTCAATAATCTACCATATGACATTCGATCGATTGTTACAATCTGTACTTTTAAACAGAGTAGGAGAAGATATAATTTGGTTTGAGGTTGTGTTTTGAAATACCGTTATATATTTTTTGAGGTTGTTGTTATTACATTGTATGCAGTTATACACACACATTGATCAATGTTATCATGATTGATTATTTGCATACTCTGGCTTAGAATTCCATTTATCTAAAGACACTTTCAGCAGTGAACTTTTGCAGTGAACAAGTGCAGTGTATATAAATATATATATATATATATATATATATATATATATATATATGTCAGAAAAATACAATCGGATTTTCGCATTGATAATTTCCAATATGATTTAACAGTCTACATGCTACTTCAGGGTCTTAAAATATAACATCTTAGCTATATTATGCAGAAAACCCCATTCAATTTGGTTGAGTGGTCACACAGATATGTGGATCATTGTAACGCATGTCATGGATCTGATTCTTCCAAGTTCGGCACTTGGATGCTCTTGGGACTGCATAATGTGTGAACATAATGGACAGAACTTGGACGGAAGGAATTCCTGACATGCTCTACAAAACTTCTCATTTCTCTTTGACCACAAAAGCAAATCGGATGGGGTTTCTATAAGATGTGGGTAATAAGTTATAGTTTCATACCCTGAAATTGTATTTGGATTAATTCACTATTTTTAGAGTTATCAATGTGGAGGGTCTCGTAATTTTTTTGGGGGACATACGGTATATATATATATATATATATATATATATATATATATATATATGTTCATTGTGTTGAGTACTTTTATTTTATGTTGTTTTCTTGTATAAATAGTTATTTATGTAATTTGCATTTACTGTTTTACCTTGTACACCATTGTATTCTAATGTGGACCCCTTTGAAAATTAGTCTTGTACTGAAAGGGCTATCCACTCTGAGAATAGAAATAAATGAGTTGAAAGATTAAATGAAAAATACATGACAACGTTAAATTACATTCTTCATTCAGTTTCTACGTGCCCTCTGGCGTTGAGTGAAGATCTCTGGCTTTCGGAGGTACTTGGTCTGGAAGAGTTAGGAGAGGAGATGGAAGCGGCACTATCCACGGCATGATATTCTATTGCTGGTGTTTCAGTCTGGCGGTCACCTCGCATCCTGCGGAACTCGCGGTTGACGTTTGCCAAGAAGTAGATCTGACGATTTGATAGTTTAAGAAGAGGGAGAGACAGAGGTAGGAGGGAAAAAAAGCAGTAGCTTAATGAATATTTTTGTTGTAGATTGTTACATCAGATATTAAAAGCGACTTACCTTGCATAGGTTCCCTATATGAACTTGACAACTAATAATACCATGTTATGACGTGCATTCATTCATTCATTCATTCACTCGTTCATTCATTCACTTTCCATCTCTTACAAAAACATATAAAAGTGATTTTTTTTTAAACAGAAAGAAGTGAATATATTGACATTTTAACAATGAACAATAAACGAAATGTACGTATGCAATTAACAAATAACGTTAAAAGATAAATAAAAACTTTGAGAATATGAAAATGTGGGAGATGGAGGGAAAGGTTAAAAAGCAATGCTTTTACGGTACGTGCCCCCCCCCCCCCCATAAAGAAAGGTTACACGATTGACTTGCTATCTATATACACATAACATGCATGAGCAAATCCTAGCACTAAGTCGCTCTCATGCAGAAAAAGAAAGTGAGAAACAGGAAGATTAGAAGAAGTAGAGAGAGGGAGTGAGAAGAAAAAGAAGAAGAAAAAGCTGATATCATGGTGTGAAAGTAAAAAAAAAAAAAGTCGATGGCGAAGACAAAACGTAATGGATGACCGAAGCCACTGAACACGCTTGATGTTAGAAGAATATTAAAGTTTGAAGATCAAGTTATTTTGCAACGATTTACAAATCAACATTTTTAATATTGTGTGAATATGACGCGTATCATGCACACACACACACACACACACACACACACACATATACAGACACACACACACGTACGTAAACAAACACGTACACCTACACACTAATGCAGCTTTATAGAAGAGGGCAACGAAATCATCTGTTCTGAAATACGCTCGTACAGTTAACACATTTACTATCAGCGAAAGGCCATATGAATTAGGAGCATGGAGACATTTAACGTTAAAGATACATCACCCTCAAGCATAACTGGAGTAGTGAAAGTCACAATCTTTAATTTCATTTTTTTCTCTTGTAATATGATAACATCACGTTCATCATATAAATTCTTTAAGTGGTACATCATACATGGATTCTTGGATGTTGAGTCTATCTATGTTTTAACAAAGTAATTATATTTTCAGTGTCGTCCATGAACAATTTTGCCATTCGAACTCCTTGAGACGAAATTTACGTCTAAAAGGAGAAAATTTCTTTGAGAATAATATTGTACATTGAAGTCATAAGTCATCTGTACTTACATTTATTATTATCACGACAATCCGAAAACCGAGGTAAACGCTGTTTTCCCAAGGAAAAAACTGTTGAAGAGAAAAGAAAAGCCACGTCTTTCTAAACATTTACCGGTCAGTGCCGGAGGGACATGTAATTTGAATGGTAATAATCAATGAGTGGAAACATTCTAGTTCCCATCTTGATGAAATAACGCATATCTGTATCTTCTACTGGTGAAAAGAGCTGAACAAAAAGATCTGCCATGCATACAGTGAATAACCGCGTGAATTTACTTTTCATCATATCAACCATGTTGTAAAATATAGATATTTTTGGAATCGTCAACTTACATCATCGATGATCAAAAGGATGGCATACGCAAATACTTGGAGCGTCCATATCATCAAGACAACCATGTACAGAACCAGGAGTCCTCTGACATTCTGCAGAATTGATATGATTAGTGAGTCATATGAACATCTCGTAAGGAAACAAAATTAAGGGGGGATCTCACCACTTGCATAAATCCTCCTCTTTTTTTTTGCAGAAGATAAAGGGTTTGTCAGCAACCAATACTGTTAGAGGAGTGGTATCCAGAGTGTGGAAATCTTTTATTATTATTATTATTTTCCTTTGGCTTTTCAACCAGAAAATATTAAGCCTTCGTCTTTTTTGTTTTGTTTTGGTTTGGTTTTGTTTTGGTTGATTGTTTGTTTGCTTTTGGCGTGTTAGCCGTTATCCCCTTAAGTGGCACCAGAAAACGTTATTTTTTTTTGTCTTTGCTTGTCAGCCGATTTTGGAACATAATAAACTGTCATCCAAAAATGTCTCCTCTTCCATTCTTAAAATAAATCGACGTCCCTGTTTCCAGAAACTGGGGGCCCTTACTTTTAAGAAAAGCAAGTCCGGCCCTGTTTTGGGCTATAAAGAATATTCATTTTGTCATGCCTTAACCAGTTTGACTTTTCTTTTAGCATGGCTGATCAAAATCACGTCAGCATATAAGGGCGTAATGTAGATTAATATCTTTGTTTAATATTCTTTTGTAATCTTCCATTCATGAATATCGATGAAGATTTTGAATCATCAAAGTAGTAAAATAACTGCCCAGGACATAATCGTGTCTGTTTGAATTGACTGGGATACATAGTTTAACAGAAAATCACGAAGGGAACAGTTTCGTGACTTGTCCGAGTCACTTCTTAAGCTGTGATTGGCTGGCCAGCATTCATTTTCTATTCAATTCTAGTTTACAAATTGTACATGCCCAGACCTCATTTCAATAGAAGTCAATGTAAAAAAAAAATACAATGTAGTATCTCTTTATAGGTTACATATATAGTGCGAGATATTTTGGTTTGATTTCAGGAAAGATTGATAGCTGCGTGAGTTTTGTGTACATTAAGTCATCATCATACATTTGACAGGTCTTGTTTGCAGAAGAACTGAATAGGGTTCATTTATTCCATTGTGATTGCCTTTTTTGTTTGCTGTACTTGAAATCTATGAATACCTTATCCTCAACACCCTCAGCACCCCGTCTCCATTGGGCAATCATGAATACTCTGTCTAGATTCCCCGTGCACGGATGACGTAGTGTGTCTAGAACTTTGATAGCTGAAAAATAATCTGAGGCAGGATTAAACCTGTTACTCTGTGACTTGAACCAACAAAGTTTTTGACTTTGACAGCTATGTATCAGTGAAATGCTCAGTTGTTTTTACGAAGCGATTGAACGTACAAAAAAAACCCAAAGAATATGAAGAATTTCTCCTCGCCTTTTGAAATCAGATGACAAGTGTTTCCAGTTTCAGATTTATGATGGGGAGGATACTGTGGTGAAGTATTGAGCTCATTTCTGATGATGTTCAAGGAAGGAAAAGATAGAGATTCATGCACTGATATGATTTATGTGTTTATACCACTTCATGTTCAGAATTTCATTACCAAGGAAAGAAAGAAAGAAAGAAAGAAGTATTTTAAAAATGACAGAACACTCCGTTAAAGTCTTCTACTATGATACATCCCATAAAGGAAAGTAAAATGATGCATAACCAAGAAAGACTGATGAATAAGAGAATGGAGCAAACAATGACGAAACTTGCGACGACCAACTCCACAATATCGGTGGTAAGGACGCTCTCATCGACAAGTTCTTCATCTGTATTTGAAACAATGTCAAATGTCATCAAGTAGATGGAATCTTATGAAAATAAACTCTGGATCTTAATAACATACGAGTTATGGAGGTAAGATAAATTCACATGAAGGTGTTACGACCTCTTTTGATCTCGCGCTGTAAACAACATAGGAAAACGTTTAGGTAGCTTCAGTTTCATTTCATTTCTGCATTTTTTTTTTCACAGAAATCATACATGAAAGTAACAATGCATATACATGTAACTGACAACAATGAAAATAAAATATGTGTATATTACATTCATAGTATAATAATCCTGATAATTATATTCTAAGCATTTGGACACAATGCTATGAAATTAAAGAAATGAATGGTACACACTTCTTTTCGAGTAAGGGGGGGGGGGGGTGGTAAATGCAGGACTCTACTATCTCGAGCAAGTGCTTGATAGTGATGGTAGCCGCAGAAAGAAAAAAAACATACTAAACTTGGCAAATTACTTGTCTTGTGCTTATTACTTTGCACGACATCCATAAGGAGAAGCGCGTGGGAAATGGAAGAAAAGAATCAACGTGAGAGCAGTGAATTGTGCGTCAGATGCAATGAAGCATGCTTTTACTATGTTACTGCTAAAGATCGGTTTCGATTTGCACAACGGCCATATGTACTGAATGTCCATTTAATTTATTGTTTATGTCCCTTTCCACACATGTTTTCATTCTGTTAATGGAAAAAAATTATATTCTATATTGCGATGTCCTTGCTGGAAAGAACACAGTGTTGCACAGTGTGTTCACATTGTGTTTTACTTAGTCGACTACTATAGTATGTGAAAACGCTCGAATTTAACAGTGTGAAGATAGCTAATAACAATGTTGTAAGACTTTTCACAGATTGTTCACATAGTGATGCTTCGTTTTATGTTTGATGATTCACAATATGTTCACAAAGTTAACACGCTGGAACTTAACAATGTGACGACATTTCACACTGTGTCTTCACATTTTATTTCACACTGTAGGACACTTTGTTCTGTCCAGCTTGGAAATTCCGTTCATTATCATCACTATCATCTGCATCATCATCATGCTTTTAGAAACGTCAGTATTAAGCGCTATATAAGTGGTATTTATCATCATCATTATTACGGTGATGATTGTTATTATCACTATTATTTTTAGTATTGTTATTATTATCATCATCATCATCATCATCATCATAGGTCCATTCTAGCTAGTGAAGATCCAACAAGGTGGATGTATATCTATTCGAAGAGTTCAGACAGTCCCACATAGTCTTATTTGCATAGCGCTGTTATAATCGCGTGCTACTTTTATTTTCAACACTTTGCTCTTCTTATTCTCGATGTAGAGAACGTAGAGATTTGTATAGAGATATTTTTTTTCTCGGAACTGATCTGCGAGCAGTCAACTTATACGCCGTGTTTGTTTTTCTTTTTTTATTTGGATCACTAGATATTTTGAGTTGTAACGGCCGCTATTTCGTATCCGTATCTCAAATGATACTGAACAAAATTACACCAAAATCACAGGAAATAATATTCCTCGTAAAAGTTTGAACCAAATCCGTTTTGGGGAAGCGTTAATACTCGTCGACTTTCTCGTCGTGGCTCAGAACAACTCTTCGCGAGTGATCGCTCCGTACGCTGCCTACACAAATTGACACTAAAATTAGCCATCGAATATTGTGCGATGTATATATCTTTGAGTAAAAAGCTAAAAATCAATGCCTGTTTACTATATAGTATATGAACAATGATTATGGCTAACTTCAAATTCAGATTGTAAAGACAGCTGCTGTCTTTTACCAAAGAGTGAGTTGTTTTGAGTGACGGCATGAAAGTTGACTTCTATAATTTTTATAAACCTTCTCCGTAAACCGATTTGGTACAAATTCATGTCAGTGCACGGATTTAAGCTACTAAGTATATCTTGTCATTTTTGTGCAGTTTGTTGTCGTGGAATTCCAGAAATCTACATGGATAGGAAAGAACTTTAGAGCTGCTGCTCGCTTTTCTGGGAAATAATTGTTGCAACTCGGTATTTTAAAATGTAACTTTCTTAGCGTTAACGCGGACTCCTTATCTATATGTGCATGCCTTGAGCAACATAACTCAGCACTATCTATACTTGTCACAAATGTACACACTAGTAGTTATGTACATATGTATGATGTACTGTATGCATGGCTGTTTTAATGTGTATGTACACAGGTTGACCAGGTTCATGGAGAACATTCTACATGGTATAGATATAGTACATACAGGCTGACCAGATCAGTGGAGAATTTTCTAGGTGGTATACAATGTAGCTACACAGTATATGCATGTAACAGGAAATACAATATAGCTCACTCAATCTAGAATGACTTCACCCGTTCCAGAAAGTTCTGGGAAGTGCTTACATGTTTGGCTGAGTGAGGCACTGTCCCTGTAGCCCAATGTGATTGGTAGTTATTCTTGGCAATGATGTTTTGTACATAGTTAGGCAGTGAGTCATCCAGGTTTCCTGGAACTTGGACTGGCTAGTAGGTTGGAGAGAGTTATAGAATGTGCTAGAAGGGGGTGAATAGATAGTATATAAGCCAGAGAAATTCTGCAGTAGGCAGAGTACCTAACACCTCTGCTCTGAGAGTTACGTCACTTCTGGCTCTGAAGCGACTTGTTATAGTCAGTCCTGTGTTACCTGCTGACCTGCTATACAAACTGAGTTTGTGGAGATAAGGCCTGAGAGACATTTTGCCTGCAGAGAATTAATTTGCCTACATTGGAGATAGACTCCACATTTTAGTGTCAACGGACATTGTTACGGCAAAACTGTGACGGGCTGGATTCCTCGCTGGACATTATAAAGTGAATCATCATTCAACACATCAACTGAACGTGATCGTCATAACGTTTGGATTCTGCACGTTTTGCTGTGGACACATAACTTGGATTTTACCCCGGATCTATACCTTGGACTATCGTAACCTGCACCTCTGGATTTACGTCGAAGGTATTATTCATCGGTGCATCGTGGATCATTCCTTTGTGCATCGAGCATCGTATTTGGACATTTCCAGGGATATTGCATGTAATAAGTGTAAGTGATTCTATTACTGATTTGTAACTGTTTCTATTGATCATTATTGTACTGATGTGAGAACCGATTACGAGTCTGTACCCACAATATCACTGTTAATAAACCGCCTGGACATTAGTTAATTGTTTCTTTTGTGCGATCATTCTCAGAGTGATTTTGGTCGTAACAAAATTGGGGGCTTGTGTCCGGGAAGTGAATTTAAAGCCAAAACTTAGAATTTGGAACGTTCCGGAATCCAGAATATTGGTACAGACAAAATACCAGTGAGTTGATTGTTCAATTGTACATTGTGTGTAATACATGTGACAATGTCAATCAGTACAATGGATGTTCAGAGGACAGATTTGTCCCTCAAAGATTTGCAAAGGTTACGCAAATGTGATTTGACTGCTATTGCACAGCATTTAAATGTTGATGTTCCACAAGGTGTAAGGAAGGCAGAGATTCTTGACTTGGTAGCTGGTCACATGGAGCTCAAAGAAGAAACTCAAATTTCAGATCAAGCCCAAATGTCTGATCAAACACGGCTTGAGCTTGCTAAAATGGAAATGGAGAAAGAGAAGATGAGATTAGAAATGAAGAAATTTGAAATTGAGCAACAAGTGAAATTGCGTGAGATGGAATTGACTCATGCACAGACTGTTGGAAATCGTGAAAGGGCTCCCTCTGAATTTGATTTGGCCAAGAACATTCGATTGGTGCCAAAGTTTGAGGAAAACAGAGTTGATGCATACTTTGTGTCATTTGAGAAGGTGGCTAACAGTTTGAACTGGCCACAGGAATTTTGGCCCTTGCTCCTTCAAAGTGTGTTTGTCGGCAAAGCAGCTGATGTGTACTCATCTCTCTCTGAAGAGCAATCACGTGACTATGCTACAGTCAAGAAAGCAGTGTTGAATGCCTATGAGTTGGTGCCAGAGGCATACAGACACAAGTTCAGAAATTCGTACCGCAAACCAGGCCAGACACATGTTAAGTTTGCTCGTGAAAAAGAAATGATGTTTGATAGGTGGTACAGATCCTTGAAAGTGGATCAGGATTTTGATAACCTACGTGAGGTTGTTCTCTTGGAAGAATTCAAAAGAGTGTTGCTTTAAGTGTGAGGTCGCATTTGGATGATCACAAAGTGACAAGTTTGCATAAAGCAGCCTTGATGGCTGATGAGTATGAGCTGACCCACAGAAATGACAACAGACCACCTTTCAGGAATTTCTCTGGAAATAAGAGAGACAAAAATCAGTCGAGCAATCCAAAGAATGCTGGTTCTAAAAAAGGCACGAGTTCTGAATCTTCATCGGCACCAAAGCCTCAATCTGACAAAGGGTCCAGTACAAGTGCAAATGTCATCAAATGTTTTCACTGTAACAAGACAGGGCATGTAAAGTCGCAATGTTGGAAGTTGCAAAACAAAACAAAGAAGGACATGGGATTTGTCATGTCAAAAAGTGTCCTACCCGAAAACAGTGTCCCGTTCAGTGAAACACAGGCCATTGAAAGTCAATCTCCCAAATTCAAAGATAGGCTGAAGCAGGTGGATGAGAGCTATCGTAGCTTTTTGTTTGATGGTGAGGTGACCCCATGTACTTCTGGTGAGGCAGGTAAGCCAGTAGTCATCCTGCGGGATACGGGGGCCTCTCAGTCGTTGATGGTGGATGGTGGTATGACTTTTCCACCAGATAGTGCAGTGAATGCAAAAGTCTTGATTCAGACTGTTGATGGCAGTTATATGTCAGTGCCACTGTATAGAGTGGATTTGAAGTGTGACCTAGTTTCTGGTCCTGTTACTGTTGGAGTTGTTCCTGAGTTGCCCATGGCAGGCATTGACTTCCTGTTGGGGAATGACTTGGCTGGGGACAAGGTGGTTGCGTCTCCAGTTGTTTCGGAGAAACCAGTGGTGGTTGCTGAAACTGAGCAGTTGCAGGAGGAGTTTCCTGGGATTTTCCCAGATTGTGTTGTGACTAGGTCTCAGGCTCGTAGAGCTGTTCAAGATGATGCGGATTCTGTTGATGTGGAGGAGAATTCCGGTGTTTGGTTGGCAGAAACCTTTTTCAAGGATTTGAATGATGGGGTTGCTGTATTAGGCTCCGAGGCTAACAGTGATGGGCTGTTTAGCAAGTCTTCCTTGGTTGAAGCACAGCAGGCAGACTCTGAGTTGAAAGGCTTGTCTCAGACGGCGTGTTCTGAGGCTGAGGCTGAAAAGGTCCCTGAGTGCTATTATGTCAAAGATGGCATTTTGATGAGGAAGTGGAGACCTCCCCATAGGCCAGCTGATGAGGATTGGACGGTGGTCCGTCAAGTAGTTGTCCCTCCTAGTTACCGCGGTGAGATCTTGAGGATTGCTCACGAGTTACCTGTTGGCGGCCATTTAGGCGTCAGAAAGACAAAGGATCGGATCATGAGGCATTTCTATTGGCCGGGGTTGAATGTGGATGTGGCTGAGTTTTGTAAGACTTGTCACACATGTCAGGTGGCTGGTAAATCACAGCATTCGGTGAAGCCGGCGCCATTGATTCCGATACCTGCGTTTGAAGAACCATTCAGTCGGGTTCTAGTTGACTGTGTTGGACCTTTGCCTAGGACTAGGTCGGGTCACAAGTACCTCTTGACAATCATGGATATGTCTACACGGTTTCCAGAGGCTATCCCATTGCGAAATATCACTGCTAAGACTGTGGTAGATGCTCTAGTGCAGTTTTTCACTAGGTATGGGTTGCCCAAGGAAGTGCAGTCTGACCAAGGGTCAAATTTCATGTCAGGCATATTTCAAGAGGTGATGTATCGTTTGGGTGTGAAGCAGCTGAAGTCGTCAGCTTATCATCCCCAATCCCAAGGTGCGTTGGAGCGCTACCACCAGACCCTAAAGACAATGATTAGGGCGTTCTGTGAGGAGTATCCCGAGGATTGGGATAAGGGCATCCCTTTCCTGCTGTTCGCAACGAGGGACTCCCCAAATGAATCGACGGATTTCAGCCCATTTGAGTTGGTGTATGGTCATGAAGTTAGGGGCCCACTGAAGCTCATCAAAGAGAAATTCATGACTGAGGATGATGAGGTCCACCTACTTGACTATGTGTCAAGGTTTCGTGAACGGCTTTCAAAGGCTTGTGAGGTAGCTAGGGAACACTTGAAAGTGTCACAAGACTCTATGAAGAGAAAGGCAGACAAAAATGCCAAAGCCCGAACTTTCAACCCAGGTGACAAAGTTCTTGTACTGCTGCCCATACAAGGTGAACCACTGAAAGCCAAGTTCAGTGGCCCATACTGTGTCAAAAAGAAACTCAATGATGTGAACTATGTGATCAGTACGCCAGACAGACGCAAGGATCAGAGGGTGTGTCATGTAAACATGCTGAAAGAGTACTATGAGAGAAAGGCTAGTCAGCCAGTAGGCGTAGCTCTGAGGTGGTAGTAGAAGAAGTAGATGAAGAGGGAGAAGCTCAGGATGAGCATGGAAGTGAGCCCTCTAGTGCCAGGCTGTCTAACTCAGAGATGTTAGGTAAAGTAGATGAGGCACTGAACTACCTACCTGAAAATCAGAGGAAAGATGTGACTAGTCTGTTACATGAGTACAAAGAACTGTGTAAAGATAAACCAGGTTGCACCCCTTTGGCTGTACATGATGTTGATGTAGGAGATGCTGACCCTATCAAGCAAAACCCTTACAGGTTAAACCCGAGCAAACTGCAAAAAGTAAGGGAAGAGGTTCAATACATGCTCGACAATGACATAATAGAACCGAGTAAAAGCAGTTGGAGCTCCCCAATTGTCATGGTGCCCAAGCCGGATGGGTCTCAAAGATTCTGTATAGATTACCGAAAGGTGAATGCCGTGACGAAAACAGATTCTTTCCCCATTCCAAGACTGGAAGACTGCATTGACAGGGTCGGAAATTCTACGTATGTCAGTAAAATAGACCTTCTAAAGGGATACTGGCAAGTGCCCTTGACCGACAAGGCCAGAGAGATTTCTGCCTTTGCTACACCAGATGGCTTGTTCCAATGCAAAGTAATGCCATTCGGCATGAAAAATGCTCCGGCCACCTTCCAACGGCTGACAAACCAAATCATTGCTGGACTTGATAACTGTGTAGTATACATTGATGACATCCTAGTGTACAGTGACACGTGGGAGGAGCACATTACACACTTGCGGCAACTTTTTGATCGACTCAGGGAGGCCAGATTGGTGATTAATCTGGCAAAGAGTGAATTTGCAAAGGCCAAAGTGGTGTATCTCGGGCATGTAGTCGGTCAGGGACAAGTATTGCCAAGAGAAGCCAAGGTAGAGGCTATACTAGGCTTTCCCATCCCCCAATCCAAGAAGGAGTTGCTCAGATTTCTGGGCATGGCTGGTTTCTACAGGAAATTTGTACCGAATTTCAGCACTGTAATCACCCCCCTAACAAACCTGCTGAAGGGCAAGGCAAAGTACACCTGGACTGATGAGTGTCAAAGAGCCTTCGAGAAACTAAAGGCCGTCCTTGCTAATGAGCCTGTTTTGGCAGCTCCTGACTTCGCAAAGCCATTCAAGGTGACAATAGATGCTAGCGATGTAGGAGTGGGAGCGGTTTTGCTCCAAGAAGATGAAGAAGGCACTGAACGACCAGTTAGCTACTTCTCAAAAAAAATTGAACACATACCAGAAGAAGTACTCCACAATTGAGAAGGAGGCTCTCAGTCTCATCCTTGCCCTCCAGCAATACGAAGTGTACTTGACAAATAGCAAAGGGGAGATCACGGTCTATACTGACCACAACCCCTTGGTCTTTTTAGACCGGTTCAAAATGAAGAACAACAGGTTGTTCAGATGGAGCATGATGACGCAGCCATATGCACTCAAAATCAAACATGTGGCAGGCAAAAACAATGTAATTGCCGACGCTCTGTCAAGAGTGTAACATGAAGAAAGTATCAAAGGTGAAAAGTTTTCACCGCATATCATTTCCAGTGTATGTGTTTAGCATATTCATTAATGTGTGCAAAACAGTTTGATATGATTGTATAAGCTCTGAGAATCCAAGCAATATCATTGTAAATGGTATCCATGAAAAGAGAACATGGAATTAATACAGCTATCCAAAAGGCATGTGATAGTATGTGATTATAGCTTGACTTGGATTTTACCTCACATTCATTGTAAATAATAATGAGAAATTGTGAAGGTAAAAGAAACCCTTGCTACGGCAAGGCTTTCTTTTTCCCATGGGGGATGGTGTCACAAATGTACACACTAGTAGTTATGTACATATGTATGATGTACTGTATGCATGGCTGTTTTAATGTGTATGTACACAGGTTGACCAGATTCATGGAGAACATTCTACATGGTATAGATATAGTACATACAGGCTGACCAGATCAGTGGAGAATTTTCTAGGTGGTATACAATGTAGCTACACAGTATATGCATGTAACAGGAAATACAATATAGCTCACTCAATCTAGAATGACTTCACCCGTTCCAGAAAGTTCTGGGAAGTGCTTACATGTTTGGCTGAGTGAGGCACTGTCCCTGTAGCCCAATGTGATTGGTAGTTATTCTTGGCAATGATGTTTTGTACATAGTTAGGCAGTGAGTCATCCAGGTTTCCTGGAACTTGGACTGGCTAGTAGGTTGGAGAGAGTTATAGAATGTGCTAGAAGGGGGTGAATGGATAGTATATAAGCCAGAGAAATTCTGCAGTAGGCAGAGTACCTAACACCTCTGCTCTGAGAGTTACGTCACTTCTGGCTCTGAAGCGACTTGTTATAGTCAGTCCTGTGTTACCTGCTGACCTGCTATACAAACTGTGTTTGTGGAGATAAGGCCTGAGAGACATTTTGCCTGCAGAGAATTAATTTGTCTACATTGGAGATAGACTCCACATTTTAGTGTCAACGGACATTGTTACGGCAAAGCTGTGACGGGCTGGATTCCTCGCTGGACATTATAAAGTGAATCATCATTCAACACATCAACTGAACGTGATCGTCATAACGTTTGGATTCTGCACGTTTTGCTGTGGACACATAACTTGGATTTTACCCCGGATCTATACCTTGGACTATCGTAACCTGCACCTCTGGATTTACGTCGAAGGTATTATTCATCGGTGCATCGTGGATCATTCCTTTGTGCATCGAGCATCGTATTTGGACATTTCCAGGGATATTGGCCATTGCTTAGTGACGTCTGGAGCCTCGTCTATTCACATTGTAATAATGTAACGTTTTATATTATCTGAATTAATCTTATTTCTATTTGAGCGCGTGTTGTCGTCATATCGTGTGGATAAGTCAAGGTGGCTTTACAAATCGCAACACGTAGAACAAAAATAACACCATTGAAGACCGATCATTGATATTTTGCTGGTGCAGCACCCAAGCTGTGGAATAAAATTTTGAAATTCAAGAAATCTTCAACTTCACCTTTTTTATTTAGGTAGATTAAGACGAATTTTTGAGCATCTTCATAATATAGGTATCAACGGCGTAAATCCGTACTGAGGAGTGGGGGGGGGGGATGGTCACCATCACCGCGATTACAAGCCCATAACCGGACCGGCGCAGCCTTTGGGGGGGGGGGGGGGGGGAAGGGGGGGGGGAAGAAGCTTGGTGCCCCCCCCCCCCACACACACACACACTTTACAGGGATCGGATGTCCCACTTTTTTGCATGAAATACAAAGTGGGAGAAAAGTGGCAGCAACAATATGGAGACTTTGTTCTTGTTGCTTTTTTTTTTGCTTGTCAGATGACTTTCGGCGGAAAATCAGACCTTAAAAGTATGAAAACATTTTTTTTTTGGAAATATCTATGAGACGGAGTGGAACGACCGAACGGGGGAAGGGTGTGTATGGAGGGGGGGGGGGGGTATCCCTCTCCCACACGAGGAAGATTTTGCATTTTCAGACCTGAAATTCAGCGATCTGGTGTTCACTTTTGGTGAAAATTTTGTTTTGTTTTCTTTAAAAAAACAATAAGAAAATGAAATATTCACAATATATTATTGAATGACAAAATCGTGGTATTTCAGCTCTTGCTCCGCCTGTGCGACATCACTGTGAAGGCCTACTAAATTAATAATGGGGCCTATCATCGGCGTAGACAGGATTTGATCTTAGGAGGAGCGGTCATGTGAAGGAGCGAAGCAAGCGAGGGGGGGGGGAGGATATGGTAGGGGGGTTTCCCCCTCCCACAATGAAATCTTTTTGCATTGAAAATGTTGACATTTTACAGTCTAAAAACTGCCGTTTGTAGCTATACTTTTTCGCTTTGGAAATTAAGGGGGCCGCACCGGGCGCAACTGCTGTCAAGCACTGGCAGCAACATCAGGAGAATGGCATAGCGGTTAAATGCGAGCGAGCGGAGCGAGCGAGCTTGAAAATTTTGACATTTTACAGTCCAAAGACTGCCGTTTGTGGCTGTATTTTTTTCACTTTGGAAATTAAGGGGGCACACCGGGCGCAACTGCCGGCAATTACTGGCAGCAACATCAGGAGAATGGCATAACGATTAAATGCGAGCGAGCAAAGCGAGTGAGCTTGAAAATTTTGACATTTTGCTGTCCCAAAAACTGTCCTTTGTGGCTGTATTTTTTCGCTTTGGAAATTAAGGGGGGCGCCCCGGTGAAAACTGCTAGGAATTACTGGCAGCAACATCAGAAGAATGGCATAATGATTAAATGCGAGCGAGCGAATCGAGTGAGCTTGAAAATTTTGACATTTTCCAGTCCCCAAAACTGTCGTTTGTGGCTGTATTTTTTCGCTTTGGAAATTAAGGGGGCACACAGGGCGAAAACTGTTACGCAATTACTGGCAGCAACATCAGGAGAATGGCATAATGATTTAATGCGAGCGAGCGAAGCGAGCGAGCTTAAAAATTTTGACATGTGACAGTCCCAAAACTGCCGTTTGTAGCTATATTTTACGCTTTGGAAAAAAAAAGGGGGCGTACCGGGCGAAAACTGCTGGCAATTACTGGCAGCAACATCAGGAGAATGGAATAATGATTGAATGCGAGCGAGCGGAGCGAGCGACTTTAGAATTTTGACATTCTACAGTCCAAAAATTGCCGTTTGTAGCTATATTTTTCGCTTTGGAAATTAAGGGGGGCGCATTTTAAAAATGAATTTTAAAATTTTACACTCCAAAAACTGCCGTTTGTAGCTATATTTTTCGCTTTTGTTTGTCCCACTTTTATGGGGAACCATCCCCCCCCCCCTTCATCGACGCCTCTACATATTAGGTTGCTTTTGTTACGTGAAAGATCTGCTGCACACTCTTTGATAAATTAGGGAAATATACGTCTATGTCAAAAGTGCACAAAGTTTATCGAAAGGGATTCTGTATAGCGGACCTTTTGCATGTTTATGATTGCAATACAACGATCTGGTGCATAGTTCTGGCGATATTTGGACAATTTTCCATTAAGAAAGTTCGAGATTTGTCCTCATCTCGGGAATTGCTTGGGGGATAAATGATTTGTCTGTCTAAACACTTCCGTTGGGGCGGGGCAAATGCCCCTTTGCCCCCCCCCCCAAATAGATTCGACGTCCCTGATCTTCCCTTGGTATGCCCATAGATGTATCCTGACTGAGTCATCAGTCACTGTCGTTTCTCAGGAATGATTCAGGAAATGGAGGAAAATCAATTATGGCGATATAGTTTTTGTTATTATTTGTTTGTATGTTTTCGTACATATTTTGCAGATGGTCCCCGGCCAGTTACTCGCGTCATAGCATGTTGGCATGTAGGCCTAATATACTATTTGACGTTGTCAACGTCTGAGCCGTATGTCGATGTTACTTTCTTCGCGAGCGAGCGCTTAAGAAAATTATGTATACATTTTCCTACAAGATAGAATACTGTTCAGCTCTGTTACCTGTCTGAAGGCCGGCGTACAAACGTCATGCAATACGCCAAAATTGATACAATCACATTTCTGCTTCCTCCATTTTTCCCCTCAAAATTCAGGGGGGGGGGGGGGGGATGATTGTACAGGCCATCCTCCCCTCCTCCACTTTCAGGGGGGGGGGGGGATATATCCCCCCATCCCCCCCCCCCCGGGATTTACGCCCATGATAGGTATACTACAGTTCGATAGCAAACTATAAAATGACTTGCATTTGTTTACAAACATCTGGTAAACCTAGGTCTTATTCCTATTTCGTTAGTAGAAGGCGATTATAACGAGGGAATTTAACAGAAAAGAATGAAATCTCTGTATAACTTTAATGTCTCCGAAAAGGAAACCCTCAGGGGAAAAAAAATGATAGACACACATAAACGCACATACAATTCCCTTCTTATAACTCTCCTCACTGGAGGCGCATGATTTATGAATAAGACCAGGAGAGAATGAAAGAAAGGTCAGGCATTGGGTATTTGTTCAAACATGATCGTCACTGCCATGAACTGGCTTCAGCTCAATGGTGGTGCCGATCCCCGGAAAGCAGTAGATAACGCTGCTTCAAATCTCACACTAGTTCCTTCTTTTTCACTGGGTCTTCTTAATAGTCTTACCCAGGCATATGATCTTCGGCAGTCATATTCACCCAGAGTAACAGAAAGAACACCTCAGTACGAATTTTGCTGTGCGGTGTTTTAAAGGGGATACATAATGCCCGATATACTCACACACATACAAACACACGCACACACACACGCACACAATGCAAATGTAAATTTACATTGCTTCCCCCCCCCCCTCCCCCCACCGGCAAAAATCTGGAACGATTTTTTCCCCCTCTCACTTGCTTGTGCCATTATGTCGCCAAAATAATTTTAGACCGTAATGCTTTCTTTGACTGTCATGACTGTATTGCACTGATCTGGAATGGCATCGCCCCTCTACCCCTGTTCTTCTGGAACCTACAGTAGTTGTATCACCAGAACATATTGTGTCATTTTAAATCTGCTGCTCTGTACATTAAGGTTTTACAAGCACCTTGTGCCCTTTTAACCGTTACAGTTGATCATTAATGCAGTTGCAGTTTCCACATCCCTTGCTCGTTCATCATTCTGACCACTTTGCTATACATTGAGAGTGGAAATTCCCTGTTTGTAAAGTAGAAAGCTTGACTGTCGATGCCTTTTCTCACCAATCGCCCTTTGCAGAAAGGCCATCCGCGGGATGGAAAATACACACTGCAACGGTATGATACACTGCAGAAAGACGTAGAAAGAAGAAAACCAAAGGGATGTTTAGTTTAGATGAATGATAAATCATTGTCGACATCCAGACATCAACGGATAAGGTTTATTTCAGAATTTGTATTTTAGGAAGCCGTCCTGCAATAAGTCTCATTTTGCCCTTTTCCAGATCTATCACTTTAGAGTCACGTGGCAAATATCACATGACAAATACCGCGATACCTTTGTTGTAAAATTTGGTACGCAAAGGTAGTCAGTCTACAATTTTCCGCGAATTGCACACATGTTAGTCAACACAGGATGGAAATTCTCTGAGGGGATTTGAGAAAAACTCAATATACTGTTGGTACATGTATATCCAAAAAGTCGTCTTCGACGGACATAATTGTCGTGATGGCTATGTATTGCTGTTCAATTCGTTTATGTTTTTTAGTTATCTTGTTCTTGTAATGAAAGAATTCATTTATGAGCAATTTAACATAATTATTTTCACTTTTCTGGTAAAATGAAATATCACCTGATTTAGCTAGTTTCAAAAAGCAGGGAGAATGATATTACCCCGATTATGTTTAGTCGAGGACATGTGTATTTTCATCAAAAAATAACATTTTTATATTCTATTTATATCGTTTTCCATACATCACGAACTGCAGTAGTTTGCTCATCCAGCGACGGCTGCACAAAAACTTTAGAAATTCATATCAATTTTCCAACAGCTTGACTGATTTTTTTCAAACATTTAGTGATGTGTTCTGCTGATATTGTTGTATTCATCCAATCCATATCATAAACTTATTTGGCATGCTAGGGTGGGGGAGGGGTAATTTATACTAAATCAAGGTGTAATAACACTTGGTTGTTGAGAATCACCCCTCACGAAAAATTGAAACTTTTAGTGTGATCAAGGAGGTACAAGACTAGTTCATCCAGTATATTTGATGTACTCAGTGGTGTCATTACTACATTTATTGATACTATATTCTAAATCATAGCGTATACCGCATGCGCGATTTGTGCATTTTAACCCTTGCTTGGTGAGAATCGCCCCATACAGGATGGACCATCTTCGTGTGGGATTCCCCCATTCTCCCTTTTTCCTGAGTTATGCGGCAAGTTAACTACCATGGCTGATGAAACTGTGCTGTAGGACTACTTACCAGACTGCAGACTCCGCTTATTATCGTGAGACGCCTTGTGTTATCTGAACAAAAATGAGAAATAATCGGTGGCATACTGATTGCCGACTGATATGTTTCTCAGAGCGAAAAATCGTCTTTTTTTAAAGAAAAAGTTGGCAATGGTGAGATATCTAGTCTTCCCGCAGAGCGAGTCGTATTAACGCTCTGTACTTTCGTACTTCGTTTATCTTTACACCACAGTGTACAAATAGCGAAGAAATGACTTGTCTGCTCCATGCAGTACACAAGAGCAAGATTTGGGGAAATTTTCGGAAAAAAGGTTGTTGAGATTGTTTTTTTAAACTGAGCATGCGCATTTTCAAAAGCCTGGAAGGATGGCGTGGTAAGTTGATCTCCGGTATTTTACTGTTTGTTTGATGTGTAGGGTTTTGGTGGTTTTTTTTTTTTCGTATTCTTAGGCCTTGTTAAGAAGGATGATAATATCAGACGAATTTAGAAAGAATCTGTTTTATGAAATCTTACTGATTTTCGTAGATTCTGTGCAAAAAACGGATGTTACATATGCTGATTTTGTCGCATGCAGGGAACGTACAATTGATGGATAATGAAACTGAAAATCAGTACAGAATAAATGTATGGTTGATCATACCAATGTCAACCTGTGAAATAAAAGCAAAATAATATTGAGAACAGTACGTTTTTATATTGCTACGAATGGAGTGATTTTAGAAGTGTTGTGATGTCCTCGTCCTGAAGTTAGCAAACTCAATTTATTTACACCCTCTATAAAACCCATGATATTGTATCCCCTTTGTAGTGACCAAAACAATATTGAAAATAACTGAAGATTCTGCCAAAGATGTAGAAATTAATTTCTAAAGCGATCTATTTCATCTAATCACAAAATGTAGACATATACTCACTCAGTTCTTTTTAGCTTTGTATTTCATTATTATGCATAATTGATTCACATTTGAAATAAGAATTGAATTTGGACAAGGATATCAAGTGATTTAAATGTGAATTGAGCAATATGATTATGCCTGCTAACCCGAAAGAGATGGGGAGATGTAGAAGAGATCAGAGGACGTGACAACGATTCAAATGATGTTATTTCATTTCATTTCATTTCATTTCATTTCATTTCATTGATTGAATCCTCATGACAAAATCCTTCTGTCGATCAATTGGATGAACGTTTTGAAAATCTGGATATATAAGCATGCTCTTTCCCGGGATCTATAAGTCGCGGATAGGCCACCGAATGTGCACAGCTATATCAAAAAGAAGTGACCAGGTCTTGTTGCTATGTTTATACCAGGTGGTTTTTATGTCAGAGAAGATGAAAGCATATTGGACTGGTGATTGGTTTCAGAAGGAACGAAAAGGCACGATTTTGGTTGTTTTTATTCAGATTGAAAAGACAGAGAGAAAAGAAAATGAGTATATAAACTGAATTGACCCATTTATCTCGGCACTCTTCTTATATTTTTTCTTATGAGGGGATTATGGATATTTGTCCGTTAGAAGTGAGAAGTAGAAGGAATTAAAGCGTGATGATGATGAATTTGAATGATTACCAAATGGTGGTATAAGAATGCAGCTACAAGGTTTTATTTCAAATAATATTTACATTGTTCAGTCACTGATAATCCCACGGGAAATATGGGTACATTCACACACAACTATAATCACAATTCATATGAATGGTAAAACCGTTGATCATAATTGATCTGAGTGTGCTTTCTACCTGAAAAGAGGGAGAACAGAATAGAAAAGAAGAAAAGAAGAAAAGCAGAAAGGGACTGACATGCATGAATGACAGCATGAATGTAAATCCAGTGGCTATTGCTATATCAAGCTGAATATCCATGTTTATGGCCATCATAAACCTCCTGGGTGGTTCAGCAGGATTTTTTTTCCAAATTATGTTGATATAAAATGTAGTTAAAGGGACTGTACAGTACTGGTTGAAGGGATTCATGTTTTGAACATTCCTAAGTGAGATAATGAAAAGCCTCTTATGAAATATGAAAGTGTAATTTTAAGAAGGATTCAACGTTTATTTGACGAAAATTGGTTTTCAAATGGCTGAGATATCCCAAAAAGTGCTAATAATAAAAAGCGACATGCCCCAACTTTATTAGGATCTCTTTGTTTCAATATCTCAGCCATTTCAAAACCGATTTTCATCGAATAAACTTTTGATACCCCTTAGAACTGCATGCTCTTTGACATCTCATAGAGTAGTTTCTGAATATCTCGCAAAATGTTAAAAGCTAAATCTACACCTCGACCAGAACTGTACACACCCTTTAAGCTGCCAACACTGTTTCAATAAGTATCGTCACGGAATATCCCCACTATTTTTGCTGAAGTTTTATTTTCTCGCGTATCATTAATTGACTTCGCAGAATTAGCAAAACATTATTAAGACGTGCTGGTCTCAGTGCAACAAATATGTTTTGTTTTTATTTTTATTTTTTGTTTGTTTGATTTTTTTGGGGGGCAATGAGGAGACAAATCGCTGAACTCACGGAATTATCAGATTATGGTCAAATGTGGCTACCGAAATTATTAGAGAGCTCCCTCTAGCAAACGGGTGCCAGCAATGGACAACGCTAATTAACGTACAGTTCAGACAGCAGTGCTGTATTCTTTCTGTGTACCTGCATGAAAGAAAACGATGAAATGACGCACAGTCATCTTTCGATAGAGCGAATTCAAAGATCTTTAGAAATACCAAAATGTAGCAGATTCAGCCCAATAACCACTATATTGACACACTGAACTAGTATTGAGTTTGGGCAATTTGAACATTCAGGTTATTTTTCTGTTTTCTCTTCTTTAACTCGGCATGAAATCCAAACACTTTTTTTTTCCATTTTACCAGCGTGTGCCAAAACTCATCTATAGTTCGTGGCGGAGGTCGCATAGCTCACGAGGTCTTCACAGCCACCTTGTGCGAGCATATTGGTACGATCAACGGGAGGGGTTTCCGCAATGTTGCTTTTGCGGAGCGTTACCTGCATTAGCCAGTTCAGAACACATTAAAAGACTGGTGTAGACATACCATAATAGTTATTCATTCCTGCAAGCAAATTGAGGAGCCCGTCAATTCTAAAATATCATTGTCTTGTATTCGGCATGTGCTGAACTTTGACATTGTGTAACGATGGAAACAGCGGAGACTACCCACTAGGCAAGTTTTTGTGATCAATGTGCAGGGCATACATCTTGCTTTGGCAATGTTGTACCATGTATAGACTGTTCAAAGAGCAAGCCGTAGGCTTAATGTCTGCATTCGGTTTATTCATCTATAGCAAAGATAAAAAAAAAAAAATTAGGGATGTCAATACATTTGGAAGATTTGATTTCAAGAATTGATAAACTCAAGTAAAAAAGGAAATAGGAATTGACATAGGAGAAAATGGGTTTTCAATAATATATTAAAAGAGATTGATGCAGGT
Organism: Diadema antillarum; assembly: GCF_040938485.1. Classification (NCBI taxonomy): domain Eukaryota; kingdom Metazoa; phylum Echinodermata; class Echinoidea; order Diadematoida; family Diadematidae; genus Diadema; species Diadema antillarum. The sequence continues at coordinate 1,397,909 of NW_027270892.1, read as the reverse complement.
TGAATTATTTTCAAGACTTTAAGAATATCAGACAAAATGAATGGCTAGGTCCGTTGTAGCTCCATGGTTAGATTTGAGAATGCTTCATTAATGTACGGAATGAAGTGTATGTACTTTCAAGCCCTTTATTATGCTTGCCAATATTTTTCTACGTATAGTATCATCCTGGTTCATAATCATAATAGTGTTATTGAGTAAAATAATTTTTGTCTTTTTGATCACCTTTTTCGCGTGTCCTTCAATGTGATTTACTTTTAGTCTTTACTTGCATATTTCTGTAGTTTTCTTATCGGGAAGACCTTTAACTAAGGGGCATGTTTATTGTACTTGTGTGCTCTCATAATAATAATAATAATGATAATAATAATTATGATAATAATAATGGTAATAATAATAACAATAATAATAATTATAATTAATGATAACAATGATAATGATATGGGTATAATGAGGCCTTCCTTGTTCTGACATTATCTTTACCCTTGCGTTTATTGCCAGATACCCATTTATACACTCGGGTCGAGAAGGACATAATACATGTATGTTAAAACATCTTGTCCAAGGACGTACCTGAGCACTGGACTGGATTCGATTTTATAGGGTCCTCCAAGTTATAGTCCGAAGTTGTATCCACTGCGCCACAATGCCCCCATAAAATCTATACGAATACAGAGCCCTGGATCTCCGATTAACTGTCCACGAAAGTGGCAGCAACAAAGGTTGAAAAGAGAAGAAGAAAGTGTCCCTAGATCAACTAAGTGGCCTTCCTGATGGAACTGTATGATCAAGAGCAATAATAAAATGATAAACAAGAACTTGCAAGCCTTCGTTATTTTTTTTCAGGACCTCTTTATGCAGAAAGATGCTCAAGCGATTGCGTTTTATACAGTCCCACTACATTACACAATCATGGGAGTATCAAAATGAGGGACTTACAAGGCAAATTTGGTTGCAGATTTTAAGAGCTCGCTCACTACGGTAGCTGGCAATCTTGAGTTTGGCCATTGTCTTAATTGTCTTAACACACTTACAACGTATCATTATATATATCATCCCCTTCGATTCTGTGTATCAATCAAAACATGTCATTTTCTCATTTTGAAACTATTTACTCTTGGTTGTCTTTGTTAGTTTGTGCTCTTTTGAACCACTGAAGTCCTAAAATGAGAGGGAGAAAGTATAGGTTTATGATGAGGAGGAAACAAGGAGAGGCCTACAGAACTCAATGTCTAGCTCCACCGTGTTGAACCATCGAATGACCTGGAATCGGTTGTCAACTGAATGTTGGAGTTATAGCTGAAGATCAATCTAATCTTCAAATTTCCAGTCTTTTTTATTCCAGGCAAGTTGCGATCTCTTATGTCTCTTTCTCTTGCTTCTTCTTCTTCTTCTTCTTCTTCTTCTTGCGTATGAGGAAGCGGCAGCTAAATAACGTCCCTCAGTTGCTGTAGCCAAGTTACAGTCTCAGGAGTAGGGTGTGTCAGGTCCATGTTGTCAGGAGGGGGAGATCAGGGCACTCACTCAAGACGTGTGGAGCAGTCTGTTTTGGTGCACCACACTGGCAGGCTGCTGGCTGCTTTCTCTTGCTGATATTGCTTCTCCCTCACCTTTATAAGGGACTTCAGTCAAGATTCTAGAAGCCTAGGAGAGAGGAGCAGATGACACTTTGATGGTGATTTCTAGTCCTAATTCTGTTTATCGTTGGATATCATTCGGCGATTTTTTAAAGACATGACTGGACAATGATATTGTCCAGTCATGTCGATTTGACCATCATATTATGATGGTCAAATCGGCTGTAGAAAAGACGTTTCCGAGTGTGAAGTATAATGTAGTTTTGGAAAAACCAAGCGTTGCAAACACTTCTCTTTCTCTCTCTTTCTCTGCTGCCGTACTATGGCACCAGGGTGGATGCCTTCTCATCTCATGAAACTTCTTTTATTGGGGCATATTGACTCTAATAACTTGGCCACTACACGTTAAAGAATTACTGCCTTTAACCACGGAGCTGTTTGTAGCTCCATGCTTTAACTAGGACTATGTTTACAAAATCTATATATACATTTGCTGGACCTAAATATTGGAACAACCTCTGTAGCAGTTTAAAGGCATCCCCAAGTTTAAGTTCTTTTAAGAGTAATCTGAAGGAAAAAAATTTGAACAGTTACAAGAATTTATCTAAATATCATTATGAAAATTAATATTTTGCATATTAATTTCATGAAATTGTAAAATTGTGTTGATCCTTTAATGGCATGCAAAGAATTGGAAAATCCAACTTTATATTCTGTTAAAATCACGGCTAAGCGGCTCCATCCATCCACTACCTCTCGTCTTGTTATAGTCTTCTATCTTTTTAGGTGATACGCTATCAGCGTATCACCTATTGTGATTGTCAAAATCTCTCTTTATTTCTTTTTAGGTGATACGCTATCAGCGTATCACCTATTGTGATTGTCAAAATCTCTCTTTATTAGGTGATACGCTATCAGCGTATCACCTATTGTGATTGTCAAAATCTCTCTTTATTTCTTTTTATTCTTCTTTCTTTCTGGACAATTTTGTGTCATCAATATCTCAAGAATGACATTACGGAATAACATGACATTTTCAGGGAACATGTCTCATGACAATATCTAGCCACAATAAGGTTTTCATGACAGTAACATATCTATGACGTCGTCTAGGCGCCATTTTGTGATTTCTGGACCATGTTACATGATCGATCATAACTTCATAACTAAAGGTCATTTCTGTATCATTTTTTGTGGACATAAAGTTCAGGTCACGTTCTATCTTACTTCTTTTGATGCTAATTACCTAGGACATCATTAAGTGCGCGTAAGCGCGCGTCAAAATTTTAAAAGGCTCAAAACAACTTTCCAATGGGAAATCTCGAAGTTTCAGACAATTTTATGCGTTTCAAACAATTTTGCGCGTGCGCGTCCGTCCGCGCATTTTCGCGCGCACAGCGCGTCAGCAACATGAAAATACACTTTTTTTGACAGATTTGGATTCCTGATACTTTGAGCAACAATATCCATTGATTTCTAATCGATTCCTACAAATAACAAAGCAATGCACTTGCGTCAAAGTTCAAATTTCGCCTGCGCGTCTATGTGCAAATATAGTGAAAAAACATGTCTTTGTTTATTTCGCCATAGCTCTTTAAAACGTCAGGTGACCCTATGTTTTTATTGCATATTACAAAAGCATATAAATTGGACATGACGTTTCAAGTATCATTATTTCCATAATTACATTATGACGTCATCATATCGTCATCTGAAATCAAAAAAGTGGAATTAATTTTTTTGAGGTACTGTTTCTGACATTCATTTGCTCGTATCTCTGTTGTTTAAGCTCAATATTATCCCAAATTCAGATATGTTGTACTTTGAACATTTGCCTTTCAAGTCCATGTCATGGTTTTGAAATTTGATGACGTCATCATGCTTTAAATTGTGTTTAAAGGTAAAGACGCAAAATCGGACAAGTTTACGTGTTATGTCTATGGGAGGTGATTTTTTTAGAAACCATGCATTGACTTGACAACGTTTAAGCACCTTTATCTCAGCTGATTTTGCTTCATTTCCTCTGAAACTTATTTATGTTGTAGCTGTGACAATAAGCTGCAGTAATCATGCATTTTATTCTTTGAAATCTCCTCATGAGGTTGACAATTTTGCAATTTAAAACTGAAAATGAGAATGGAATGCGGACCAAACGATTCCTGATTCATCTTTCACGTACATAAGCTTACGTTCCTCTAATTTTCTCGTCGAGACGTATGGTCGAGTGGTTAGAGGCGTCGTCTTAGAAACGTGAGGTTGCACACGTACGGGTTCGATCCTCACAAGAGCACGAAAGAAAATAATATATTTTTTTTACTTTTTTTCTTCAATAGAGTACTACACCTTCGTCCATGTAGAAATCACGTTTGCATGTAAACACACCTATACGCACACACTCACACAGTATACCTTTGTTTTGCGTTGGAGACTGCATTACTTCGACTGCTGCAAAATTATAGTTTTGCAGGTTGGGCTTTTCAAACTGATATAGTATACTGTCACAACATGAAATTTGTTCATATTAATTCAGTAACACAATGTAGTCGTGGTTACTTTGTGCTGATTTATACATGTAACAAGCTATACATTGTAAAAAAGGTATTCAGTCTTCTGTATTGATGATTATTTGTCAATTAGTGGTTTTTGTGGAGTTTCAGATAGTGATAAAAAGTATGGATGATAAGTGCAGCGATAATTCCTATAGTTAGTTCAAAGCTGTGTTACAGATGTTTGATACATACATTTAGCATTGTGTGTGTGTATATACGTGTGTATACAGGTTGGCCATATGACACATGCTAGACAATTACTCTTAATTGATTAGCAAACGTGATCAGCTATGGAACTGAATATGGTACTAATGTATGATGTTAATGATTCTGATTAAACTGTGACGAGTTTAAAGGGATAGCGTAACTGTGTGTAAAAATAAGGCAATTATAAGGATATTTTAGGGCAATTTGATAACCATGCCTATAATAATTTCATACAGGTACTAATGCCTGCCTCATATTCAAATGATAGATCGTCATGTCAATAGCAAACTGACAACGTACGATGAATGTGTTATATATTGAACAACTGTCTTTCAAGTCCATAACGTTCCCCATATTTTCCCGTCGAGACGTGTCGCCGAGTGGTTAAAGGCGACGTCTCAGAGACGTGAGGTTGCGGGTTCGAACCCCACAAGATCACGAAACAAAATAATTAGCTACTTTACTGTTTTTTTTTCTTCAATTTTGTATTACATATTCGTCCATGTAGAAATCACGTTCGTATATAAACGCACCTATACACACACACAGACACACACACACGCCATATCCCTCTTTTTTGTGTGTTGGAGACCACATTGCTTCGACTGCAGCAACATTTTGCAGGTTGACTTTGTCAAACCGATCATAGTATGTAATGACGACGACTGAGGTGTTGTACTTTGAACAATTTTCTTTCAAGACCATGTCATTGTTTTGTAATTTGATGACGTCATTACACTGAAAATTGTGATTAAAGGCAAGGTATCAAAACCAGCCGATTATAGGCTTTATGTCTGCGGGACGTATTTTTCCCAAGTTGCCAGAAATGGCATAGCGACCTCAGTCGTTACAAGGCCGCTTTTCCGTCTAGCAATGCAATAGATGTTCACACGGCCACGTTAGTTGAGTGGGCATTGACTTTCCCCCCGTTATATCTATACATTGTTGTTGTTTTTTTGTCTTACCATTTCCGTGGATGACCCGTGGTCGAGTGGTTACAGATACGGTTTCGCATGCACGCTCAATATAACTTCAAGGTGCCTATATCACATTCTTTTCTTTGTCGATCACAGATGACTGTCATCTCATGACCACAAGCGTATCACCTAACTCGTCCTCAATGTGACGAGTTTTCATGTCTCGTTTCTTTTTATTCTTCTTTCTTTCTGGACAATTTTGTGTCATCAATATCTCAAGAATGACATTACGGAATAACATGACATTTTCAGGGAACATGTCTCATGACAATATCTAGCCACAATAAGGTTTTCATGACAGTAACATATCTATGACGTCGTCTAGGCGCCATTTTGTGATTTTTGGACCATGTTACATGATCGATCATAACTTCATAACTAAAGGTCATTTCTGTATCATTTTTTGTGGACATAAAGTTCAGGTCACGTTCTATCTTACTTCTTTTGATGCTAATTACCTAGGACATCATTAAGTGCGCGTAAGCGCGCGTCAAAATTTTAAAAGGCTCAAAACAACTTTCCAATGGGAAATCTCGAAGTTTCAGACAATTTTATGCGTTTCAAACAATTTTGCGCGTGCGCGTCCGTCCGCGCATTTTCGCGCGCACAGCGCGTCAGCAACATGAAAATACACTTTTTTTGACAGATTTGGATTCCTGATACTTTGAGCAACAATATCCATTGATTTCTAATCGATTCCTACAAATAACAAAGCAATGCACTTGCGTCAAAGTTCAAATTTCGCCTGCGCGTCTATGTGCAAATATAGTGAAAAAACATGTCTTTGTTTATTTCGCCATAGCTCTTTAAAACGTCAGGTGACCCTATGTTTTTATTGCATATTACAAAAGCATATAAATTGGACATGACGTTTCAAGTATCATTATTTCCATAATTACATTATGACGTCATCATATCGTCATCTGAAATCAAAAAAGTGGAATTAATTTTTTTGAGGTACTGTTTCTGACATTCATTTGCTCGTATCTCTGTTGTTTAAGCTCAATATTATCCCAAATTCAGATATGTTGTACTTTGAACATTTGCCTTTCAAGTCCATGTCATGGTTTTGAAATTTGATGACGTCATCATGCTTTAAATTGTGTTTAAAGGTAAAGACGCAAAATCGGACAAGTTTACGTGTTATGTCTATGGGAGGTGATTTTTTTAGAAACCATGCATTGACTTGACAACGTTTAAGCACCTTTATCTCAGCTGATTTTGCTTCATTTCCTCTGAAACTTATTTATGTTGTAGCTGTGACAATAAGCTGCAGTAATCATGCATTTTATTCTTTGAAATCTCCTCATGAGGTTGACAATTTTGCAATTTAAAACTGAAAATGAGAATGGAATGCGGACCAAACGATTCCTGATTCATCTTTCACGTACATAAGCTTACGTTCCTCTAATTTTCTCGTCGAGACGTATGGTCGAGTGGTTAGAGGCGTCGTCTTAGAAACGTGAGGTTGCACACGTACGGGTTCGATCCTCACAAGAGCACGAAAGAAAATAATATATTTTTTTTACTTTTTTTCTTCAATAGAGTACTACACCTTCGTCCATGTAGAAATCACGTTTGCATGTAAACACACCTATACGCACACACTCACACAGTATACCTTTGTTTTGCGTTGGAGACTGCATTACTTCGACTGCTGCAAAATTATAGTTTTGCAGGTTGGGCTTTTCAAACTGATATAGTATACTGTCACAACATGAAATTTGTTCATATTAATTCAGTAACACAATGTAGTCGTGGTTACTTTGTGCTGATTTATACATGTAACAAGCTATACATTGTAAAAAAGGTATTCAGTCTTCTGTATTGATGATTATTTGTCAATTAGTGGTTTTTGTGGAGTTTCAGATAGTGATAAAAAGTATGGATGATAAGTGCAGCGATAATTCCTATAGTTAGTTCAAAGCTGTGTTACAGATGTTTGATACATACATTTAGCATTGTGTGTGTGTATATACGTGTGTATACAGGTTGGCCATATGACACATGCTAGACAATTACTCTTAATTGATTAGCAAACGTGATCAGCTATGGAACTGAATATGGTACTAATGTATGATGTTAATGATTCTGATTAAACTGTGACGAGTTTAAAGGGATAGCGTAACTGTGTGTAAAAATAAGGCAATTATAAGGATATTTTAGGGCAATTTGATAACCATGCCTATAATAATTTCATACAGGTACTAATGCCTGCCTCATATTCAAATGATAGATCGTCATGTCAATAGCAAACTGACAACGTACGATGAATGTGTTATATATTGAACAACTGTCTTTCAAGTCCATAACGTTCCCCATATTTTCCCGTCGAGACGTGTCGCCGAGTGGTTAAAGGCGACGTCTCAGAGACGTGAGGTTGCGGGTTCGAACCCCACAAGATCACGAAACAAAATAATTAGCTACTTTACTGTTTTTTTTTCTTCAATTTTGTATTACATATTCGTCCATGTAGAAATCACGTTCGTATATAAACGCACCTATACACACACACAGACACACACACACGCCATATCCCTCTTTTTTGTGTGTTGGAGACCACATTGCTTCGACTGCAGCAACATTTTGCAGGTTGACTTTGTCAAACCGATCATAGTATGTAATGACGACGACTGAGGTGTTGTACTTTGAACAATTTTCTTTCAAGACCATGTCATTGTTTTGTAATTTGATGACGTCATTACACTGAAAATTGTGATTAAAGGCAAGGTATCAAAACCAGCCGATTATAGGTTTTATGTCTGCGGGACGTATTTTTCCCAAGTTGCCAGAAATGGCATAGCGACCTCAGTCGTTACAAGGCCGCTTTTCCGTCTAGCAATGCAATAGATGTTCACACGGCCACGTTAGTTGAGTGGGCATTGACTTTCCCCCCGTTATATCTATACATTGTTGTTGTTTTTTTGTCTTACCATTTCCGTGGATGACCCGTGGTCGAGTGGTTACAGATACGGTTTCGCATGCACGCTCAATATAACTTCAAGGTGCCTATATCACATTCTTTTCTTTGTCGATCACAGATGACTGTCATCTCATGACCACAAGCGTATCACCTAACTCGTCCTCAATGTGACGAGTTTTCATGTCTCGTTATTAGGTGATACGCTATCAGCGTATCACCTATTGTGATTGTCAAAATCTCTCTTTATTTCTTTTTATTCTTCTTTCTTTCTGGACAATTTTGTGTCATCAATATCTCAAGAATGACATTACGGAATAACATGACATTTTCAGGGAACATGTCTCATGACAATATCTAGCCACAATAAGGTTTTCATGACAGTAACATATCTATGACGTCGTCTAGGCGCCATTTTGTGATTTTTGGACCATGTTACATGATCGATCATAACTTCATAACTAAAGGTCATTTCTGTATCATTTTTTGTGGACATAAAGTTCAGGTCACGTTCTATCTTACTTCTTTTGATGCTAATTACCTAGGACATCATTAAGTGCGCGTAAGCGCGCGTCAAAATTTTAAAAGGCTCAAAACAACTTTCCAATGGGAAATCTCGAAGTTTCAGACAATTTTATGCGTTTCAAACAATTTTGCGCGTGCGCGTCCGTCCGCGCATTTTCGCGCGCACAGCGCGTCAGCAACATGAAAATACACTTTTTTGACAGATTTGGATTCCTGATACTTTGAGCAACAATATCCATTGATTTCTAATCGATTCCTACAAATAACAAAGCAATGCACTTGCGTCAAAGTTCAAATTTCGCCTGCGCGTCTATGTGCAAATATAGTGAAAAAACATGTCTTTGTTTATTTCGCCATAGCTCTTTAAAACGTCAGGTGACCCTATGTTTTTATTGCATATTACAAAAGCATATAAATTGGACTTGACGTTTCAAGTATCATTATTTCCATAATTACATTATGACGTCATCATATCGTCATCTGAAATCAAAAAAGTGGAATTAATTTTTTTGAGGTACTGTTTCTGACATTCATTTGCTCGTATCTCTGTTGTTTAAGCTCGATATTATCCCAAATTCAGATATGTTGTACTTTGAACATTTGCCTTTCAAGTCCATGTCATGGTTTTGAAATTTGATGACGTCATCATGCTTTAAATTGTGTTTAAAGGTAAAGACGCAAAATCGGACAAGTTTACGTGTATTGTCTATGGGAGGTGATTTTTTTAGAAACCATGCATTGACTTGACAACGTTTAAGCACCTTTATTAGGTGATACGCTATCAGCGTATCACCTATTGTGATTGTCAAAATCTCTCTTTATTTCTTTTTAGGTGATACGCTATCAGCGTATCACCTATTGTGATTGTCAAAATCTCTCTTTATTAGGTGATACGCTTTTAGCGTATCACCTATTGTGTTTGTCAAAATCTTCCTTTCTTTCTTTTTATTCTTCTTTCTTTCTGGCACATTTTGTGTCGTGAATATCTCAACATTGACATGACGGAATAACATTACATTTTCAGTCAACATGTCTCATGACAATATCTAGCCACAATAAGGTTTTCATGACAGTAACATATCTATGACGTCATCTAGGCGCCATTTTGTGATTTTCGGAACATGTTACATGATCGATCATAACTTCATAACTAAAAGTCATTTCTGTATCATTTTCGTTGGACATAAAGTTCAGGTCACGCTCTATCTTACTTTTTAATGCTAATTACCTAGGACATTATTACGCGCGCATTAGCGCGCGTCAAAGTTTTTAAATGCTTAAAACGACTTCCCAATGGGAAATCTCGAAGTTTCAGACAATTTTAAGCGTTCCGCGCGTTTGCGTCCGTCCGCGCATTTCCGCGCGCAGTGCGCGTAAGCAACATGAAAATGCACATTTTTTGACAGATTTGGATTCCTGATACATTAAGTAACAATATCCATTGATTTCCGATCAATTTCGACCTATAACAAAGGAATGCACTGGCGTCAAAGTTGAAATTCCGCGCGCGCGTCTTTCTGCAAATATAGTGAAAAAACATGTTTTTGTTTATGTCGCCATAGCTCTTTAAAACGTCTGGTGACCCTATGTTTTTATTGCATATTACAAAAGCATATGAACTGAAAATAACGTTTCAAGTATCAAAATTTCCCTAGATACATTATGACGTCATCATATCATCATCTGAAATCAAAAAAGTGGAATTAATTTTTTTGAGGTACTGTTTCTGACATTCATTTGCTCGTATCTCTGTTGTTTAAGCTCAATATTATCCCAAATTCAGATATGTTGTACTTTGAGCATTTGCCTTTTAAGTCCAAGTCATGGTTTTGAAATTTGATGACGTCATCATACCTTAAATTGTGATTAAAGGTAAAGATGCAAAATCGGACAAGTTTACGTGTTATGTCTATGGGAGGTGATTTTTTTTAAAACCATGCATTGACTTGACAACGTTTAAGCACCTTTATCTCAGCTGATTTTGCTTCATTTCCTCTGAAACTTAAGTATGTTGTAGCTGAGACAATAAGCTTCAGTAATCATGCATTTTATTTTTTGAAATCTCATCATCAGGTTGACAATTTTGCAGTTTAAAACTGAAAATGAGAATGGAATGTGGACAAAACGATTCCCGATTCAGCTTTCACATACATAAGTTTACGTTCCTCATATTTTCTCGCCGAGACGTATGGCCGAGTGGTTAAAGGCGACGTCTCAGAGACGTGAGGTTGCGGGTTCGAACCCCACAAGATCACGAAACAAAATACTTAGCTATTTTACTTTTTTTCTTCAATTTTGTATTACATATTCGTCCATGTAGAAATCACGTTCGTATATAAACGCACCTATACACACACACAGACACACAGACACACGCCATATCCCTCTTTTTTGTGTGTTGGAGACCACTTTGTCAAACCGATCATAGTATGTAATGACGACGACTGAGGTGTTGTACTTTGAACATTTGTCTTTCAAGACCATGTCATTGTTTTGTACTTTGATGACGTCATCACACTGAAAATTGTGATTAAAGGCAAGGTATCAAAACCAGCCGATTATAGGCTTTATGTCTACGGCCCGTATTTTTCCCAAGTTGCCAGAAATGGCATAGCGACATCAGTCGTTACAAGGCCGCATTTCCGTCTAGCAATGCAATACATGTTCACGCGGCCACGATTGTTGAGTGGGCATTGACTTTTTCCCCCTGTAATATCCATACATTTCTTTTTTGCCTTACCATTTCCGGGGATGTCCCGTGGCCGATTGGTTAGAGAAACGGTTTTGCATGCACGCTCAATATAACTTCAAGGTGCCTATATCACATTCTTTTCTTTGTCGATCACAGATGACCGACACCTGATGACCCCAAGCGTATCACCTAACTCGTCAGCGTGACGAGTTTCATATCTCGTTTCTTTTTATTCTTCTTTCTTTCTGGACAATTTTGTGTCATCAATATCTCAAGAATGACATTACGGAATAACATGACATTTTCAGGGAACATGTCTCATGACAAAATCTAGCCACAATAAGGTTTTCATGACAGTAACATATCTATGACGTCATCTAGGCGCCATTTTGTGATTTTCGGACCATGTTACATGATCGATCATAACTTCATATCTAAAGGTCATGTCTGTATCATTTTCGGCGGACATTAAGTTCAGGTCACGCTCTATCATACATTTTAATGCTAATTACCTAAGACATTATTACGCGCGCGTACGCGCGCGTCAAACTTTTAAAAGGCTCAAAACAACTTACCAATGGGAAATCTCGAAGTTTCAGACAATTTTAAGCGTTTCGCGCGTTCGCGTCCGTCCGCACATTTTCGCGCGTAGTGCGCGTAAGCAAACTGAAAATGCACATTTTTTGACAGATTTGGATTCCTGATACATTAAGTAACAATATCCATTGATTTCCGATCAATTTTGACCTATAACAAAGGAATGCGTTGGCGTCAAAGTTGAAATTTCGTGTGCGCGTCTTTGTGCAAATATAGCGAAAAACATGTCTTTGTTTATTTCGCCATAGCTCTTTAAAACGTCTGGTTACCCTATGTTTTTATTGCATATTACAAAAACATATGAATTGGAAATAACGTTTCAAGTATTAATATTTCCATAATTACATTATGACGTCATCATATCATCATCTGAAATCAAAAAAGTGGAATTAATTTTTTTGAGGTACTGTTTCTGACATTCATTTGCTCGTATCTCTGTTGTTTAAGCTCAATATTATCCCAAATTCAGATATGTTGTACTTTGAACATTTGCCTTTCAGGTCCATGTCATGGTTTTGAAATTTAATGACGTCATCATACTTTAAATTGTGATTAAAGGTAAAGACGCAAAATCGGACAAGTTTACGTGTTATGTCTATGGGAGGGGATCTTTTTTAAAACCATGCATTGACTTGACAACGTTTAAGCACCTTTATCTCAGCTGATTTTGCTTCATTTCCTCTGAAACTTTAGTATGTTGTAGCTGAGACAATAAGCTGCAGTAATCATGCATTTTATTTTTTGAAATCTCATCATCAGGTTGACAATTTTGCAGTTTAAAACTGAAAATGAGAATGGAATGTGGACAAAACGATTCCCGATTCAGCTTTCACATACATAAGTTTACGTTCCTCATATTTTCTCGCCGAGACGTATGGCCGAGCGGTTAAAGGCGACGTCTCAGAGACGTGAGGTTGCGGGTTCGAACCCCGCAAGATCACGAAACAAAATACTTAGCTATTTTACTTTTTTTCTTCAATTTTGTATTACATATTCGTCCATGTAGAAATCACGTTCGTATATAAACGCACCTATACACACACACAGACACACAGACACACACCATATCCCTCTTTTTTGTGTTGGAGACCACATTGCTTCGACTGCTGCAAAACTTTGCAGGCTGACTTTGTCAAACCGATCATAGTATGTAATGACGACGACTGAGGTGTTGTACTTTGAAAAAATGTCTTTCAAGACCATGTCATTGTTTTGTACTTTGATGACGTCATCACACTGAAAATTGTGATTAAAGACAAGGTATCAAAACCAGCCGATTATAGGCTTTATGTCTACGGCGCGTATTTTTCCCAAGTTGCCAGAAATGGCATAGCGACATCAGTCGTTACAAGGCCTCATTTCCGTCTAGCAATGCAATACATGTTCACGCGGCCACGATTGTTGAGTGGGCATTGACTTTTTCTCCCTGTCATATCTATACATTTCTTTTTTGCCTTACCATTTCCGGGGATGTCCCGTGGCCGAGTGGTTAGAGAAACGGTTTTGCATGCACGCTCAATATAACTTCAAGGTGCCTATATCACATTCTTTTCTTTGTCGATCACAGATGACCGACACCTGATGACCCCAAGCGTATCACCTAACTCGTCAGCGTGACGAGTTTCATATCTCGTTATTCTTCTTTCTTTCTGGACAATTTTGTGTCATCAATATCTCAAGAATGACATTACGGAATAACATGACATTTTCAGGGAACATGTCTCATGACAAAATCTAGCCACAATAAGGTTTTCATGACAGTAACATATCTATGACGTCATCTAGGCGCCATTTTGTGATTTTCGGACCATGTTACATGATCGATCATAACTTCATATCTAAAGGTCATGTCTGTATCATTTTCGGCGGACATAAAGTTCAGGTCACGCTCTATCATACATTTTAATGCTAATTACCTAAGACATTATTACGCGCGCGTACGCGCGCGTCAAACTTTTAAAAGGCTCAAAACAACTTACCAATGGGAAATCTCGAAGTTTCAGACAATTTTAAGCGTTTCGCGCGTTCGCGTCCGTCCGCACATTTTCGCGCGTAGTGCGCGTAAGCAAACTGAAAATGCACATTTTTTGACAGATTTGGATTCCTGATACATTAAGTAACAATATCCATTGATTTCCGATCAATTTTGACCTATAACAAAGGAATGCGTTGGCGTCAAAGTTGAAATTTCGTGTGCGCGTCTTTGTGCAAATATAGCGAAAAACATGTCTTTGTTTATTTCGCCATAGCTCTTTAAAACGTCTGGTTACCCTATGTTTTTATTGCATATTACAAAAACATATGAATTGGAAATAACGTTTCAAGTATTAATATTTCCATAATTACATTATGACGTCATCATATCATCATCTGAAATCAAAAAAGTGGAATTAATTTTTTTGAGGTACTGTTTCTGACATTCATTTGCTCGTATCTCTGTTGTTTAAGCTCAATATTATCCCAAATTCAGATATGTTGTACTTTGAACATTTGCCTTTCAGGTCCATGTCATGGTTTTGAAATTTAATGACGTCATCATACTTTAAATTGTGATTAAAGGTAAAGATGCAAAATCGGACAAGTTTACGTGTTATGTCTATGGGAGGGGATCTTTTTTAAAACCATGCATTGACTTGACAATGTTTAAGCACCTTTATCTCAGCTGATTTTGCTTCATATCCTCTGAAACTTAAGTATGTTGTAGCTGAGACAATAAGCTGCAATAATCATGCATTTTATTTTTTGAAATCTCTTCATCAGGTTGACAATTTTGCAGTTTAAAACTGAAAATGAGAATGGAATGTGGACGAAACGATTCCCGATTCGTCTTTCACATACATAAGTTTACGTTCCTCATGTTTTCTCGCCGAGACGTATGGCCGAGTGGTTAAAGGCGCCGTCTCAGAGACGTGAGGTTGCGGGTTCGAACCCCACAAGATCACGAAACAAAATACTTAGCTATTTTACTTTTTTTTCTTCAATTTTGTATTACATATTCGTCCATGTAGAAATCACGTTCGTATATAAACGCACCTATACACACACACAGACACACAGACACACACCATATCCCTCTTTTTTGTGTTGGAGACCACATTGCTTCGACTGCTGCAAAATTTTGCAGGCTGACTTTGTCAAACCGATCATAGTATGTAATGACGACGACGGAGGTGTTGTACTTTGAACAATTGTCTTTCAAGACCATGTCATTGTTTTCTACTTTGATGACGTCATCACACTGAAAATTGTGATTAAAGGCAAGGTATCAAAACCAGCCGATTATAGGCTTTATGTCTACGGCGCGTATTTTTCCCATGTTCCCAGAAATGGCATAGCGACCTCAGTCGTTACAAGGCCGCATTTCCGTCTAGCAATGCAATACATGTTCACGCGGCCACGATTGTTGAGTGGGCATTGACTTTTTCCCCCTGTGATATCTATACATTTCTTTTTTGCCTTACCATTTCCGGGGATGTCCCGTGGCCGAGTGGTTAGAGAAACGGTTTTGCATGCACGCTCAATATAACTTCAAGGTGCCTATATCACATTCTTTTCTTTGTCGATCACAGATGACCGACACCTGATGACCCCAAGCGTATCACCTAACTCGTCAGCGTGACGAGTTTCATATCTCGTTTTTTATTCTTCTTTCTTTCTGCCACATTTTGTGTCGTCAATATCTCAACAATGACATTACGGAATAACATAACATTTTCAGTCAACATGTCTCATAACAATATCTAGCCACAATAAGGTTTTCATGACAGTAACATATCTATGACGTCATCTAGGCGCCATTTTGTGATTTTCGGACCTTGTCACATGATCGATCATAACTTCATAACTAGATATCATTTCTGTATCATTTTCGGTGGACATAAAGTTCAGGTCAGGCTCTATCTTACGTTTTAACGCTAGTTACCAAGGTCATCATTACGCGCGCGTTTGCGCGCGTCAAAATTTTAAAAGGCTCAAAACGACTTCCCAATGGGAAATCTCGAAGTTTCAGACAATTCTAAGCGTTTCAAACATTTTCTCGCGTGCGCGTCCGTCCGCGCAATTTCGCGTGCAGAGGGCGTAACCAACATGAAAATGCAATTTTTTTGACTGATTTGGATTTCTGATACTTTGAGTAACAATATCCATTGATTTCCGATCGATTTTGACCTATAACAAAGGAATGCACTGGCGTCAAAGTTGAAATTCCGCGCGCGCGTCTTTCTGCAAATATAGTGAAAAAACATGTTTTTGTTTATGTCGCCATAGCTCTTTAAATCGTCCATTGACCCTATATTTCTATTGCATATTACAAAAGCATATGAATTGGAAATAACGTTTCAAGTACCAATATTGCCAGGAAAACTCATGACGTCATCATATCATCATCTGAAATCAAAAAAGTGGAATTAATTTTTTTGAGGTACTCTTTCTGACATTCATTTACTCGTATCTCTATTGTTTAAGCTTAATATCACCCCAAATTCAGATATGTTTTACTTTGAACATTTGCCTTTCAAGTCCATGTCATGGTTTTGAAATTTGATGACGTCATCATACTTTAAATTGTGATTAAAGGTAAAGACGCAAAATCGGACAAGTTTACGTGTTATGTCTATGGGAGGTGATTTTTTTAAAAACCATACATTGACTTGACAACGTTTAAGCACCTTTATCTCAGATGATTTTGCTTCATTTCCTCTGAAAATTAAGTATGTTGTAGCTGTGACAATAAGCTGCAGTAATCATGCATTTTATTCTTTGAAATCTCCTCATCAGGTTGACAATTTTGCAATTTAAAACTGAAAATGAGAATGGAATGCGGACGAAACGATTCCTGATTCATCTTTCACGTACATAAGTTTACGTTCCTCTAATTTTCTCGTCGAGACGTATGGCCGAGTGGTTAGAGGTGTCGTCACAGAAACGTGAGGTTGCACACGTACGGGTTCGAACCTCACAAGAGCACGAAAGAAAATAATAATTTTTTTTTTTACTTTTTTTCTTCAATGGAGTACTACACCTTCGTCCATGTAGAAGTCACGTTCGCATGTAAACACACCTATACGCACACACTCACACAGTATCCCTTTGTTTATCGTTGGAGACTGCATTGCTTCGACTGCTGCAAAATATTGCAGGCTGGGCTTTTCAAGCTGATCATGGTATATTGTAACAAAATGAAATTTGTTCATATCAATTCAGTAACACAATGTAGTCGTGGTTACTTTGTGCTGATTTTATACATGTAAGAAGCTATACATTGTAAAAAAAGGTATTTGAATTGTTCCTTTAAGTCAGTCTTCTGTATTGATGATTATTTGTCAATTAGTGGTTTTTGTGGAGTTTCAGATAATGATAAAAAGTATGTATGATAAGTGCAGCGATACTTTCTACAGTTAGTTCAAAGTTGTGTTACAGAGGTTTGATACATACATTTAGCATTGTGTTTGTGTGTCCACGTGTGTATACAGGTTGGCCATATGGCACATTCTAGACAATAAATCTTAATTAATTAGCAAACGCGATCAGCTATGGAACTTAATATGGTACTAATGTATGATGTTCATGATTCTCATTAAACTGTGACGAGTTTAAAGAGATAGCTTAACTGTGTGTAAAAATAAAGCAATAATAAGGAAATTTTAAGGGAATTTGATAACCATGCCTATAATAATTTCATACAGGTACTAATAGCTGCCTCATATTCGTGTGATTGATCGTCATGTCAATAGCAAACTGACAACGTACGATTAATATATTATACATTAAACAACTGTCTTTCAAATCCATATCGATGTTTTCTAGTTTGATGACGTCATCATACTTGAAATTGTGATAAAAGTAAAGACACGAAATCGGACAAGTTTACGTGTTATGTCTATGGGAGGTGATTTTTTTTAAAACCATGCATTGACTTGACAACGTTTAAGCACCTCTATCTCAGCTG
The DNA here is from genome assembly GCF_040938485.1 of Diadema antillarum. NCBI lineage: Eukaryota > Metazoa > Echinodermata > Echinoidea > Diadematoida > Diadematidae > Diadema > Diadema antillarum. The sequence goes on along the minus strand of NW_027270892.1, from coordinate 1,379,921 downwards.
ATTTTGCTTCATTTCCTCTGAAACTTTAGTATGTTGTAGCTGAGACAATGAGCTGCAGTAATCATGCATTTTATTCTTTGAAATCTCCTCATCAGATTGACAATTTTGCAGTTGAAAACTGAAAATGAAAATGGAATGTGGACAAAACGATTCCTCATACATGTATCTTTCACATACATAAGTTTACGTTCCCCATATTTTCTCGTCGAGACGTATGGCCGAGTGGCTAAAGGCGACGTCTCAGAGACGTAAGGTTGCGGGTTGGAACCCCACAAGATCACGAAACAAAATACTTAGCTATTTTACTTTTTTTTCTTCAATTTTGTATTACATATTCGTCCATGTAGAAATCACGTACGTATATAAACGCACCTATACACACACACAGACACACACACACACGCCATATCCCTCTTTTTTGTGTGTTGGAGACCACATTGCTTCGACTGCAGCACAATTTTGCAGGTTGACTTTGTCAAACCGATCATAGTATGTAATGACGACGACTGAGGTGTTGTACTTTGAACAATTGTCTTTCAAGACGATGTCATTGTTTTGTAATTTGATGACGTCATTACACTGAAAATTGTGATTAAAGGCAAGGTATCAAAACCAGCCGATTATAGGTTTTATGTCTGCGGGACGTATTTTTCCCAAGTTGCCAGAAATGGCATAGCGACCTCAGTCGTTACAAGGCCGCTTTTCCGTCTAGCAATGCAATAGATGTTCACACGGCCACGTTGGTTGAGTGGGCATTGACTTTCCCCCTGTTATATCTATACATTGTTTGTTTTTTTTGTCTTACCATTTCCGTGGATGACCCGTGGCCGAGTGGTTACAGAAACGGTTTCGCATGTACGCTCAATATAACTTCAAGGTGCCTATATCACATTCTTTTCTTTGTCGATCACAGATGACTGTCATCTGATGACCACAAGCGTATCACCTAACTCGTCCTCAATGTGACGAGTTTTCATGTCTCGTCTCAGCTGATTTTGCTTCATTTCCTCTGAAACTTATTTATGTTGTAGATGTGACAATAAGCTGCAGTAATCATGCATTTTATTCTTTGAAATCTCCTCATGAGGTTGACAATTTTGCAATTTAAAACTGAAAATGAGAATGGAATGCGGACCAAACGATTCGTGATTCATCTTTCACGTACATAAGCTTACGTTCCTCTAATTTTCTTGTCGAGACGTATGGCCGAGTGGTTAGAGGCGTCGTCTTAGAAACGTGAGGTTGCACACGTACGGGTTCGATCCTCACAAGAGCACGAAAGAAAATAATAATTTTTTTTTAACTTTTTTTCTTCAATGGAGTACTACACCTTCGTCCATGTAGAAATCACGTTTGCATGTAAACACACCTATACGCACACACTCACACAGTATACCTTTGTTTTGCGTTGGAGACTGCATTACTTCGTCTGCTGCAAAATTATAGTTTTGCAGGTTGGGCTTTTCAAACTGATACAGTATACTGTAACAAAATGAAATTTGTTCATATCAATTCAGTAACACAATGTAGTCGTGGTTACTTTGTGCTGATTTATACATGTAACAAGCTATACATTGTAAAAAAGGTATTCAGTCTTCTGTATTGATGATTATTTGTCAATTAGTGGTTTTTGTGGAGTTTCAGATAGTGATAAAAAGTATGGATGATAAGTGCAGCGATAATTCCTATAGTTAGTTCAAAGCTGTGTTACAGATGTTTGATACATACATTTAGCATTGTGTGTGTGTATATACGTGTGTATACAGGTTGGCCATATGACACATTCTAGACAATTACTCTTAATTGATTAGCAAACGTGATCAGCTATGGAACTGAATATGGTACTAATGTATGATGTTAATGATTCTAATTAAACTGTGACGAGTTTAAAGGGATAGCGTAACTGTGTGTAAAAATAAGGCAATTATAAGGATATTTTAGGGCAATTTGATAACCATGCCTATAATAATTTCATACAGGTACTAATGCCTCCCTCATATTCATGTGATAGATCGTCATGTCAATAGCAAACTGACAACGTATGATGAATGTGTTATATATTGAACAACTGTCTTTCAAGTCCATAACGTTCCCCATATTTTCCCGTCGAGACGTGTCGCCGAGTGGTTAAAGGCGACGTCTCAGAGACGTGAGGTTGCGGGTTCGAACCTCACAAGATCACGAAACAAAATACTTAGCTACTTTACTGTTTTTTTTTCTTCAATTTTGTATTACATATTCGTCCATGTAGAAATCACGTTCGTATATAAACGCACCTATACACACACACAGACACACACACACGCCATATCCCTCTTTTTTGTGTGTTGGAGACCACATTGCTTCGACTGCAGCAAAATTTTGCAGGTTGACTTTGTCAAACCGATCATAGTATGTAATGACGACGACTGAGGTGTTGTACTTTGAACAATTTTCTTTCAAGACCATGTCATTGTTTTGTAATTTGATGACGTCATTACACTGAAAATTGTGATTAAAGGCAAGGTATCAAAACCAGCCGATTATAGGTTTTATGTCTGCGGGACGTATTTTTCCCAAGTTGCCAGAAATGGTATAGCGACCTCAGTCGTTACAAGGCCGCTTTTCCGTCTAGCAATGCAATAGATGTTCACACGGCCGCGTTAGTTGAGTGGGCATTGACTTTCCCCCCGTTATATCTATACATTGTTGTTGTTTTTCTGTCTTACCATTTCCGTGGATGACCCGTGGCCGAGTGGTTACAGAAACGGTTTCGCATGCACGCTCAATATAACTTCAAGGTGCCTATATCACATTCTTTTCTTTGTCGATCACAGATGACTGTCATCTGATGACCACAAGCGTATCACCTAACTCGTCCTCAATGTGACGAGTTTTCATGTCTCGTTAGGTGATACGCTATCAGCGTATCACCTATTGTGATTGTCAAAATCTCTCTTTATTTCTTTTTATTAGGTGATACGCTTTTAGCGTATCACCTATTGTGTTTGTCAAAATCTTCCTTTCTTTCTTTTTATTCTTCTTTCTTTCTGGCACATTTTGTGTCGTGAATATCTCAACATTGACATGACGGAATAACATGACATTTTCAGTCAACATGTCTCATGTCAATATCTAGCCACAATAAGGTTTTCATGACAGTAACGTATCTATGACGTCATCTAGGCGCCATTTTGTGATTTTCGGACATGTTACATGATCGATCATAACTTCATAACTAAAGGACATTTCTGTATCATATTCGGTGGACATAAAGTTCAGGTCACGCTCTATCTTACTTTTTAATGCTAATTACCTAGGACATCATTACGCGCGCGTAAACGCGCGTCAAAGTTTTTAAATGCTTAAAACGACTTCCCAATGGGAAATCTCGAACTTTCAGACAATTTTAAGCGTTCCGCGCGTTCGCGTCCGTCCGCGCATTTCCGCGCGCAGTGCGCGTAAGCAACATGAAAATGCACATTTCTTGACAGATTTGGATTCCTGATACATTAAGTAACAATATCCATTGATTTCCGATCAATTTCGACTTATAACAAAGGAATGCGCTGGCGTCAAAGTTGAAATTTCTTGTGCGCGTCTATGTGGAAATATAGCGAAAAACATGTCTTTGTTTATTTCGCCATAGCTCTTTAAAACGTCAGGTGACCCTATGTTTTTATTGCATATTACAAAAGCATATGAATTGAAAATAACGTTTCAAGTATCAATATTTCCCTAAATACATTATGACGTCATCATATCATCATCTGAAATCAAAAAAGTGGAATTAATTTTTTTGAGGTACTGTTTCTGACATTCATTTGCTCGTATCTCTGTTGTTTAAGCTCAATATTATCCCAAATTCAGATATGTTATACTTTGAACAATTGCCTTTCAAGTCCATGTCATGGTTTTGAAATTTGATGACGTCATCATACCTTAAATTGTGATTAAAGGTAAAGATGCAAAATCGGACAAGTTTACGTGTAATGTCTATGGGAGGTGATTTTTTTTTAAACCATGCATTGACTTGACAACGTTTAAGCACATTTATCTCAGCTGATTTTGCTTCATTTCCTCTGAAACTTAAGTATGTTGTAGCTGAGACAATAAGCTTCAGTAATCATGCATTTTATTTTTTGAAATCTCATCATCAGGTTGACAATTTTGCAGTTTAAAACTGAAAATGAGAATGGAATGTGGACAAAACGATTCCCGATTCAGCTTTCACATACATAAGTTTACGTTCCTCATATTTTCTCGCCGAGACGTATGGCCGAGTGGTTAAAGGCGACGTCTCAGAGACGTGAAGTTGCGGGTTCGAACCCCACAAGATCACGAAACAAAATACTTAGCTATTTTACTTTTTTTTTTCAATTTTGTATCACATATTCGTCCATGTAGAAATCACGTTCGTATATAAACGCACCTATACACACACACAGACACACAGACTAACACCATATCCCTCTTTTTTGTGTTGGAGACCACATTGCTTCGACTGCTGCAAAATTTTGCAGGCTGACTTTGTCAAACCGATCATAGTATGTAATGACGACGACGGAGGTGTTGTACTTTGAACAATTGTCTTTCAAGACCATGTCATTGTTTTGTACTTTGATGACGTCATCACATTGAAAATTGTGATTAAAGGCAAGGTATCAAAACCAGCCGATTATAGGCTTTATGTCTACGGCGCGTATTTTTCCCAAGTTGCCAGAAATGGCATAGCGACATCAGTCGTTACAAGGCCGCATTTCTGTCTAGCAATGCAATACATGTTCACGCGGCCACGATTGTTGAGTGGGCATTGACTTTTCCCCCTGTAATATCTATACATTTCTTTTTTCCCTTACCATTTCCGGGGATGTCCCGTGGCCGAGTGGTTAGAGAAACGGTTTTGCATGCACGCTCAATATAACTTCAAGGTGCCTATATCACATTCTTTTCTTTGTCGATCACAGATGACCGACACCTGATGACCCCAAGCGTATCACCTAACTCGTCAGCGTGACGAGTTTCATATCTCGTTCTTCTTTCTTTCTGGACAATTTTGTGTCATCAATATCTCAAGAATGACATTACGGAATAACATGACATTTTCAGGGAACATGTCTCATGACAATATCTAGCCACAATAAGGTTTTCATGACAGTAACATATCTATGACGTCGTCTAGGCGCCATTTTGTGATTTTTGGACCATGTTACATGATCGATCATAACTTCATAACTAAAGGTCATTTCTGTATCATTTTTTGTGGACATAAAGTTCAGGTCACGTTCTATCTTACTTCTTTTGATGCTAATTACCTAGGACATCATTAAGTGCGCGTAAGCGCGCGTCAAAATTTTAAAAGGCTCAAAACAACTTTCCAATGGGAAATCTCGAAGTTTCAGACAATTTTATGCGTTTCAAACAATTTTGCGCGTGCGCGTCCGTCCGCGCATTTTCGCGCGCACAGCGCGTCAGCAACATGAAAATACACTTTTTTTGACAGATTTGGATTCCTGATACTTTGAGCAACAATATCCATTGATTTCTAATCGATTCCTACAAATAACAAAGCAATGCACTTGCGTCAAAGTTCAAATTTCGCCTGCGCGTCTATGTGCAAATATAGTGAAAAAACATGTCTTTGTTTATTTCGCCATAGCTCTTTAAAACGTCAGGTGACCCTATGTTTTTATTGCATATTACAAAAGCATATAAATTGGACTTGACGTTTCAAGTATCATTATTTCCATAATTACATTATGACGTCATCATATCGTCATCTGAAATCAAAAAAGTGGAATTAATTTTTTTGAGGTACTGTTTCTGACATTCATTTGCTCGTATCTCTGTTGTTTAAGCTCAATATTATCCCAAATTCAGATATGTTGTACTTTGAACATTTGCCTTTCAAGTCCATGTCATGGTTTTGAAATTTGATGACGTCATCATGCTTTAAATTGTGTTTAAAGGTAAAGACGCAAAATCGGACAAGTTTACGTGTATTGTCTATGGGAGGTGATTTTTTTAGAAACCATGCATTGACTTGACAACGTTTAAGCACCTTTATCTCAGCTGATTTTGCTTCATTTCCTCTGAAACTTATTTATGTTGTAGATGTGACAATAAGCTGCAGTAATCATGCATTTTATTCTTTGAAATCTCCTCATGAGGTTGACAATTTTGCAATTTAAAACTGAAAATGAGAATGGAATGCGGACCAAACGATTCGTGATTCATCTTTCACGTACATAAGCTTACGTTCCTCTAATTTTCTCGTCGAGACGTATGGCCGAGTGGTTAGAGGCGTCGTCTTAGAAACGTGAGGTTGCACACGTACGGGTTCGATCCTCACAAGAGCACGAAAGAAAATAATAATTTTTTTTTAACTTTTTTTCTTCAATGGAGTACTACACCTTCGTCCATGTAGAAATCACGTTTGCATGTAAACACACCTATACGCACACACTCACACAGTATACCTTTGTTTTGCGTTGGAGACTGCATTACTTCGTCTGCTGCAAAATTATAGTTTTGCAGGTTGGGCTTTTCAAACTGATACAGTATACTGTAACAAAATGAAATTTGTTCATATCAATTCAGTAACACAATGTAGTCGTGGTTACTTTGTGCTGATTTATACATGTAACAAGCTATACATTGTAAAAAAGGTATTCAGTCTTCTGTATTGATGATTATTTGTCAATTAGTGGTTTTTGTGGAGTTTCAGATAGTGATAAAAAGTATGGATGATAAGTGCAGCGATAATTCCTATAGTTAGTTCAAAGCTGTGTTACAGATGTTTGATACATACATTTAGCATTGTGTGTGTGTATATACGTGTGTATACAGGTTGGCCATATGACACATTCTAGACAATTACTCTTAATTGATTAGCAAACGTGATCAGCTATGGAACTGAATATGGTACTAATGTATGATGTTAATGATTCTAATTAAACTGTGACGAGTTTAAAGGGATAGCGTAACTGTGTGTAAAAATAAGGCAATTATAAGGATATTTTAGGGCAATTTGATAACCATGCCTATAATAATTTCATACAGGTACTAATGCCTCCCTCATATTCATGTGATAGATCGTCATGTCAATAGCAAACTGACAACGTATGATGAATGTGTTATATATTGAACAACTGTCTTTCAAGTCCATAACGTTCCCCATATTTTCCCGTCGAGACGTGTCGCCGAGTGGTTAAAGGCGACGTCTCAGAGACGTGAGGTTGCGGGTTCGAACCTCACAAGATCACGAAACAAAATACTTAGCTACTTTACTGTTTTTTTTTCTTCAATTTTGTATTACATATTCGTCCATGTAGAAATCACGTTCGTATATAAACGCACCTATACACACACACAGACACACACACACGCCATATCCCTCTTTTTTGTGTGTTGGAGACCACATTGCTTCGACTGCAGCAAAATTTTGCAGGTTGACTTTGTCAAACCGATCATAGTATGTAATGACGACGACTGAGGTGTTGTACTTTGAACAATTTTCTTTCAAGACCATGTCATTGTTTTGTAATTTGATGACGTCATTACACTGAAAATTGTGATTAAAGGCAAGGTATCAAAACCAGCCGATTATAGGTTTTATGTCTGCGGGACGTATTTTTCCCAAGTTGCCAGAAATGGTATAGCGACCTCAGTCGTTACAAGGCCGCTTTTCCGTCTAGCAATGCAATAGATGTTCACACGGCCGCGTTAGTTGAGTGGGCATTGACTTTCCCCCCGTTATATCTATACATTGTTGTTGTTTTTCTGTCTTACCATTTCCGTGGATGACCCGTGGCCGAGTGGTTACAGAAACGGTTTCGCATGCACGCTCAATATAACTTCAAGGTGCCTATATCACATTCTTTTCTTTGTCGATCACAGATGATTGTCATCTGATGACCACAAGCGTATCACCTAACTCGTCCTCAATGTGACGAGTTTTCATGTCTCGTTCTTCTTTCTTTCTGGACAATTTTGTGTCATCAATATCTCAAGAATGACATTACGGAATAACATGACATTTTCAGGGAACATGTCTCATGACAATATCTAGCCACAATAAGGTTTTCATGACAGTAACATATCTATGACGTCGTCTAGGCGCCATTTTGTGATTTTTGGACCATGTTACATGATCGATCATAACTTCATAACTAAAGGTCATTTCTGTATCATTTTTTGTGGACATAAAGTTCAGGTCACGTTCTATCTTACTTCTTTTGATGCTAATTACCTAGGACATCATTAAGTGCGCGTAAGCGCGCGTCAAAATTTTAAAAGGCTCAAAACAACTTTCCAATGGGAAATCTCGAAGTTTCAGACAATTTTATGCGTTTCAAACAATTTTGCGCGTGCGCGTCCGTCCGCGCATTTTCGCGCGCACAGCGCGTCAGCAACATGAAAATACACTTTTTTTGACAGATTTGGATTCCTGATACTTTGAGCAACAATATCCATTGATTTCTAATCGATTCCTACAAATAACAAAGCAATGCACTTGCGTCAAAGTTCAAATTTCGCCTGCGCGTCTATGTGCAAATATAGTGAAAAAACATGTCTTTGTTTATTTCGCCATAGCTCTTTAAAACGTCAGGTGACCCTATGTTTTTATTGCATATTACAAAAGCATATAAATTGGACATGACGTTTCAAGTATCATTATTTCCATAATTACATTATGACGTCATCATATCGTCATCTGAAATCAAAAAAGTGGAATTAATTTTTTTGAGGTACTGTTTCTGACATTCATTTGCTCGTATCTCTGTTGTTTAAGCTCAATATTATCCCAAATTCAGATATGTTGTACTTTGAACATTTGCCTTTCAAGTCCATGTCATGGTTTTGAAATTTGATGACGTCATCATGCTTTAAATTGTGTTTAAAGGTAAAGACGCAAAATCGGACAAGTTTACGTGTTATGTCTATGGGAGGTGATTTTTTTAGAAACCATGCATTGACTTGACAACGTTTAAGCACCTTTATCTCAGCTGATTTTGCTTCATTTCCTCTGAAACTTATTTATGTTGTAGCTGTGACAATAAGCTGCAGTAATCATGCATTTTATTCTTTGAAATCTCCTCATGAGGTTGACAATTTTGCAATTTAAAACTGAAAATGAGAATGGAATGCGGACCAAACGATTCCTGATTCATCTTTCACGTACATAAGCTTACGTTCCTCTAATTTTCTCGTCGAGACGTATGGTCGAGTGGTTAGAGGCGTCGTCTTAGAAACGTGAGGTTGCACACGTACGGGTTCGATCCTCACAAGAGCACGAAAGAAAATAATATATTTTTTTTACTTTTTTTCTTCAATAGAGTACTACACCTTCGTCCATGTAGAAATCACGTTTGCATGTAAACACACCTATACGCACACACTCACACAGTATACCTTTGTTTTGCGTTGGAGACTGCATTACTTCGACTGCTGCAAAATTATAGTTTTGCAGGTTGGGCTTTTCAAACTGATATAGTATACTGTCACAACATGAAATTTGTTCATATTAATTCAGTAACACAATGTAGTCGTGGTTACTTTGTGCTGATTTATACATGTAACAAGCTATACATTGTAAAAAAGGTATTCAGTCTTCTGTATTGATGATTATTTGTCAATTAGTGGTTTTTGTGGAGTTTCAGATAGTGATAAAAAGTATGGATGATAAGTGCAGCGATAATTCCTATAGTTAGTTCAAAGCTGTGTTACAGATGTTTGATACATACATTTAGCATTGTGTGTGTGTATATACGTGTGTATACAGGTTGGCCATATGACACATGCTAGACAATTACTCTTAATTGATTAGCAAACGTGATCAGCTATGGAACTGAATATGGTACTAATGTATGATGTTAATGATTCTGATTAAACTGTGACGAGTTTAAAGGGATAGCGTAACTGTGTGTAAAAATAAGGCAATTATAAGGATATTTTAGGGCAATTTGATAACCATGCCTATAATAATTTCATACAGGTACTAATGCCTGCCTCATATTCAAATGATAGATCGTCATGTCAATAGCAAACTGACAACGTACGATGAATGTGTTATATATTGAACAACTGTCTTTCAAGTCCATAACGTTCCCCATATTTTCCCGTCGAGACGTGTCGCCGAGTGGTTAAAGGCGACGTCTCAGAGACGTGAGGTTGCGGGTTCGAACCCCACAAGATCACGAAACAAAATAATTAGCTACTTTACTGTTTTTTTTCTTCAATTTTGTATTACATATTCGTCCATGTAGAAATCACGTTCGTATATAAACGCACCTATACACACACACAGACACACACACACGCCATATCCCTCTTTTTTGTGTGTTGGAGACCACATTGCTTCGACTGCAGCAACATTTTGCAGGTTGACTTTGTCAAACCGATCATAGTATGTAATGACGACGACTGAGGTGTTGTACTTTGAACAATTTTCTTTCAAGACGATGTCATTGTTTTGTAATTTGATGACGTCATTACACTGAAAATTGTGATTAAAGGCAAGGTATCAAAACCAGCCGATTATAGGTTTTATGTCTGCGGGACGTATTTTTCCCAAGTTGCCAGAAATGGCATAGCGACCTCAGTCGTTACAAGGCCGCTTTTCCGTCTAGCAATGCAATAGATGTTCACACGGCCACGTTAGTTGAGTGGGCATTGACTTTCCCCCCGTTATTAGGTGATACGCTATCAGCGTATCACCTATTGTGATTGTCAAAATCTCTCTTTATTAGGTGATACGCTTTTAGCGTATCACCTATTGTGTTTGTCAAAATCTTCCTTTCTTTCTTTTTATTCTTCTTTCTTTCTGGCACATTTTGTGTCGTGAATATCTCAACATTGACATGACGGAATAACATGACATTTTCAGTCAACATGTCTCATGTCAATATCTAGCCACAATAAGGTTTTCATGACAGTAACGTATCTATGACGTCATCTAGGCGCCATTTTGTGATTTTCGGACATGTTACATGATCGATCATAACTTCATAACTAAAGGACATTTCTGTATCATATTCGGTGGACATAAAGTTCAGGTCACGCTCTATCTTACTTTTTAATGCTAATTACCTAGGACATCATTACGCGCGCGTAAGCGCGCTTCAAAGTTTTTAAATGCTTAAAACGACTTCCCAATGGGAAATCTCGAAGTTTCAGACAATTTTAAGCGTTCCGCGCGTTCGCGTCCGTCCGCGCATTTCCGCGCGCAGTGCGCGTAAGCAACATGAAAATGCACATTTTTTGACAGATTTGGATTCCTGATACATTAAGTAACAATATCCATTGATTTCCGATCAATTTCGACCTATAACAAAGGAATGCGCTGGCGTCAAAGTTGAAATTTCTTGTGCGCGTCTATGTGGAAATATAGCGAAAAACATGTCTTTGTTTATTTCGCCATAGCTCTTTAAAACGTCAGGTGACCCTATGTTTTTATTGCATATTACAAAAGCATATGAATTGAAAATAACGTTTCAAGTATCAATATTTCCCTAAATACATTATGACGTCATCATATCATCATCTGAAATCAAAAAAGTGGAATTGATTTTTTTGAGGTACTGTTTCTGACATTCATTTGCTCGTATCTCTGTTGTTTAAGCTCAATATTATCCCAAATTCAGATATGTTGTACTTTGAACAATTGCCTTTCAAGTCCAAGTCATGGTTTTGAAATTTGATGACGTCATCATACCTTAAATTGTGATTAAAGGTAAAGATGCAAAATCGGACAAGTTTACGTGTAATGTCTATGGGAGGTGATTTTTTTTTAAACCATGCATTGACTTGACAACGTTTAAGCACATTTATCTCAGCTGATTTTGCTTCATTTCCTCTGAAACTTAAGTATGTTGTAGCTGAGACAATAAGCTTCAGTAATCATGCATTTTATTTTTTGAAATCTCATCATCAGGTTGACAATTTTGCAGTTTAAAACTGAAAATGAGAATGGAATGTGGACAAAACGATTCCCGATTCAGCTTTCACATACATAAGTTTACGTTCCTCATATTTTCTCGCCGAGACGTATGGCCGAGTGGTTAAAGGCGACGTCTCAGAGACGTGAAGTTGCGGGTTCGAACCCCACAAGATCACGAAACAAAATACTTAGCTATTTTACTTTTTTTTTCAATTTTGTATCACATATTCGTCCATGTAGAAATCACGTTCGTATATAAACGCACCTATACACACACACAGACACACACCATATCCCTCTTTTTTGTGTTGGAGACCACATTGCTTCGACTGCTGCAAAATTTTGCAGGCTGACTTTGTCAAACCGATCATAGTATGTAATGACGACGACGGAGGTGTTGTACTTTGAACAATTGTCTTTCAAGACCATGTCATTGTTTTGTACTTTGATGACGTCATCACATTGAAAATTGTGATTAAAGGCAAGGTATCAAAACCAGCCGATTATAGGCTTTATGTCTACGGCGCGTATTTTTCCCAAGTTGCCAGAAATGGCATAGCGACATCAGTCGTTACAAGGCCGCATTTCTGTCTAGCAATGCAATACATGTTCACGCGGCCACGATTGTTGAGTGGGCATTGACTTTTCCCCCTGTAATATCTATACATTTCTTTTTTCCCTTACCATTTCCGGGGATGTCCCGTGGCCGAGTGGTTAGAGAAACGGTTTTGCATGCACGCTCAATATAACTTCAAGGTGCCTATATCACATTCTTTTCTTTGTCGATCACAGACTCTGATGACCGACACCTGATGACCCCAAGCGTATCACCTAACTCGTCAGCGTGACGAGTTTCATATCTCGTTTCTTTTTATTCTTCTTTCTTTCTGGACAATTTTGTGTCATCAATATCTCAAGAATGACATTACGGAATAACATGACATTTTCAGGGAACATGTCTCATGACAAAATCTAGCCACAATAAGGTTTTCATGACAGTAACATATCTATGACGTCATCTAGGCGCCATTTTGTGATTTTCGGACCATGTTACATGATCGATCATAACTTCATATCTAAAGGTCATGTCTGCATCATTTTCGGCGGACATTAAGTTCAGGTCACGCTCTATCATACATTTTAATGCTAATTACCTAAGACATTATTACGCGCGCGTACGCGCGCGTCAAACTTTTAAAAGGCTCAAAACAACTTACCAATGGGAAATCTCGAAGTTTCAGACAATTTTAAGCGTTTCGCGCGTTCGCGTCCGTCCGCACATTTTCGCGCCTAGTGCGCGTAAGCAAACTGAAAATGCACATTTTTTGACAGATTTGGATTCCTGATACATTAAGTAACAATATCCATTGATTTCCGATCAATTTTGACCTATAACAAAGGAATGCGTTGGCGTCAAAGTTGAAATTTCGTGTGCGCGTCTTTGTGCAAATATAGCGAAAAACATGTCTTTGTTTATTTCGCCATAGCTCTTTAAAACGTCTGGTTACCCTATGTTTTTATTGCATATTACAAAAACATATGAATTGGAAATAACGTTTCAAGTATTAATATTTCCATAATTACATTATGACGTCATCATATCATCATCTGAAATCAAAAAAGTGGAATTAATTTTTTTGAGGTACTGTTTCTGACATTCATTTGCTCGTATCTCTGTTGTTTAAGCTCAATATTATCCCAAATTCAGATATGTTGTACTTTGAACATTTGCCTTTCAGGTCCATGTCATGGTTTTGAAATTTAATGACGTCATCATACTTTAAATTGTGATTAAAGGTAGAGATGCAAAATCGGACAAGTTTACGTGTTATGTCTATGGGAGGGGATCTTTTTTAAAACCATGCATTGACTTGACAACGTTTAAGCACCTTTATCTCAGCTGATTTTGCTTCATTTCCTCTGAAACTTAAGTATGTTGTAGCTGAGACAATAAGCTGCAGTAATCATGCATTTTATTTTTTGAAATCTCATCATCAGGTTGACAATTTTGCAGTTTAAAACTGAAAATGAGAATGGAATGTGGACAAAACGATTCCCAATTCAGCTTTCACATACATAAGTTTACGTTCCTCATATTTTCTCGCCGAGACGTATGGCCGAGTGGTTAAAGGCGACGTCTCAGAGACGTGAGGTTGCGGGTTCGAACCCCACAAGATCACGAAACAAAATACTTTGCTATTTTACTTTTTTTCTTCAATTTTGTATTACATATTCGTCCATGTAGAAATCACGTTCGTATATAAACGCACCTATACACACACACAGACACACAGACACACACCATATCCCTCTTTTTTGTGTTGGAGACCACATTGCTTCGACTGCAGCAAAATTTTGCAGGCTGACTTTGTCAAACCGATCATAGTATGTAATGACGACGACGGAGGTGTTGTACTTTGAACAATTGTCTTTCAAGACCATGTCATTGTTTTGTACTTTGATGACGTCATCACACTGAAAATTGTGATTAAAGGCAAGGTATCAAAACCAGCCGATTATTGGCTTTATGTCTACGGCGCGTATTTTTCCCAAGTTGCCAGAAATGGCATAGCGACATCAGTCGTTACAAGGCCGCATTTCCGTCTAGCAATGCAATACATGTTCACGCGGCCACGATTATTGAGTGGGCATTGACTTTTCCCCCCTGTAATATCTATACATTTTTTTTTTGCCTTACCATTTCCGGGGATGTCCCGTGGCCGAGTGGTTAGAGAAACGGTTTTGCATGGAAGCTCAATATAACTTCAAGGTGCCTATATCACATTCTTTTCTTTGTCGATAACAGATGACCGACACCTGATGACCCCAAGCGTATCACCTAACTCGTCAGCGTGACGAGTTTCATGTCTCGTATCTATACATTGTTGTTGTTTTTTTGTCTTACCATTTCCGTGGATGACCCGTGGTCGAGTGGTTACAGATACGGTTTCGCATGCACGCTCAATATAACTTCAAGGTGCCTATATCACATTCTTTTCTTTGTCGATCACAGATGACTGTCATCTCATGACCACAAGCGTATCACCTAACTCGTCCTCAATGTGACGAGTTTTCATGTCTCGTTCTTCTTTCTTTCTGGACAATTTTGTGTCATCAATATCTCAAGAATGACATTACGGAATAACATGACATTTTCAGGGAACATGTCTCATGACAAAATCTAGCCACAATAAGGTTTTCATGACAGTAACATATCTATGACGTCATCTAGGCGCCATTTTGTGATTTTCGGACCATGTTACATGATCGATCATAACTTCATATCTAAAGGTCATGTCTGTATCATTTTCGGCGGACATTAAGTTCAGGTCACGCTCTATCATACATTTTAATGCTAATTACCTAAGACATTATTACGCGCGCGTACGCGCGCGTCAAACTTTTAAAAGGCTCAAAACAACTTACCAATGGGAAATCTCGAAGTTTCAGACAATTTTAAGCGTTTCGCGCGTTCGCGTCCGTCCGCACATTTTCGCGCGTAGTGCGCGTAAGCAAACTGAAAATGCACATTTTTTGACAGATTTGGATTCCTGATACATTAAGTAACAATATCCATTGATTTCCGATCAATTTTGACCTATAACAAAGGAATGCGTTGGCGTCAAAGTTGAAATTTCGTGTGCGCGTCTTTGTGCAAATATAGCGAAAAACATGTCTTTGTTTATTTCGCCATAGCTCTTTAAAACGTCTGGTTACCCTATGTTTTTATTGCATATTACAAAAACATATGAATTGGAAATAACGTTTCAAGTATTAATATTTCCATAATTACATTATGACGTCATCATATCATCATCTGAAATCAAAAAAGTGGAATTAATTTTTTTGAGGTACTGTTTCTGACATTCATTTGCTCGTATCTCTGTTGTTTAAGCTCAATATTATCCCAAATTCAGATATGTTGTACTTTGAACATTTGCCTTTCAGGTCCATGTCATGGTTTTGAAATTTAATGACGTCATCATACTTTAAATTGTGATTAAAGGTAAAGACGCAAAATCGGACAAGTTTACGTGTTATGTCTATGGGAGGGGATCTTTTTTAAAACCATGCATTGACTTGACAACGTTTAAGCACCTTTATCTCAGCTGATTCTGCTTCATTTCCTCTGAAACTTAAGTATGTTGTAGCTGAGACAATAAGCTTCAGTAATCATGCATTTTATTTTTTGAAATCTCATCATCAGGTTGACAATTTTGCAGTTTAAAACTGAAAATGAGAATGGAATGTGGACAAAACGATTCCCGATTCAGCTTTCACATACATAAGTTTACGTTCCTCATATTTTCTCGCCGAGACGTATGGCCGAGTGGTTAAAGGCGACGTCTCAGAGACGTGAAGTTGCGGGTTCGAACCCCACAAGATCACGAAACAAAATACTTAGCTATTTTACTTTTTTTTCAATTTTGTATCACATATTCGTCCATGTAGAAATCACGTTCGTATATAAACGCACCTATACACACACACAGACACACAGACACACACCATATCCCTCTTTTTTGTGTTGGAGACCACATTGCTTCGACTGCTGGAAAATTTTGCAGGCTGACTTTGTCAAACCGATCATAGTATGTAATGACGACGACGGAGGTGTTGTACTTTGAACAATTGTCGTTCAAGACCATGTCATTGTTTTGTACTTTGATGACGTCATCACATTGAAAATTGTGATTAAAGGCAAGGTATCAAAACCAGCCGATTATAGGCTTTATGTCTACGGCGCGTATTTTTCCCAAGTTGCCAGAAATGGCATAGCGACATCAGTCGTTACAAGGCCGCATTTCTGTCTAGCAATGCAATACATGTTCACGCGGCCACGATTGTTGAGTGGGCATTGACTTTTCCCCCTGTAATATCTATACATTTCTTTTTTCCCTTACCATTTCCGGGGATGTCCCGTGGCCGAGTGGTTAGAGAAACGGTTTTGCATGCACGCTCAATATAACTTCAAGGTGCCTATATCACATTCTTTTCTTTGTCGATCACAGATGACCGACACCTGATGACCACAAGCGTATCACCTAACTCGTCAGCGTGACGAGTTTCATATCTCGTTTTTTCTTGTCTTTTATCTTCACTCCACGTAATATGTTTTCTCTCTCTCTCTCTCTCTCTCTCTCTCTGTCTCTCTTTCTTTCCTCTCTCTTCCGGCATGACAGCGACTTAGTGTAAGGATTTGTTCAGGATTTTTATTTCGGATTAGTTAGGTTAGTTATAGGTCTTTTTGTCTTAGTTTCTTTGTTTCTTCCACTTTTTATGTATATCAGTCAATCGATCATATTATAATTTCTTGTATTACGTGTGGAAGGAATGCATCCTGCAAGCCCAGCTTTTGAGCATTCCTCCCCATTACCAACATTTCCGTATACTTACAATTTTTTGTAAACTTATCTTTTATTTTATGTTATGATGAAATCTATGTATTCAATTTCTGTAATATATCTATATTTTTCTGTTGGAAATGAAACATATAAATAAATATTATGCAAGACGCTCCATGAACTAAAGTGCATTTGATAGATAATAGCACTACTGACTGACAAGAACTAAAGAAGATGTTCAATTATTCTTTAGAAGTAATACTGGGTGCCTATATGTCGTCTGTTACTTAGGCATGAGCGAACTCAATGTGCTTTCATCTCAATAACGTGTGAAACAAAAGCCAAAAATGTGGTGAAAGGCATTCCTAATCCAGATGTACAATATCACTCTTGTTGTACTATACCTCATTTCTATGGCAAAATAAAATTCTGTAACCTTATAGCTCGAAAATCCTTCAAACTTACATTAAAAAAAATGTTCGTCTGTACAATTACTTTTCCACAGCTGTATATATATATATATATATATATATATATATATATATATGTGTGTATATATATATATATATATATATATATATATATGTGTGTGTGTATATATATATATATATATGTATATATATATATATATATATTTACTTAAGCTTTATCGTTTCTTTCTTACTTAATCTTAAGGACAGACTGCAAGTTTGGTGAAAAATGTGATTATCCGTTCTTAAGCTCTTTGGGCATTAAGTTTATTTTCAATTTTGATTTCAATCCAATTTTCTGCAATGTACAAACGAAAACACAATACATCAATGCCAATTTTGCTTAAACTAACATTTTCAAGGGGAGGTCAAAACAAAACTAATAAATTATTTAGAAGCAAAATAGCCTACAGTAAATTGTTACATGTTCACTTTCATGACATGTTGCTCGTTGCGGGGCCGCCTCTGTAAACATATGTAATGATGTAGTGTTTGACAGAACGACTAAAAAACTATTATTAAGGATTTATTCTCAAAAAAATAAAGAACATTTTATATCCTTTATGACCCCTATGACCTTTGATCTTTGACCTCATGACCTCAACATTTAAGTTTCTTTCTTACCTCATTATAAACACACCCTGCAAACTTTGTGAAAATTCATTCATCCGTTCTCGAGTTATCTTGTACATAAATAAACAGACACACACACACACACACACACACACTCACAAACATACGCAACCGATCAGATAACCTGCGATGGTCGTCGGTTTCACCAACTGGCGGAGGTAACCTTACTTTTCCGCTCAGTGTGCAAATTTGATGGTAAAGAAAACTAAAATTGGTAATTCTTTTTCTTTCTTTCCGTTTCAGCGAGGGTGGAACCTTGTACCGGGAGACTGGATGTCAACTTTACACGAAAATATCACAGTGCCCCCAGCGGCAGAAGCCACGCAGCTCTCTGTGATCCCACAAAATGATGAGAGAATTAGACGGGGTTAACAGACGGAAAACAGTCACTTTCCCCACACTAGTACGCTCACTGGTTACAACTAATTACTTATTTGTTCAGTCAAATCAATCGGCAGATTAATTTCATTTATTTAGTTGTCATGATCCCTGTTTTCATTGTTTTATTCTGTTGCCACAGCATTATAAACATCGGATATGAATTATCATTATCATAATAAGTTCCCGATTATCATTACTATTTCTAACCATGCATTACTGCAATCATAATATTGTTGATATTATTGTCATAATAAATATGTTGTATGCCATCATCTCTCTCTCCCTCTCTCTCTCTCTCTCTCTCTCTCTCTCTACATGCTTTGCTTTTCGTTATTTATTTTTCTACCGTGACCTCAAGCAATATCCGAAATGAATACAACCGATTCAGTCCTTCCAAGTTTTTCTGATACTGTCCTGTGGACTGCACCAAACAATTCGGGCAGCCACTGTTAATTTGTGTTACTACTCACGTCTTTCAAAGAAGCAGACATTAGCACCACTCTGTGTAACTCGAAGGGAGTACAAACACGCCAAAATACTTCATGTCATCGCAAAGATTTAGCGCAAGAAAGTAAGTCTTTAATCAGAGCATGTTGCATTGAAAAACGATTTGCTATATCACGCATTTATTGTCGGTCACTGTATGACACTACATTTTTCTCTTACATTCAAAATAACTTCTGTACACTATTCTCCTTCCACGATTAAAAAAACCCAATTTATTTAAATTACTTTTGTTTGCTAACGAAAATATAAGTTTGCTAAACGAAAATATGATACAATACTATGCAGTAAATGGCGACAGGAACATCCTATGTAAATATTAATTCACACTCCTAACATAGTATTTTGGCATGAATGTCTATACAGCATGAACAATATTGTTCTATGTCAAACCGCTCACTTGGGAACCCCTAGTTATTGTTTTTGTTGTTGTTGTTGTTGATCATGAGTATTTGAAGGATTTGATGTTATAGTCGCATGTAATATTTTTTTGTAACGTACAATTTACACACACATTTGACATAATATGTAGCATACAACATAAAATCAGAGAAAACATGATGAAAGTTGCTTTTCGCTGCTATTAACAATTGCGTAGGGTAACTTCATTTTGTTGCGACACGTCTCAGGATATAACTACGACATTGTATTTACAAGCAGTTCAGGTTTATTCAGTCCAATGTAATATTAGTACAATCATTACAATGATATTCATAACTAGTAGCACTAAAACCATTGATCAACCTTAGAATTACTCCAAGTACATAAAGTCTTCAAATGCATCTGTTTGCAAACGTAGAGCCGCTAAAGATTACACAAAATAAGACGAGGAACCTGCATAGCACCAAAGCACTGTGGAGGACACTACTAGCAAATGATAAGTAAGAATAAAACAAAGTCAGAGATCCTGTTTCGTTTAGCGATAAAAGGATAAACTAAAAATATTTAATGCAGCTTTGTGAGTTTGTTTCTGCTTAACATTGTTCATATTCACAGCAATGCATCCCCATTACGACGCTTACGAATTGGTTTTCCCGTTACCCACACAAAGAAGAATGTTATTTTGAGAAGAAAGAAAAAGCACTTGCAAAAAAAGATTTTCATCATGCTGCTTTGTAATTTTGAATACACGAACTGATGGTAATTTCAATGGGTAGTGCAACTATTATTACCAATTTTATTTCTTCTAGGACTTTGCCCTCTTACTGTCTGTCTAATGTGACAAACGATTGATACTAGTGATAAAATAACAAAGTCTCAAAACATTCACAGCGTAACGTTGACTATGGAACAACTAAACTGACGACGAAAAACAATTACAACGTTAAAAACAATACTTTAATCAGAGGTTTACACAAAGCTGCGCTACTATCAAGTTCAGGAGCAATATTTCACAAACCATTTATGAACATGTATGGCAAATGAAACATTTACGCGATAACACCTGGCAGTAAGGACGCAATCATTAGTTTTTGTTATTCATCATGATTACATTGTACATGTATCTTACTTGACAAACTACGAAACTTTATTTATAACTGTATTTGAAAATACTAGATAGGCTTAGTTTCCCCAACACCAATTCACCCCCCCCCCCCCAAAAAAAAAAAAGTATGTGAGAGTTTGGTATTAACATTAAATGTTGTGTAAGCGTGTCACAGAATTAGCGAAGGAAATATTATAAAAAACAGACGAAGTAGAATTATTCATTTATTTTTGAGCGAGGAGGAGGAGGAGATACCTACATGCGTTTTACTCGAAGTGAAGTTTCAGCAGCGCTTAAAAAAGAACGAAATTTCCAAAACTGGATTGTCAATTTTTCTTCTACAAAAAATATGAAACAAAAAAACTCTCCCCTTAGTGAAACAGAATGAATACCCGTATTACGATACAGACGGTCACTTATAAATCAAGACTTGCTTCAGGTTACTCGTTCATGTTCACATTCTATTAGTGTACAAGAGTGTGTTTCTTTTTATTATTTTGACATGATTCTTCCATATCAACTTGAAAAAGTTTGGATTCATCCTTCTTCGGATGTCATGTTGCAAATACTAAAAGTGTCCCATCTTGAAACTGAATTTATTCTACTCACTACGTCCTTCTACCACCTTTCAACAATTCCTCATCCATGTTGAGTATTATATGAGAAGACGAAATCTAAATGGAGTCCTTTCTTTAATATGCTTCTCACGAGTAGTACTGAGAAATCCCGAGAGCTTGACGATTTGAACATGTTGAAAGAGTGGATCAAATCATGTGTCCATCTAACCCATAAATCCATAAATATCCATAAATCGATAACATGTCGGTGTGATTTTTTTTTCTTTGCTTTTTTTTTTTTGTTTTTGTTTATAAAGAAGTTTCATCTGCTCGGTCAGCCCAAACAAATCTCTGCTGGGGACCAGTATGGTCATGAAACCTTATCACAACCGAAGAACAATATTCATAAAGTGGGAAATGACATGGATTTGTGAGATACTGGATCTGAGGAAGTTATGGAGGAAAGGGATCTCAACGAAGCCTTCAACGCCTGAAAGGGTATGTTTATTTGAAATTCCCGTAAGGAACATTGGACATGCTCGTTCCACTTTGACCGCTGCTGCCGTCTCGCATGGCTTGGAACTCGGAGATGGCGCACAGCACGCAGAAGATCTGATGATTCGAGAAACAGAGAATTATGAGAGAAGTGACATACAGTGTATCAATAGCGGCTTCATAAACATTGTCACATCAAACTCATTGTCTCTCGTGCCATGGCATCGCTGTCCTATGTCCCAAATGGGGTTTTTCAGTCACAGGTCCTGACATGAAAGCCTTGTGACTGTTGTTTTGCAGTTTCGTATTTCGTTGTATACATCTACTCATCATCAAAAGACCTAACGAATAAAAAAAAAAAAAATAGCAGGAAATAAATTCTTTAATTTATAATTTGCAATGCGTCATAGCTGTGCCAGATGACCGCAAAACATCATTCGCATTATGAGGCGTGAGTTTTGTTTAATTTGTCTGCCCTCTGTTCAAATGGAATTTGTAAGATCGCATGCAACCGCTGATCTACATTTTTAACAAACATGTCAGAAAAAAAAAGGAACCAGTGGTAATCTCAAGTGTCATATACTACTTTCTGGGCAGCGACGCTACCACCACGTAGTGTAGATTGTACAGAGGACGGAGTCCATTTGTACAGAGAGAAGACCCTCTGCTTAATAATCTCTTGCTTTCAGAATGCGTATTATCGCTAAAATTGTAAACGGCCCCGATTTAAAAGCACTGGATTTTCAAATGTTTGTATGCAAACAACGTCACCTATTCGCATCTTCATTCGTGTATACTAGTAGTTGTAAGTGTATACTTTGAGATGATGGCAACATCAGTATTTTTGTCGCTGATGAAAAAGTCACTGATTAAGTTTTTGTTACTTAATGGATCAATTAATTTTTCTTTCTTTTTACTGCCAGTTAATAGGTATACTACCAACGTCACCTACGCAATCTTCATCCCTTTATAGTTGTACGAGAATATTTGGTAAAGGCTTCAAAATTTTTGCTTTCACACCTATCAATAACACAAGACTGAAATAATGAAATATGGATACTCACATGAAGTATTGTGAATGCGATCCACACACAGACGGCTCCGATGTAGATTCCATTCATTAGCTTTTGTAAAGAAAAAGATTGAAATAAAGATGAAATATGACTCTTTATATATTGATAAGAGCTTAGACAGCTTGATAAATCAAATGAAAGTAACCATGAAGGAGGAAGATGGGGAGAGCTCAATAAATCCGAAAAATCGAATTTTAGGATTCCTTTCTTCGAGCACAAATAAATGTGTGAGCTGATATCGGAGCTGATTACATTATCACCGTATATCTGGTATGAAGGTACAATTTTTAAATCCTTTTTTCCTGGGAAGTGTGGGTGGGGTGGGGTGGGGGTGGGGAGATACATTATTGTATACTGTCAAATCCCAAACATTCAGTATTAAACGGCCAATTTTGAGGACACCGTTTCTGTTTTTTTTTAATCAACTTACTCTAAGTCACCGAAGTCAACTTGTACATCGTGTGATACTCTATCTTTAGACCTACAAGATCTTATTCATGATTATTGACATTCAATTCTAGATATTCTTACTCAGTGAAAGTATGACAACTTAATTGTGATTTTTGAAAAAAAAATGATAGATC
The DNA here is from genome assembly GCF_040938485.1 of Diadema antillarum. Classification (NCBI taxonomy): domain Eukaryota; kingdom Metazoa; phylum Echinodermata; class Echinoidea; order Diadematoida; family Diadematidae; genus Diadema; species Diadema antillarum. Next base: position 1,356,473 of record NW_027270892.1, on the reverse strand, counting down.
GGCAACTTACACCACCGGCAATCAAGATGATGACCCCTGCAAGACCTTGGAGCATGTAGATGATCATGGCAACCATGTATGGAACAAGCAGTCCTCTGACATTCTGAATTTGAACAGGAGCAGAGCGATGAGAGGATTAATACACGACCATATGATTTCAACGATTTCCCACATGCCTCAACTTCATTCGCAGTATTATTTTTTATCCACCCCCCCCCCCCAAAAAAAAAGAAGCACAAACAAACAAAAACAAACGCGTATAGATGGTATTATCACATATGCACAGGAGTTCACCTCCGATTTACAGTAGGACCTCGATTATCCAGTCATCGAGTATCCGGATTGTCGGACGACGACTTACTGACATTTTCTTTTTAATATGTCAGTGCATAATCTCAAAACAAACACACGTTCAACCATTTTCGTACGCTACATACTCAGTAGTCCAATCTACGCAGCGAACTGTAACTTTTAAATCTGTTCGTGAGACGATTTCAGAGACAGCACTGGTGCCGCGCTCTGTCACTGGCACTGAGCGCACAGCAGTACCGTATGCCCCCCCCCCCCCCCCCCCCAAAAAAAAAAAAAAAAAAAAAAACAACAAACATATATATATATATATATATATATACAGATGTATACAACGGGACCCTCCGCAATGATATCTTTAAGAAAATTTAATCAATCCGAATACAAATTCAGGGTATGAAACTATAACTCATTGCCCCCATCTTACAGAAAACCCCATTCGATTTGCTTCAGTGGTCAAAGAGAAATTAGGAATTTTGTAGAGGATGTCAAGAATCTCTTCCCTCCAAGTTCTGTCCATTGTATTCACACACAAAAGCATCGAAGTGCTAAACTTGGAAGAATCAGACTCATGACATGCTTTACAACATTCCACATTTCTCTGTGATCGATTAACCAAATTGATTGGGATTTTCTGCAAATAGAGCTAAGATGTTATATTTTACGACCCTGAAGTTGCATTTAGACAGATTAATCATAATAGGTGTCATCAATGCAAAAATTTGATTGTATTTTTGTTTTACATACTGTATAGTTACAATCGCAGCGGCAGTATTTGACACAATCACAATATCGATCTTCTCATTGTCTATCACTATCATATTATGAAGGAATATTTTACTCATATTTCGTTTCATTGTGATATCAATTTCAGAGGTATACTGTGAAACATGATGTGTAATGCCCCTATAGCATGACATGCTATGGAAAGTGCACGTTGTATATGAGCATACGTTGTATAGAAGTATAATAACCTTCTCTTATCCAACCAAGTCGTTTATCCGGACGCCTGCCGGTCCCAACATTCCCGGATAATGGAGGTCCTATATACTGTACATCCATCCCACCTTATTTGATATTTAGTGCACCAAAAGAGAATTGGTAATCAGCAAATGCCGCCTGGAGGGAACTGACGAGCTGTCGCATATAATGTCAATCTTGACATTTTCGATGAAAGCATCTTGACCATAGAGAATCTTACTTGTCGGGATCCCGTTTAAGACAGTCAATCAACCAAACATATCAAACGAGAATAAGTTAGCTTCATATATGCTAGATGTGAGAAAAGGAGGAGATGTGTTGACTGCGCAGCTAGTGTGACTTCCGCTTTGTAATGGTTCATCTAACAAATAAAATGTTTATTGTTGCATTTTATGCCTTCATGAATTACAATGTGCTTATTTGAACGCAATCTATGCACATACAGAATGTAAAGGAAAAAAAAATCGTCCTGCGAGGGGAAAACAGACCCTATATATCAGATACAAAAACAACCACTTACTGAAAATGAAATGGTCACAGATGTTAAGAGTAATACAGAAATGTGATATATCTTATTGGACTGTCAGACCACCAGTAAAAGATTGAGAAAAAGAGAAGAAAAGGCAATTCTATTGCATTAAGTTTCATGAATGAAAAAAAAAAATGTGTGATGCTTACTTGAGACACTCCGACCAGGAGGAGGATTGAGCTGAGGATCAGAAGGCCAACGATGACGAACTCCACGATGTACGTGATGAGGAGAATCTTGTAGACGTTGTCATCGACAGGGACGGAGCCATCATCTGCCATTTAAGGTCAAGGGTCATTGAATCGCTTAGTGTGGATTTCAACAGCAACGAATAGCTGACAGTAATTCATGGAATTCATACCCCTTTCATAAACTCAATTATGCGGATAATATCCGCATAATTTGGTCGTAAAATCGGAGCGGGGCAAGAATTATCCGCTTTTTTTTTCGACGCTTCTATTATCCACATAATACATGTAGCAGCATCGGGACCAGATTTGGAGTATGTGAACGCAAATCCAAAGTTATGCGGATAATTGCCGGGGTGCGGTCAAAAGGTCACCTGTAACCTCACAGGAGGGACGTGTGCAGTCACCATGACGATTATCCGCCCTTTTCAGGACGGGCGCTCGTAAAAAAAAAAGTGCGGATATTTTCAGAGTTTGTGAACGCATTTTTTATTGAAATGTCCGCATAATTCTTAAGCGGATAATTGGAGGATGAGTTTATGAAAAGGGTATTTTAGAGATTGATAGGATAGACGTTTTGAAGACTTACGACTTGTATATGCCAGAAAGGGAAAACCAAACAGACGAGTTTGAAAATTCATAAACCATTTATTTTCATACGTAGCTCTATCACTTACACTTCGGGGAGGGGGGGGGGGGGTAGTTTATATTTTCACTTGGATTTGATGATATAGCTTCGTGCCATGGATCTCCCTAGGGGTATCTTTAGGGATTACAATGTTTTTATAACAGTCTGCAAGAGCGCACGACTGTACATGATCAATCATTTTGCATACGTGCATCGTGATAGTTAAAAGGCATCATTTACCATATGCAGATGAAACAAAACCCCAGCATTAGTGCTATAACATAGTTCTACAATGTGAGTTAGGGGTAGAAACAACCACTGTAACAAGTTAAAGACACAAAATGTGAACAATAGTTATAATAACATTTTTTTTCAGACTAAACCGTCTATACAATTGTGGTTTATTGAGAAAAATACTGATACATCCTTATAATTATTTTTGGCTTTATAGCGAAAATTCTATATGGTAGGATGTTTTGTGAAACAATTCACATACATTATATGCATCAAATGTGACATCTGGAACATTTTTTTTTAATCACTGCTCAAAAAGGTAAACAGGACCTTTAAAACAGAAATAAAAAGCCATGACATCAGGGGAAGTGGACGAACGCGTTTTTTAAATTCAGATATCTGAATTGATAAAACGGGTTTTGTCCACTTCCACTTCCCTTTATGCCATATTTTTTAAAATGAACATAAATATGAATAAAATATGATTAAGTGGAGTCCTTTGATATTCTTATTCTTATTATAATTGACTACATCGTTATACAGTCTGTAGAGAGTGCAGAATTCATATTCGGTGGCCAAAAAAAGAAAGAAACAAACAAAGAAGAAAAAGAAGAAGTTTCATTCCTTACCGATCACCTTTCTGACCACAACAAACTGATAGGCGGCATATCCACAAGCGATGAGGGAGTAAATCTGCAAAGAAATAGAGAGAGAGAGAGAGAGAGAGAGAGAGAGAGAGAGCAGGGATAATTCTTCTTCTTCTTCTTCTCTTCTTCTGGCTACTGCACACCGGTTGCAAGCGCAAAGTGACTAGCATTGCATTAAAAATGCCCCCCCCCCCCCATAAGAGTTGAGATATCCACGTCACCCAATCTTGCCTTCAATGTATTAACAGTTTGGGCGTCCCTAACTTTCTTTGGGAGAAGATTCCATATTCTGCCATTGTATTGTCCACGGGAGAAAGGGATATTTGTAACAGTCCTTCCTAGTCGCCGAGCGCAGGAAGGAAATCGAGGAAGATTTCCTAGTTAGGATTCCATCAGAGGATAGTTTCGATTGATATCTGTTAATTAAACGGTAGAATAAGTGAGGTAGTACCATCCGGTAAAACAAAATAAAATAAGATAAAATTAGAAGTAATAGCAAGTAAATGAACAAATAGATAAATGAATGAATAAATAAATGAATAGGTAAATGAATGAATGAATAAAATAAAAGATAGAGGACAGGGATATTCGGGAACAGCACTGTAAGATTTCCAGCAGATCATTCCGGCAGCATTTCCTGATAACCGTGCCCACACGAGCACTAACACAGTAATTCGTTTAATATTCTACTTTCATTTCCGCCTGTTTTTGTCTTTTTTATTGTTGATGTTGTTGGGGTTTTTTTCTTCCTGTGACTTGGACCGCTTGTTTCACGGTTTAAACAGAATATGTGTATGCGATTTGCAGACTAATCTACATCAAAGGCAGGACTATTGAATGATGTCGCATGTACAAAAAGAGATTGGGAGGGGAGAAGTGAGCGTTACTCCCACTTTTATTTATATGCATGATTTGTGTGTGTGTGTGCGCGCGGGTGTGTGTGTATGTGTGTGTGTGTGTGTGTGTGTGTGTGTGTGTGCACTGTGCATTGTGGAAGAGTGACTACTTCTTTGCAGCATACGGTGGTTATTCTGGAGTATCAAGATTTATGCAAAATCCTCGAAAAAGGGGCGCGAGTAAATGCTTTGGTATACGAAGAATAAGACACAATATAGTCAATGCATTAATTATTATTTTGCCAATGTTGGTATGTAAGTAAAAAGATAAAATAAAAAAACAGTTAATGGGAGCTCAAATTTCTGCGTAAGCTTTCTGTGTACTGCAGCAATTGTGGAAGTGCAAGAGACGATAAGAGAACTTGAGACAAATTAGGTTTGCAAATTTCCCAAAAAAAAAAATTACAAAATTGTTTTTTTTTATGTAATAAGCGAGATAGAATATTTCCTTGTAAAATTTGTCAAAAAAAAAAGGTAGAGCCTGTATGTGAATTGCACTTTGCTTGAAGAATTACAGACTAAATTATTAATTTCATTTTTCCGAAAAATTCTGTCGGTTTTTTTTTCACCATTGTTTACGGGATACTTGTGAATTTCACTTATTATACCTGGTAATGTCAACATATGTACTTATCTTCTGATGTACAAAAAAAAAAAGACTTTGATAACAAGTACAGTCAGGAATGTTGATTGACTTTGCCGAAGCTTTTGATGTCATGCCAATAAAATCCTAATAAAAAGACTGCGATACTTTTGCATATGTGGGCCTTCTGTAAAATTATCTAGCATTCGAACTGGCCTGGCTTCATAGTTTGCGTCATATAACGGAAAATGATAGTTTTAAAAAAAAATAAAGGTTCGTTGTGGTGTGCACAAAGGTTGTCTATAACGCCTAACTCTGTTTAGTTCATGACAATATTCCTATAATAATATCATCATTTACGTCCTAATTAGCATACCGGCACTTACGTTTGCGGCCAGTATTGCCCATGTCTAAGTGTATATCTCCTAAGCTGAACAGATCCATGTGTATGTTTAGTATTTCTTTTATTCGGTGATTTATAGATGTGTTTGACGAGTAAATAAGTTTATTCTCTCTTTTCTTTTATGTCAAATTGTGTATAAAGGTACTATATATAATCATTATCAGCAGTTTTGCTTTTGTGGCTTTGTTATGAGGAGCTTTCCCTATATCTTTTATATCTCTAAATTCCCAATATGACTACCCAACAATTATTTTCCATCATAGTACTTGTATGCAGGGCTCGACACTAACGGTGGCCCGGTGGCCCGGGGCCACCAAAAATGAAAGTCGGGCCACCAAATTTCAAAAAAGGGCAAATTTGGTGGCCCGCCTCGGGCCACCAAAATTTTTTGAAAAGTATGTCAATAAATTAGTAACTTTTTGCGCCGGAAATTAGCAGTTAAATTTGTTCAAAGGATGGATGAAAAGGACTGAATGAATGCCTGAGAGTGAGTGTTGCAAGTTTGTTGAAGTTTATTTATGAGTAGATATGTCCAACTTCTAATTCTTACTATCAAAAATCTTAAATATTTGACTCATTAAAAAGAAGGACTTTTAATGTTTTTTATTGTTTTTTTTTCGGGACACCAAATTTTTCTCTCGGGCCACCAAAAATTTGAAATTTAGGATTTTGGTGGCCCCATCGGGCCACCAAACAAAAAAGTTAGTGTCGAGCCATGGTATGTGACCACACTTCTTGATCAACATTGTGGAATCTGAAAGCCCTTATTCGCGAATATAAAAGACTGATAAAAACCATTGATTAGACACTAAAAGTTAACGCTGCATGTCTACATTTCATGTGCTAGCACAATGACTGATTCGATATTGCATTCCCGAAAAGCGAATCATTCAAACTTGTTCTACTCTGTTCTACTTTCTAAAATGAATAAGAGAGAAATATAGAGATGTAAAGAGACTTGCAATTGTTCAACATGTTCAGCTATCGTTTGCTATGGTCGTCACTGCATAAGGTGGTTTGATGTTCGCGAATCTTGATGATAAGTCCAACTCGGGAAAAGGAAGAAACAAGGATGTAAAGTGAATTTTTTTCACTTTTTCTTAATAGCACGTGTATACATCACAAAGGGATATGTTGTTACTTGCATAAGGTGGGTTTGATGAACGCAAATCTTGTTATCAATCCAGCTCAGGAAAAGGAAGAAGGATGTAAAGTGAAATTTATCCTTTGGAATTCCACAACAGTGTTGAATTACGGAGGAGGAAGTGTACCTGCAGAATCATACAAGTACTGGAAGGATACGACATGGGAGAAACACGTCATATAATACCGACGTAGTGGATCACGTCTTCATGCCACTTTGTACCTTGTAATATATTTCGTTAAATATGTGCCCACGTGATCACAGCCTGAAGTAGCATGCAGATCTATACAATGTTTTCACACTGTTTACTCATTGCATGGGTTGTGGGTGGAGAGAGAGAGGCGAATCATGTATTGGCTGGCGTTGAATTTTAACAAACAAGATTTCTACCTGTGCCGAAGTTCATTCCAGATTCGAGATCGGTGCCGTATCTGTAAACGCGTTGCCATAATAAATGTTTTATGTCTAACATTTTTTTTTTCTTTTTGTATTATACAACACTTGGTTACGGGAAGGTTTCCCTTTCCAATGCCATGTTATTGCAAACATTAGAGAGATTGAAAAAAAAGAAGAATACAGTGAGCGATTAGCTCCCCAGTATAACGGCTTTCTTCAGCACAATATTTCCTTAAACTACAAGTCCACATTATATCCCAGTTGACTCAAATGAATAGAATAAATTAGACCGACAGAATGGTCGCGCTTTTTCTGTAATCGGACATGAAATAAACAAGCTTCAAACTGTCTTATTCATGTTTCCACCGAATAAAGGCATATTACGTGACGCGATCAGGTCATGGCGCTTCACATCCTCCCATCGGGCATGAGCTTGTACGGAAAAGCATCACAGAAATCCTGTTCTTTGTCGATTATCTATAGCATAATGGAAGAACACTTAACTTATAACCTCTTACTGAAATCAGAGGGGGAGCAATGATAACATTACCCTTTAAGTCAGTAGCGAGTCGATGGAATGATTTTTCCTTTATATTTATTTATTTATTCATATTTTCTTTTAAAAATACGGGGACTGCAAAGTACCTGCTTGGGAGTTGTCTGCTAGGTGCTGCCGGTAAGGGTCTCCTACTGGCGTTCTGCGTGGACCTCTGCGGGCAATCCCCTCACCGGGAAAAAAGTTTTGGTCATGCTCAAATCTTGGCTGCGGGTGAATCGGACTTGCGAGCGCACCTCCGGGCAACTATACGGGCGAGATACGCGCTAGGTTACTGTCAGGTGCGGACCATTAACTGCTGGGAGGTCCGGGTAGTAAAAATTTTCCCCGCAAGTCAACCCGCAAGGCTTCCCCAGACACGATGTGACAAGGCCTTGAGCATACTTAGCAGCAGCACCTCGCAGGCAACTCCCTTGCAGGCAACTCCCACGCAGATACTTCGCGGTCCCCGTATGTCGCTCGTAGCGGAGAATGGATCGGTTTCAAAGCTCTCACGCAAGTCACACGGAATACACGCAAGTAGCAGGTAAATGGAACGTGTCTAGCCGTAAGACGCAAGTACGGAACTCGCCAACATTCTTGTCCGCCCGTAGAAAATTCTCCTTGGTATGGTATGGTATGGTATTTATTTCCGTATAAAAATAAAAAAACGGGTGGATTGCCCATATTCAGCGTTGCCAACATGGCAACGCTGTTCTTCCATGGGGTCCACATACAATGAGTACAATATTTATGGACACGTACAAAACAAATTATACAGACATGCAGGTGGAAACACATACAGTAAAATGGGAGAGAGAAAATAGAACAACCGATAACAGAAAAATCTTAAAGGCAATTAGATATAACAGTGACCAAATCAGAATATGTTTAGATATAAAATGGAGTGTTTGAAAATAAAATCCTTGAAAATCCCTACTCGCAACAAGCCTGCGTAGAACCTGAAAGGTGTGACAGGGCCTTTACCTATTCAGTCCCTCTGAGCAGGGAGGTGAGAGGCACCACCCTGCTCTAAGGCAACTCATAGCCGTCTGCCCAGTTGCTTGCTAGTTTATACGCATTCATTACTTTCTCAGTGGCCACGTGAAGAAATCATACAAAAAAGACAAATTAATGCTCAACAAATTGACGGCAGGACCGTTCTTATCCCACCGATTCTAGCACATGGATTACCCAGATTGTAATACTTCAACTCATAAACGAATTGTCTGATTTATCTAAACTTAGTTGATATACTAGTATACGTTTTAATATTTCTTCATTCACCGAGTTTAAAATGATTTTTTTTTTCGGAAAATGTCAATATCACATGACTTTATTCTTCTCTCAATTTCAATTTGAATGAACTCTCTATTATCTTTTTTAGTCTGATTTTCCCCTATCTGTTCAAGCCAGCATAGATATATGGCGGGAAACTACACTTAATATTTTCCGGAGGTAATTTGTTTGAATCGCAAAAATGCCTTTAAAGGAGATATCTTATATTGTAAACGTGATTTTTCAAAGCTCTCCTCTTTGTGAATAATTAACCTTATGAAACCATGCGGTATATACTTGGACTGTATAAAAAACGTGTGAGGTTAGTTCTCGAACATAACATTTTCTTTTTCATTCTCCATAAGGTCGATTAATTGAGTGTCTCGAAACCGTTGCTGTCATAATTCCCATTATATTGATACTTCTATATAAATATTGACTGCAGTGAGTATTAATAGGGAACATCATTCGGTGCGCGTCACCCCCCCCCCCCCCACGCCCGCTCTTCCCTCCTGTCATTCATCATGCCATCAGGACCCACACTAGTTTGGTCATTTTCAATTAATTCCAGTTCAATTCAATTCAATTCAATTCAATTGTTTGGTCATTGCTAGTGAGGTTGGCTTATTTTGGAAAACTTCGCAGAGCTGTACCGACAGCGAAAAATAAATAGACAAGTATAGAATCGTCTTATAATAATAATAATAATAATGATAATAGTAAATATTTCTAATGCGCACTTTCTGACAATTATATGTCACTCAAGGCGCTGCAATGATTTATACATTATAATTACTCAACAACATAATTCCAAGGAATAAGTTGAATAAATTGAGACATCTACCAAAAATACATGTATGCATATGATAACTAGGATGTCCTATACTCCGTGATAAGCAGATTTAAGACGTGCCTGAAAAAGTTTTGAGGATGGATCTTTTCAAGATGGATCTTCTTCCATCTCGGCTGATGGCACTGGTCTTTCTACTCACCAAGGTGTAGATTCCCGCCGCCAGCGTCCCACTCCTCGTGTTATCGAAGCAACAGCATCTAGTCATCAGCGGCATCCTGGCAGAAAAGTTTGATTATTCTCTCTCTCTCAGAAAACAGTACCCTTCAAAATATCTAATGTCGGCAAAACCGAAATGGACGCAAAGTACGTGTATTCTACAACCGTTGTGAACAGATTTGATCAGGTTAAAGATTGCTTTCCTCTTTTGATTGTCGCTTACTTAAATACACTCCAGGAGTCGGACTTCCGGACTACTACTCAGTCGAAAAACCCGTCCCTGCAAGCAGACTGGTAAACCCGTCTGTCCCTTGCATCAGTGCTGAAGTGAAAGAACGAGAGTGGGGGAAATATGTCGTTGTTTACAGTTGTTCGGTGGTGCGTCTGTGCTTGTGTGGGGAGGGTGGGACGAAGAGGCTTGCCGCAACCAGATATCCGTGACTGTGACGTCAGTCATGTCCTTGATTTATCGTCATTTCTATTATAGGTTTGTAAAGAAGTATCACACTTATATCATTATTTTTGCTTCATTTCATTGGCGAATAATGTAACTGACAAATCATCCTTATACGGTGTATTAATTGCATTACAGGTGTAAAATCTGTATTAGTCTTGGCTGCAAGGCTGTAGCGACCTTTAGACCCTTCTTCCAACACACCGGATAATGCAGCAAGAGAAATGAAATGATTAACATTGTGCACACGCTAAGCAGGTAGAAGACCTTCGATCACCACTTGTCACGGCACCGTATAACATTGCAGTCCGGACAGTCTGGCAAACCAGGGAGGTGGAACCACCTCCCTGGGCAAACATACCGCAAGAAATGTAATGCAACCGAGTTCCAGAGTGCTTCAGAGGTCTTAAACTTCGAATTAATAAAGAGGCAATGGAAAGATATATGTAGGCTTACTTAAAATGTACTCGGCCTAACAAGGACGTTATCATCGTAACCTTATAGTTAGAGCCCGTACAAGCTTAAGGATAACCATAAAATGTAAAAGAAACATAATCCGTGTTTACACCTTACAATTAGGGCTGGAAGACTTTTTGAGAGGGGAGCTTGTCCAAAATGTACGCGGAATAGTGAATGCAGAAGGATAAAGTGAAACAAACTAAAAGTTTGAGGTAAATCGCTCGATTATTTTTAAATTACATGAATTTCTAAATTGTTACGTTAATTCCTTACTTGGTCCTCTTTACTTTAGAACTCTGCAACAAAGCTTGATGTTGGAAAAGTACCACGATTTCGACTTTCGAGAAAATATGAAAAAGTATTTGATTTTCATGAGAAGCACAAACTCCTTCTTATACTTGCGCACTTGTAGGCCTATACCCTGTTATGTCCTCGAAAGAAACTTGATTGAGGTTTTTCCTAACGTTCTAGAAATATGAATTCATTAACATTTTGATGAACATTTCCATTTGAAAGCTTTCATTGAGATGTTTCAAACAATATGTTTGGGTTCACTGAATGCACTCTAATGTAACACGTTTGGGAAAACTTCCGTTGAAGGTTAAAGGGACATCTGGGTTATATTAACCTTTGGTCCCCATTTGCAATGGAAGATGGCAGATTGATCAAGTACTTGCGTCCCCCCCCCCCCCCCCCGTCTATTCTCTCATACAGGTAATATCGTATGACGACACTAAATTATCTTGTAAAGAAACTGATGAAAGTATGTCTCACAAAAGAGAACAGAAAATAAAAATTAACTTTCAAGGCCTGATCAAGTCACATGTAGGTATTCAGTTTCGTTAGTTGTGTCAATATGAAATGCCCTCGATCTCTTCGTCAAGGGTCGTTGATCATCAAATATTGCTCTGCCAAATGACGTCAGCCGTGACAATGATATCAGATACCGATATGACTGATGATATGTCTTGTATTGACAGCAGGCTATAAAGACATGTCAATTTAAACTCATACAAATAAACTCTAGTATCTTGATACACCCGATGGCTGCAGTCAGACAGCTCATTAGCTGGTTTTATGCTACAGTGTATGTATATATCTTGTGTGCTTTCATTCTTTTATAAGTTGATAATAAAATACCGCTACTCATGACCCTTCTTAAGTTGATCTCCCTGTACTCTTTTCTGCCTAATTATTATGTACATGTGTGATATCTATTGTAAATTGTTATCATGCATTTATTGTTAGCATTTACCAGACCCATGGTCCTGTTTTGGACACATGGCGCGACCTGGACCACCTTACCAACGCTCACTGCTGTAGATAAGTTAGGATATAATAATTATCACGATTATCGTGATTATGAGCAATGTATAACAAAATTCGGTGATTCTGGCTGAACTATCGGCCATCGTGGCGTGTTGATTTATCAGCGGCCAAAGTATCTATCTGCACATTAAACAAGATAGATATGAATTTCAGTCCTCTATTTACCCATTCTCCTTACAGTATTAATCTGCATTTCTGTTACACAAAATATTATAGATATATCATACAAGCGGACCTTCGTGATCCACTTACCTATACAGTACCAGCGCAAGCACGTGATTTCATATGTATGTCTAATTATATATACTTTTCCTTAGTCAGTTAGTTATATATTTCATTATACACACCATTTGATAAATCCTCGATTCTGATTGGACAAAGGTGCAGAAATTTATTTTTAGTGTAATTACCGCCCAGAGTCACCTGGCTGTGTTTCAAGATGCGCGTAGGTAATCTATTGTCCGCGAAATATATGCATATTGTTTCAGTTTCAGTAAGTTTCAGTAAGTTTTATTTCTCCGCTTGTACATAACAGAAAATAAGTATAAGAATATAGAACATATCACTCACACATCATGAAAATATAAACAAAATTTCGCATTACAAATTAGTGTAATCATATGAAATAATACAAAAATATCATTTCAGATCTTTAAGTGTACAGGTGGAGGAGACCGTTATCAATAAGCAAAACGCTCGACTTGGACAGCGACCTCTGAATAAAATATGCCTTTTAACTATTTTTTATTTAACTAAAGGAAGGAATGGAATAATATACACACGTAGAACAAATAATGTAAATTTTTGAAGTATTTGAAATATCATTTGACAAAAAGGACAACACAAGGTGGAATGTATAAGGACGAAAGAAGAACAAAACAAAGCAAAACAAAATCCGAGAATAACGTACTCAAATAGGAAGAATAGAGGGAAGAGAGAAGAGAGGAAAAGCGATGAGATACAGTGTCAGGAGTTGGGAACTATAACAAAAGCGTAAGAAAAACGTATTGTGAAATAACATACTTTATGTAATTTCCCTGACTTGTAAGATGACAGCTTTATTCCAGTGTCGTAATTAAGCATGAGCATAAAGTGGATGCGCTAAGTAAAATAGATATTGACGGCTTCTTTTAAAACTATTTGTTCACGGTAGTTTCTCACCAGAATGCCCCTATTTAGCTTAGAGTTGTATTAGGGCGTACAGCGCTGTTGAAAAATACCTCTCGGCAAATACGGTTGTTACCCCCAAATCACATGATTAATAGATAATGCGTGTATGTATGTATGTATATTATATAACATAATTATATGTAAGCGAACAAAGTGCGAAACATCCAATGACGTAGCTTTCCCGAACTTTTTGTTTAATCAACCAAGCTTGCGGTCTCTATTGGTCATGATGATGGCAACTGTGCATGACTCCCCCCCCCCCCCCCCCCCCCAACAACGGCGGAAGTCTGAACACAGAAAAGCCACGCACAGAATGCGATCAAGACCAACTTTAAACTTCTGTTTCTATTCCGGTTCAGTTGGTATACTCAGAATAACTGTACTCCACCAACTTTTAAAAACATATGGAAAATTCGCGTCATCAGATATGTATCACAGTTTATCTGTTCAATTACTGTAACCATGTTAAGAAGAGGATCATACATCTTCCACTTTACAATGTACCCTACTGGAAAGAACACAATGTCCCACAGTGAACACAATGTTCACAGTGTGTTCTTATAGTCAACTATGTTAAAACGCTCGAATTTAACAGTGTGCTGATGATTTCACACTCTGATGTGGTTTTCACAGGGTGTTCACACTGTGGTTCTTACACTGGGGGACACTGTGTTCTTTTCAGCAGGGTATAATGTTGATATGTGTGTGTGTATATATATATATATATATATATATATATATATATATATATAATGAGAGTAAAGAAGAGGGGTAGACGTAGCTTTTGGATCCTCACAATTTTACTTCTCGAGCTTTCGGGCCCTGCCCTTTATCAAGTCTGAGGATAAATTGGACAAAATACAGAACATGGATATTATATACAAAAAATAGTAATGATCAGGACAATAATGAAAATAATAACGACAATCATAGAGGCAGAGACGGCAGAAAATAGGAGTGTATATATGCGTCAATCTTATATAACATGCATACATACAATCACAAACAAGCATACATATAAGCACTTATAAACACGTATGACTAAACATCTGCGCACACACATGTACACACAGATACGAATGTACGCACATACACACTTGTAAATCTCCTCACACACACACACACACATATATATATATATGTGTGCGTGTGTGTGTATATATATATGTATATATATATATCATTCAATCGTACAATATCAATGAATAGATAAATACGTATGTATGTCAAATCCATAGGAACTCATGTAGTACAACGAAAAGTAGAATGGAAAATGTTGCGTTATTAGTGTCTTTATAGCTGGACAGTCTGTGTTTTGACCGAAACCTCTTCAACAGCAATCAACAGTTTATTTTTTTAATACATTGTAAGACAGGCATTTAGCTCTGGTTTACTGAAGCAAGCGAACTAAAGATACGTGCATATTAAAACATGGCTATAAATAACACAGTGATTATTGACAATTTACACTGGTACTGTGTTTAACGTGAAGCAGGGACAGCTTGAGCGTAGAGTATTACACGTCACTTGTACGTGGGCGGGGGCTTTCTAGCCGTATACCACCTGCGAGGGAAAAATTTTTTCGAGTGTTTACAGGTTGAAATGAGTTCAGTTCTTGAGTTCAAAATTGCTGGTTTCTTTGACGTCATGATGTAGTCTTTAAACTAAAAAACAGAACTCGTTGCATCATACAGGAATGATGTTTCTTTCCGTCTTCAGTGTCAATATTTTCTTCTGTCCGTGTAGAATTTCTTTCTTTAAGATATCTTATTGAGCAATCGATGTGTGCAGTGCATCGACTTGCTCTCTCGTTTGGAAGGTTTCTCCACCCCTCCTCAAAATCATGAGAATTGTGCAAAATTTGACTAACGTATGAAACTTTCACCAGTGTTAGTACATACCATAAGATTCATTTTAAGATCGGGAGGTAAGTCTCGTTTGACCTCTGATGACCTCCTGAGGTCAATGAACTTTAAATATCAGAATATTGATGTTTGGAGGCATTTGTGAATGATAGGCTTAGATCTTGGTTACGCTGCACTAAATATGCATTTGTACTACAAATCTTCTGATTCCACAGGGCATTGACAGATTTCTACCTTTGATGACCTTTAGAGGTAAATGACCTCAAAATACCATAATATTGATCAGTGATGTTATTAATCAATGATAAACATGGTTAAGATGTGCAAAACAAGCATATCTGTTTTGCAATGAAACTGTCTTCATATTCCAAAGAGCAGAGACAGGTTTCTAACTCTGACCTCTGGTGACCTTTTACAGGTCAATGACCTCAAAATATCATAATATTGATATGTAGTGCCATTAGTTAAGGATAAACATGGTTAAGATGTACAAAACAAGCATACCTGTTTTACAAGAAATTGTCTTCATATTCCAAAGAGCACAGATAGGGCTCCACCTTTGACCTCTGGTGACCTTTAGAGGATGTACAAAACAAACATAATTGTAGCCCAGATGGCTACTAGCACATGTTTATAATAAAGAATAGAATAGAATAGAATAGGATAGAAAGTAAAAGAAAACAGAATACTGCAGTCGTTTTCCTAGACACCCTGTGAGGTCAATATATGCTCAGTCTTTTCCCCTTCTTGGAGTTTATGAAACCGTTTATCTTCCTTCCAGGTATTTCCTTTCTTTTTTTCCCCCTATTTCTTTTTTTTTTTTTTTTTTTTGGGGGGGGGGGGTCAAAACCACCTCTTTCAAGAAAAGTCTATGGTCATAGGAATTTATGAGCTTGATGTTGGCTACTTTCCCCGCTAGTGGTCAGCACTCTCCATCGCCAAAGCCCCGCGCCAAATTACGGAGAATGACGTGATGGCGTTTTTTTGCCCTCTGATCCCCAAACATAAATGACCCTCTGAGCTGGAAGGTGGCCCTCCTGCCAGAATTTATTCCTCTATTTTAGCATTTATTGTTTAGTGGAGTGGGTCAAACAGGAACTCCAAAGACAAATTCAGGGATAATGACCCATAACAACGATGACGTTGGTTGCCATAAGGACACTAATATTCATTTGGTTTATCATTTTGATATCCAAGAAACAATAAAGTCTTTACCAGTGGTTACAGAGAACAAGTGAATGAAGAAACTAAAAGACAGTGGGCGAGTTAATCAGAAATTGAGATGAATCATAGAAAATTGAGTTTTCACAGAAACGAATAGGAGGAGCAAATTGAACATTTTGACCAGTAAGGAATTAATTTCTAGTGAACGCCACACCCCAATATAAGATTGAGCCAATGAAATGCTTTAGGGAAAGGAAGTTTGTTAGTATATTAGTTATTAAAAAAAAAACATGTCTCAGCCGAGAAATCAGTTAGAGTGGCAAGCACAGTGGGAGCGGCTTCACACTATGTAGTGAAGCAAAGGCTGCAGAGTATTTTGGAATTTTGAGAAACTTGAGAATAGTTGGAGACCACAGAGATAAAGTCAGGAGTTCCCCTTTCTTGGTACCTCATGCCCCCCCCCCCTCCAAGTCAACCAACTAATCTTTATCGACGCTGAATGCACCATCGACCTATATACGTTGTGAATGTGATGAGGATCTGACTGTCATGACTGAACCGGCGAGCAGCAGGACATTAGGAAAAACTATGAGTCACGATAAAACAAAACTTTGGTTTACGCCAATTTGGAGTGCAATTACAAACTCCAAATAGTCAACTGGTGTCATCGGAGATGTTGAAGCGCCCTGTCAGACTGATACAAAGTGGAGAGTGATGGTGACGAAGAGAATAGGCCTACTGACAGCGTGACGGCAGACCGCTCATCGGACGGCCCAGTCACACTGACGAGATCGACAATGACATGCAGACGAGGACCTCATTCGTCGACCGAGAGTAATCATTTCAGAGGAATGACTTTAATTTACGTTTGAAGACATTTCAAGAGATGTAGTAGTCTGATATATTAAGGGGCAAATCATTCTACTGTTTGCAGTCTTGTGAACATACTTGCGTCTTTTATCTTTAGCGAAAACTGTTCGAGTACGTGGACAGTGATAAGTAGGCCCCAATAAATCGCTCTGTCGAGTAAATTATATATGAACCAAATGGCTTCTTTTGAGCATGTATTGTGTTGAAAAGTTCTTGGTAATTCTTTTCCAGGCAAAATGTGTACATGAAAATTCCGATGTTAAAAGCATGTGATGGGAAATGTAAACAATATGTACGAATGCTTCCTGCTAAACTTGTTTGTTAGTGGGGAAAAGAAAAGAAAAGAGAAGAGAAGTCTCGCTCTACCACGTCTACATACAAAACAACGCCTATATACGGATATCTTTGTTTCACATTGTTAGTGGGGAAAAGAAAAGAAAAGAGAAGTCTCGCTTCATGAGAGATGTTCAGATCCCGCTCGACACCACAACGCCTACGGATGTCTAGGCTGAAGGTGGGTTTGAATGTCTTATAGGGCCGATAGAGCACCAACAATAAGTGCAAATTACTTGGCACGCTATCTTTTGAAGAGAAACAATACTTTGTTCACACAAGATGAAAAAGCAGAAAGACAACTGATAATCATCCGCTCGTGTAAAATCAAGCAGAAGTTTTTCAAAACATTTCAAGAGGCATCTTGGTGAGTTACAGTCTGTTATATACATGCCAATATACTGTGAAAAACAAATTGAAGGCCACCTTCAATAGGCCACCTGCAGTACAGCCTCGCATTTTCCGACATCACAAAAACTTTGATCAACACGTTCCATATATACTCGTGATGGAGAAGGAAAATGATAAACAACAACATTGCAAGATTGATGCATTTCTTCCAAGACAACAGACAGGAACTGATTCCACGTAAAATACATAAACATGTATTTTGATTTTTCCATGCATTTTCCCCATATCATTACACACAATCATTACACACGTATACTTGATATGGTGTTCAACTCACTGTGTGCAGACTGAGCACGACCCGATAATTCAGAACCTCTGCTCTGCCTGAGAAAGGCTTGTAGCCTATCCCGCGAGTCAAAAAGAAGCTTTCTTATCATCTCGTGCATTCTGTACTCTATGTGCAATGCACTCATCGTAGAGACAAGCTTGCCTTCACCCAAACTGTTTAGATATTGCCATTGGAAGACTCTGATGATCGCATACAGTGGCTGTGCACCTATAAGAACGCTGGTCTGACCTCAGGATGTCTATCCAGTTTTGTCATGGAGGAGATCTGTGTGCCGATCGCGTGCTTCACTGAAGACGCAGATGCTGCCCTGTCTTGAAAGAGATCGAGGGTATAGATCTAGACCAATTTCAGCAGGTTACACTGAATCATCACTTGCTGGAAGAGAGTCTTAACCGGATCATGCAGGTGATATTACCCGCTGCCAGCGTACCCTGATTCACACATTGGATGCAAACCGGTGGCGGCATATTGGAAACAACCAATATTTGGGCATGGGGGCACAACTCTTGGCCAGTGCAGGCCCAAGTGTTAAGGAGTATCGGGCATAAAGAAGACAATTAGAGTAAATAGTCAAGGCGCTAATTCCTGTAGGACGCTTAATTAAGGAGTTCGTTCAACCCACCCCGCAGAAAAGGTTTGACCAGACAGGGTGGTAGATGGGACCTCCATGAACATCCCCAGGTAGTATGTGGTTCCAAATTGTGGTGTCAGTAGAATTTTACTGGCCATTTTTCATCATTATTTGTTGGAACAAACGCAAAGGGGTCTGCGCACGCCAAGACTATTACACTCACCACTAGCACTGCTACATGCGCCAGTGCAGTGGTGCGTGTAGTAGTCTTAGCGCACGCATACTTTTTCTTCGACAAACAAGGGTTTTGCCTGCAAACTAACTTTTCACACCAAGCTGGGGGTCGGTATAGTGTAGTTTCTAGACGTTTTTATTTCGTCTTTATTTCTCCGAGTTGAAGTAAGCAGAGTGAGAGCGCATACCCAGTGATTGGAATCGCAATCACTGGGTATGTGCCCTCACCCGGCTTAGCGCAATACAGCGGGCTTCTGCCCAATACACAAGTTGCAACTCAGAGAAATAAAGACGAAATAAAAACGACGAGAAATAAAGACTAGGGTCGGTAACGCTTGTCGCTATTGGGGCTGAAAATACCAAACTTATCACAGTTTTTGCATTTATTTCATGAAGAATTCATCAAACCTGCATAAAACTTTATATGTACACGTTGCTAGAGATGTCGGCAATACAGTAGGATTCAATGTAAGTTATAATATTGTACATGGTTACCATGGTAAGCAGATGCCTACAGGTGACTGGTAACCCCCCAAATGCCTCCTACTGCTGCAAACTTTGATTTTTTTAATTTTATAGATGCAATTTTAAAAAAACAACTTTTTATTGACTATTGTTAAGAAAAAAAAACTTCTGCTGCCAAGGCAACTAGTATTATCCAATCATGATTCAGCTGACAATAACTAAAAAACTAAAGCCCATAATTTCAAAAAGCTCAATGAGCATGTCCTTCCTTTTGCATATTTTGTGTACAACTTATGTGAAGAATATACTGAAGCATTCTCAAGTTACAGCAATATTTGTAAACAAAGGCATAATAAACGGCCATTGAAAGAAAGATATCATTTTCGAATGGTAAAATGCATGAAAAAGTTGCATCCGTCGTACTTTCAACACAAATTTGACTGCAAAGTACATAGACGAATGTAGTTTGTAGTAATGTATGGACATAAATTTCCCTTAAAAATATAGGTGAATACAGAGAGCAAAGCCACTTATATTCTAATGATAGCTCTTTTGAGCATTAACAGAGCGATGGTTATGTAAAACAATCCTGGAAGAGAGCAGAGGAAAGCAATAATTGTTCATGTTCGTAAAGGAAGTTTATTCAAGAATGCAGATAAATTTCTTTGCAAAGAAGGAATACACACGTGCGCTGGATTATCCACCAAAGAATTAAACGTACTTTTGTGTTCGTTAGCTTTTGTATATATATATATATATATATATATATATATATATATATATATATATATAATAATAATAATAATAATAATAATAAAATGAAAATAATCATGATATGTAAATTTGTATCAAAACGTGCAGTAATGAATTAATGCTAAGGAGACAATGAGGGAAAACTCTTGGGCGTCTTTTCCCTTTTATCCAGGCTAATTTAACAGTGTAGAGGTAGGTCTACAATGGGTGATGCGCACGAAAGGCAAAAGAAACAAATCTGTCTAAATTCCATATATATATATATTTTCTTTTTTTTTGGGGGGGGGGGGGTTACCAATCACCTGTAGGCATCCCGTTACCATGGTTACCATGCACAATATTATAACTTACAATGAATCCCACTGTTTTGCTGACATCTGGAGCAACTGTACATAAATAGTTTTATGCAGTTTTGATGAATTTTTCATGAAATAAGTGCAAGAACTGTGATAAGTTTGTCATTTTCAGTGCCCCAATAGCGACAAGCATTACTGACCCTAGTCTTAATTTCTAGCCGCTTTTATTTCGTCTTTATTTCTCTGAGTTGCAGCTTGTGTATTGTGCAGAAGCCCGCAGTATTGCGCTAAGCCAAGTGAGGGTGCATACCCAGTGATTGCGACAAAAACGGTTGTGGCGTCGCAATCACTGGGTATGTGCTCTCACTCTGCTTACTTCAACTCGGAGAAATAAAGACGAAATAAAAACGTCTAGAAACTACACTACACCGACCCCAGCTTGGCGTGGAATGTTAGTTTGCAGGCAAAAACCCTCGTTTGTGACCTAAAAAGTCTGTATGCGCTAAGACTACTACACACACCACTCGCATTGGTGCCTGTAGCAGAGCTAGTGGTACGTGTAGTAGTCTTAGCGTGCGCAGACTCTTTTTCGAAGAATAAGGTCTTGTCGCAACTTAAGTGGCCTGTAAAATTTTATTGATACCACAATTTGGAGTCACATACTACCTAGGGGTGTTCCAGAGGGTCCAACCGACCACCCCATGCAGTCAAACCTTTTCTGCGGGGTGGGTTGAACGAATTCATTTTTTCTGGGTCCCTGCGCCTTGACTAAAATAGTAGTTCCACTCCTATTTGGAATTGAGGTTCCTAAACAGGTCACTGAAAAAATGCCCAAAATTGCCTGACGTAATGACCCAAACTTAATTGGATGACAATAGCAAGTTGCAAGACACAGGATTGCTTCATGTGGAATGCATGTTATTCCTCACAGTATGTCGCTTTCCAGATGGTCCATGGCGTCACTGTATGCTCCAGGACCATGAGTCATTCACCGGAACCATACAGCCCACGAGCATGACACTGACCAACACAGGCCCGCCAGCTCGAAACTAGTATAGCATTGCCCATGAGCCTGACACTTAGGCAAACCAGGCCCGTAAGAGTCCGACACATGGGGGGAGGGGGAGGTCCACAAGACCTACACTGATTAGATTAAGCTTTCTGATGTAATCTCGTGGGCCTTGTTTTCCTCGAGTGTCGAGCTCGAGGACCGCACATCTTGTGGGCCTATTATATTTGATGTCGAGCT
Organism: Diadema antillarum; assembly: GCF_040938485.1. Lineage (NCBI taxonomy): Eukaryota > Metazoa > Echinodermata > Echinoidea > Diadematoida > Diadematidae > Diadema > Diadema antillarum. Next base: position 1,334,801 of record NW_027270892.1, on the reverse strand, counting down.
CATTGACCTTGTTCATCTAGTGTTTAGGTCACGGGATGTATGACACGTGGGCTGCGTAACTCATGGGCTGTACGACTCGGGTTCTGTGACTCGTGACGTACATCTAATAAGGTGGGCCTGTTGTTTTCTGGTTAGCATCTGTCAACCTTTCATCCAATTCAAGGGACTTTGCCATATGCCTGTTCACAAACTATTAAGCATCAACCCAAAATATGATACTCCTCTCCCCACCTTCCATGTTTAAGCGTACAAATTTTGTCCAGTGCAAATTGGATAATGCTGCACATAATTTCATGCAAGCTAGTCTGCATAACTAACCCAAACATGAATATTATATTTGAGGTCACTGCCATCACTGAAGACACGTAAGCTTCATTTCTGAAGTAATTGACCGCTCACATTCCTGAGAAAAACTAAATTTTTAGTGATATTCTAAAAGTCTGACCTCACATTGACCTTAGAGGTCAAAGTTGGATATACACAGGGTAATGACCAATGTTCTGTGGAATGAGAAGACACTTCTTGTATAATGTAGTATAAATGCTAATAGCATAATGCATGATTCCACACCAGGTATACAGTTAACCATTGAATATACGTCAAATATCAATATTTTGATATTTTGAGGTCATTAACCTGTCACAGTCCTCAGAGGTCAAAGGTAGAGACGTGTAAATAATTTCCCTTGATCTGAGGAATAAGGAAACGATTCAGTTGTAACACAATGAATTTTCAGGACATCGTTATGTTTATCATCAACCAATTGCACCAAATATCAAAATTCTGATAATTTGAGGTCAATAATTGACCTGTGGAGGTCATCTCAAAGGTAGAAACCTGTCAAGGATCTATGGAACATGAAGACAATTCCACTGTAACAAAAATGAGTTTTTAGTACATCATTACCATATTTAACATTAATCAATGACGCAAAATATCAATTTTTATCGATTTTTTAGGTCATTGACCTCTGGAGGTCATCAGAGGTCAAAGGCAGAAACCTGTCAGGGTTCTATGGAACATGAAGACAATCCCACTGTAACAAAATGAGTTTTTAGTACATCATTACCATATTTAACATTAATCAATGACGCAAAATATCAATTTTTATCAATTTTTGAGGTCATTGACCTCTGCAGGTCATCAGAGGTCAAAGGTAGAAACCTGTCAGGGTTCTATGGAACGTGAAGACAATTCCACTGTAACAAAAATGAGTTTTTAGTACATCATTACCATATTTAACATTAATCAATGACGCAAAATATCAATTTTTATCAAATGTTAAGGTCATTGACCTTTGGAGGTCATCAAAGGTCAATTCAGACTTACCTCCCGATCTTAAAATGAATCTTATAACATGTACTAACACTGGTGAAAGTTTCATGCTTTAGTCAAATTTTGCACAATTTTTCGGCTTATCTGCTCTACTACATGCAGTCAGGTACCAGTTGTCACCAGACCGGATGCATCCATATATGATTTATATCTGGCAAGTGGCTGGCCAGGGATCTTCATTGACAATAGCCATAATTATGATTTAGGTGCACTGAACCTTGCAAACCTTTTAAGCCTTTGAATTATTATTTTTTTTTTTTGCAATATGACCGAATTTCAATCAATTTGACTTTTAGGTAGCAATTTTGTAATGTACACTCATGAGTATATTTTTACTTTAACATGTCTAAGTTCGCCTACCCAAATGAAACACAAAACACACACACACACACACACACACAAATCCCTTTAATCTGATCTATGACATACTGATAATTATTCATAAAGTTTTATCTTTAAAAGTCTGAATTATTAAAAAGTGTTTTCGTCCTTTATTTTCTTGCTATCATATGTGTATAATTAGAAACATATAAATATTCATTCATATATATGTATATATTTATTTATTCATTTGCATTAATCTATTTATTTGTTTATTCATTTATTCATTTATCTAGCTATCTATCCATCTATCTATTCTGAAAATGAGGCAAGCAAACGATGCTCAAATCAAAACACAAGAGGCACAAATCCTAAAAAGTGTTCGGACTTGACCTGGCATTGTTATCCTGCAGAAATCGTCGTATTACTGGTATATATCCATCCACTAGCAACCCTGTATCTTACCGAATGTCAGACATTGGAGACAGATTAGAAAAAAAATGAATTTGTTAGACTTTTACAAAATCAGAAAAATGATTGTATCAATGAAAATTAGACAGTTTGTTAAAAAAATATTGACTCTAATCTTCCCATTTACACAGGTCATGTTGCCCATTTAATAAAGGTCACTTGAATCATTGGCGTGTAAAGCTTCTGATAATTCAGTAATCGAAATCAAGAATGGGCTGTGAATAACAATGGGCTCAAGTAAGGCAGGTTTCCTTTTTATTCTACCTTATTGAATACTAAGAGTAAATAGTATAAAAAGAGCACATCACACAGAGTGTGTTCCTAAGAATTATTCACCCGATATCAATTTTAGAACAGTCTGGAACATACGAAGCGAATCCGAATATGTTTTAGACTGTTCCTGAATTACAATTCCATGCCAAATGAATAGTGAAAGTCACGCATTTAAGCAACGGTATCTCTGAGCGGTCATTAGTACCGTTCATCAGTAAAAACTTATACCCGCTGGACATGTGAGGCAAATTGAAGGACTGGTCACGTGACGCGCTCTCAGCTGTCTCTCCGAAGACATGATGGGCTAAGTGAAAAGACGGAAATCCTTTAAGTCTTTCAGTTCCGTGATTGAAGAATGCGGCGGAGAATGATTGACACTAGTGACCCCCACTGTCCGCCACTGATGAGTTCTCCTTGGAACGAAGGCAATGACTGGTGTGCATGTATTAGTGCTACTCGCCGCTGGGTATGCTGATTTATCCCTGGACTCAGGGTTGCCCTTTCCATTGCCTGCCCCTCTGTCAGAGAGTAAGGTGCCGTGAAACAGTTCGTCATGTTAATGAGGCGAAAGAACGAGTCAGAATTTGAAAACAAGAGGAGCTTATAGTATATAGGCAATTTTGCTATGTCTTTTTTTTTTCTTTTTGCTTTGATTTGTTTTGTGTATGCAGTACATACATAATGTCTATAAACTGCTCGATAAGAAGTAATAATCATTGATTACAGGCAAATGCAATTATTCACACGGCACATAATGCAATTTTCGAAGCTCGTCCCATAATAGTCATTATCAAGTTTGGCGATATATACAAGCATAAAGCTCTGTTCTACCTATACCTCGCTAGAGGAAGGTCAAAAGCGTTTGATAAGTTTCAACATTTCCAACTTGGGTTCAATCTTCAAACCAGATACGATCTTACTTGCAAGTTCTCCTAGTCCTAAACTGCTAAATGTATTAACCTGGATCTTGTAAGAGTTTTGAATCAGGATCAGATCCCTATAAGCCTTATGATCATTACCAACATCTTTGCTTCTGTATGATGAGCACCATCCAACAGGTGCTCTTTCGTGAGTCACAAATCGAGATTTACTCTCAGAATTAAAACGTAAGAGGACTCGAGTGTAAAGCCAATTGTGATTGGGTTTCTCGACCTTGATAACACATCAAAAACAGTTTTAAGAATACTGTTATTTCACAATGTTTGTACCCAATTTCGATAAGACGTTCATTTCACAAGGGATTTCTGCTTGTACTGCTGGAAAGTGTTATACGTGGACTGTGATCATGCATCTTTGCCCCCCATTTTCATTTCACCTATGTGAAATCAATATTTCTTCGGAACCAAAGTAGCCTACATCGTCTTTGTGTTTTGCACCATGTATAAGTATAATCATAGATGAACAGATATTCTCCAGATTTATATTGGTTTGTACTGTTCTCGTTTACCATAAATTTCCAAGGTTACCTCTGTTGTTGTTAGTGTTGTTATTTTGAACATTAGTTTCACATGTATATATATATATATATATATATATATATATTATATATATATATATATATAATTATATATATAATTATATATATGTATATATATATATATATATATATATATATATATATATATATTGTTGTAATACATTGTATTTTTTCCCCTTGAACTTGTATGAACAAAATGTGTCATTGGAAACAAAGTCTCATTTGAACTGAGTTTAACTGACTTGTCGTCTTCCTTTGTTTCGGTTTTCAGTCTTCGCTGTGCTTTTGGCATCTTATTCCTGCTTTGATTTATCTTATCTTCTAGTCTACTCCGCTATTGGGTTCATTTCAGCAATCACTGTGAAAGAAATAACCTCTTCCTTTGCTACACCCTTGTGCGTGCGTGGATCTTGCCTCTATCCAACGTGTGCACGTTTATCCTGACAGTGTTTATTAATACGGGACCCGATCGCGACATAAGCATGATACAAACTCTAAATACTTTGCCTGAGGGCAATCTTGGGGCATATTCAGAGTTGGACGGTTCTTGCATGCTCTTTGTTGTATGGAAAATTCTGCCCTGTCGACTATCTATCCGTATATTAATATTGATATGCAAGTTCGACGGAAGAGGAAATGGGGTAAGCTCAACTTGTGTAGCAATACTGTAATCAAGCACAGCACGATATCCTGAGTTGTTCCGGTACCGTGGTGAGAGAGGGGCGCTACCGGACCTGGAGACACAGAGACATTTTGAACCGAATCTTGCACTTATAATTCGAGGAAAATGTGGCAAGCGATCCGGATAATCTTCCGGAATCACACCTCATTACATTCTCTCTACTTCCGACTGTACTCACGAGTTACTGACTAATGAGCAGAAGAGCAAAATGATTGCTATCGATATTTCTTTCCCTTAATTCGCACCCAATACACATAAGAGTCATCTATTCTAAAGAAAATGAATACGGCATATGAATACAGTCATGATTTGAAAGGTGGGTGGTACAAATGATAATGACTGTGCTTTAGATTTGGAATAGAAGAACTAATGTAAAAATGAAATAGGGGAGACAACTAATTGCATCTAGTATGGGGAAGAGGGTCGGAAGAGCTGTGTATTAGTGTGACGTGGCTGTCGATCGTTACGTCCTATAAAGCAATCTATAAAGATATCGAGAAAGATTGGTATAACACGGGGATGTCAGGCTTCACTGAATTTGTGTAAGCCTTTTGACGATCGCCACTTGTCCCCAACCCTGGTAACGATATCTGTGGTATTGCTCTACCGTAGCAAATAGATACACTGTACTTAGATATAGATATATTCCACATTCTCCGCCTCATTTCATTCATGACCACAGCACATGCGACCTCCTCTCTCACTTTCTCTCTCCCTCTCTCTCTCTCAATCTCTCTCTCTCTCTCTCTCTCCCTCTCTGACGCCGCTATTATTCACAGTACAAGAACTATACATTCCGATAGAAAGTTATAATCATGTCTTGTGAAAACATTGGGGTTTTTTAACTTGCACTAAAGAAAATATACAATGCAAATGCACGTTGCCTTGTGTTGAATTATGATAACCGCAACATCCCTCACGTGGTCAAAATTTTTCAATTTCAATAATATGTTCAAATATGTTCAAATATGTTCAAATTTCAATAGTATGTTCAAATCTTCACTTGATTCCACTGCAAGTCATGTTAATAATTCCCGTAGAAATTTCACAAATAGGAATGATGACACTAATTATAACCCCATTAAAGATTTTAGCTTATTCCACTGGAATGCTAGAAGCTTAAACAAAAATTTTGATTCATTTGAACTACTTCTTCTTTCTTTACAAAATTTTCCCTTTTCCGCAATCGGTATAACTGAAACTTGGCTAGGGCACACGTCTCCAAATTTGTTTAGCCTTGATAGATATAAAATATTTCGCTCTGATCGTAAGAGAGGTAGAGGGGGAGAGGTAGCCCTATATATATATATAACGAATTGCGAGTAAAAATAAGAACTGATATTGATATTGAAGGTTGTGAAAGCCTGTTTGTGGAAATCATTAATGATAAAATGAAAAATAAGATAATTGGTGTTATATACAGGCCACCAAATCATAAAACTGAAATGTTTTTAGAAAATTTTGATGAATGCCTCAACACGATTACACAAGAAAATAAGGAAATTTATGTTATGGGCGACTATAATATTGACATGACGAAAATAGATACTTTAGCGGTAAAATTAAAAACTATTCTTTTTTCATATGTTTTCCATTCCCATATTGATAACCCAACAAGAATATCCCAAACATCTAAAACCTTGTTGGATAATATTTTTTCTAATAACTTTTCTGTAAATAAATTCATTAATGGTATCTTATATTATGATATATCTGATCATTTACCGATATTCATTATTCTTCGTTATTCTGAAAACGTCAAAAGTATTTCAAAACCCAGGCCGATAATGTACAGAAAAGAATCAGACGAGAATATTGAATTACTTAATCTTGATTTAGTGAAGGAAGAATGGCAAGAAGTGTATCTTCAAAATAACGCCGATAAAGCTTATGATATTTTCCTAGATAAAATTTTATATTATTATCGAAAAAACATTCCTTTAGTTAAGAAAAAACACGCAGAAAGAACAAACATCCCTGGATTACAAAGGGAATCATCAATTCAATAAAAACCCGTAATAAATTGTATAAACTGGCGATTACTACCCACAATACAAAACATTTTACAGATTACAAAAAGTATAGAAATATACTCAGTAATTTGATTCGTATTTCTCGTAAAATGTATTATTCCGATAAGTTTGATAATCAAAAGGATAACGTAAATGGCTTATGGGAAACTATATATGAAATAACAGGTAAAAATAATAAGGAAACATCGTCCTTTTTTTATAATGACAACAAAGAACTCATAAACCCTGATGAAATATCTGATGCTTTTAACTCATATTTCGTAAATATTGGCCCCCAATTAGCTTCAAAAATAAAAACAAACATGTTCATTCAAACTTTACTGAATTTCCACCAAACTGCGACAAATCCCTTTTCTTTACCCCAACAGATGAGGAAGAAATACTGGAGATTGTTAACAGATTAAAGCCAAGTAGATCTAGTGGCCATGATGAAATAAGTGTTTATATATTGAAGAAAATCATCAAACAAATAACCACACCTTTATCTTACATTTTCAATCTTTCACTGTCTTCTGGAATATGCCCAAACTCATTAAAAATTGCGAAAGTAGTTCCAATTTTCAAAAGAAAAGACGACCCTTCTCTTTTAACAAATTATAGACCAATATCGTTATTACCTAGTATTTCTAAAATTCTGGAAAAAATTATTCATAAACGCCTGTACATTTTTCTTCATGTAAATGACCTACTTATACCTAATCAGTTTGGATTTAGAAAGGGCCATTCCACCGATTTAGCTATAATTCAATTGTTAGATAAGATTACTGAATCTTTTGCAAATAAAAAAACATTTTATAGGAATTTTCATGGATTTATCAAAGGCTTTTGATACCATAGATCATGATATATTAATTTACAAATTAAAAAGATATGGTATTCGTGGTTTAGCACTTTCTTGGATTATTGATTATTTATCCAACAGAAAGCAATATGTACTATTTAAGTCATCTAAATCTCCGAATTCTAATATTGTATGTGGTGTTCCCCAGGGATCAATTCTTGGCCCCCTACTGTTCCTTGTATATATTAATGATATAATAAATACATCAAAAACTCTTAAATTTATACTTTTTGCGGATGATACTAATATTTTTTACTCCCATGAGAACCTTGAAACACTGTTTAACACTCTGAACACGGAAATAGACAAAGTCTCCCGATGGTTTATATGTAATAAATTATCCCTTAATGTCTCTAAAACAAATTTTATACGTTTCAAACCTACTGCTTCACAGAACATTAACAGCAGTTATAATATCAATATTGATGGATTATCTTTAACTGAAGTAAGATCTACTAAATTTTTAGGAATCACAATTGACTCGAGTTTAACTTGGAACGATCACATTCATAATATCCACACGTCTGTCTCAAGAACTGTAGGAATTTTACATCGACTGAAAAACTTCATTTCTCAAAATTCCCTGACTATTCTATACAATGCATTGATCTTACCACATATCACATACTGCAATATCGTTTGGGGAAACTGTGGCTCAACTAAAATTAATCCAATTCTTACTCTCCAAAAACGTGCTGTACGTTTGATTACCAATTCCCGTTACTTATCCCCATCCAATCCCCTATTTCGTCAACTAAAACACTGAAAATTGAGGATCTTCACACCTTTCAAACTGCTGTTTTTATGTATAAATATACATTTAATTGTCTTCCAAAAATTTTTGATGGCTTCTTCACTCCAAATTTCACCGTTCATTCATATCCAACACGTCAGTCGTCCGATTACCATCTCGAAAACCCCAGAATCATTTTAGCTCAAAAATCATTAAAGCACAATGGACCAGATATTTGGAATTCTTTACCCCCTAATTTAAAACAACGTACGTCGTTGAACATTTTCAAACGAGAACTAAAAAACACCCTCATAATCCAGTATACTTCTGACACATAAATATTCATACCACCTGGTCAACAAACACCCTAAACAATGAGTTCACGGCCATAACTGAAGTAACATTCACCTCATCACACTGATACACAAAATAACACTCAACGTACAAACCAAGATTCATCCCAACACAATGCACACCGCACCGCACCGCACGCCCTTCGCACAATTACTTCCCACTCAGTGAGTGGCAAGATTTTCTTTATGTATCTCTTCGTTGTGCCCTTTGCACAATTACCCCCCACTCAGTGAGTGGCAAGATTTTCTTTATGTATCTCTTTACCTGGGGCCATCTTCCTCGTCAAGCTTAGCTTATGATGATGGTCCCCTGCATTTCATTTTTATCATTTCCTATTGCTTCCTTTCATATATGATATTCGTTCTTGAAAAAAAAAGAAAATGTATGTAAGATCCAAACGTTACGAATATTAGCTGTGTAAATGACTATGTAAGTATTTTGTTGATTTGTTGATTTGTATTGATTTTGAAATGCAGAAATAAAAACTGAACTGAACTGAACTGAACTGAAGTGAATTACAATGAAATAGATATGTGCCATGCAATTTAGAATAATCTTTTTTTACTATTTTGCTTGAGATTACTTGGATACCGACAAAAAAAACACAAACAACAACAACAACAACAACAACTTCTGAACCAAGATTCTGGCGGTAACGTTATCTGTCAGCCATTCCTAAAGTACTATAATAATGATATGATTAACAAAGGACATTTGAATGCCCCTTTCCCTACACTGAGCATAACTTTCGTGTTTCATGTTGAAATGATTAACAAAAGACACTGCTTAGAAGTATGCAAGTTTTACTAGGTCAAGGGAAAAGTGCATCCCGATGACTTTGGTAATTATATTACTATTTCAAGATTGACAGCTGAAATCACTAGCAGAATATTGGTTTGGAAGGGTTTTTTCGGGCGTATTGAAGTGACCTGAAGAAAAATAATAGAAATGTTATAAAAAAATAGATTGCACATATTTAGATATTCTTTTGCCCACGTATAAAGTGATGATCAGTGCATTAGAAATCAATACAAGTTGACATGCTTTTGCATCGCATAGTCCTTTAAGCACTTAAAGTGAAACAGAAGAAAGAAAAGGTTCTTTTTGTTTGGGGTGCATCTCTTGGTATCTATTTTCTCCAATGTCGTGAAATGATATGCAAAAATCACAAGTTTTTTAAAGGATTGTCGTATTTCTGAGATAGGACCTACTATCTGTATTTTCAAATAATTTGATATATATATATATACTTTCTGCTAACACTTTGCATACGCCCAGTGGAAGTGTGTAAGCTCATGTATTTTTATATCTATATCGTTGTACCCATTACTTGTATGCAGGGAAACGATGAAATTGTTCATCATGCGCATGCATCCTTGCAATGGCAAAATGCTGTGCATTGTGAACTGACATAAACAATCTCTCATGTATCAGCTATAATGTCAACGCCTTTGTTGGTTTTCGAGATACAAAATAAAGATGACTATCAAGGGGTATATTATGTATAATATATATTACATGTATTATATACAAATGTATAATATGTATAATACATATGTATTATATACAAACAGATGATATACCGTATATAATACATATATATAGATAAAGATATATTTAGATAGATAGATAGATAAATAAATAAATAGATAAATAGATAAATAAATAAACGATAGACAGATAGATGCATGTTGATATTTCATTGATGTAACTTTTTTTTTCTGAAGCATGAATGCTTTCCCATGCTATAACGATAAATGCAATATTTTCTCGTATTAAGAACAAACATCAATATGGTTTCATGTGAACAATCACCTTTGGAACATAATGTTCAAAGCTTTCATATCTTATTCAAGCTGTCGTACACTCCGTGTAGCTGTGCCCCGTAGGCATTATTTGTGATACATACAAGTTTGACATCATATCAGTCTCGGTGTATTTTTCATATCCCCCATTTTTATTGTCTTTTAATTACTTTCATTTCCATTTTACATCTTGATTAAGAAGAAGAGTGTAACCTTACGTAGCAATACAAAGATACATAGATTTCTACGCTCCGGTCTTTTACATCGAAGTCAAGATCTACCGGGATATCTTTGAAACTTAGCGATTGTCAATATTATCAAGACCACACCCATGCATAAGGATAGTTACAGATTTGATGTTTGCATGCAATAATCGGCTGTAGAAATAAGTGTCGAATTGCGTTTGAATGTAGTATAAGCAAAATATTAACCACAGCAAGAAAAAGCATACGTGGAGAAACATAATCATGATGATGGCACGACATTTTGCTCCTGTGGCTTATTGCTCCGGTATTATTTTCTAAAAGGACCAAGGGTTGGGGTTAGGGTCGTGATCTAGGGTTTACTGGTTTAGTTCAATGTGAGGATTAGGGTAAGGGTTAGGGCTATGTTTGTGGGTAGAATTTACGTTTCGGTTAGCGTGCAGATACTAATTCATGGGGGGAAATTGTCGCAGGTGATGTCATGGAACCAATTATGGTGTACAACTGCCCGAGACCAACGATGTTTAACAACTGTACTGTTTCTATCAATCTTGATATATTCTGAATCAATATCATATTTACTCATTGCCATCTGCACTGCTCTTTAACATTACCCCAAACGTTGTTCATTGTTGTGATATCATTCATCATACCTACTATTTTGGCATTACACATCCTTGCTACCGTTGTCATCAACCGGAAATCACCATTCGGAAAAATTAGATAAAGTTTGAATTCTTATCTAATTCTTTTCTTAGTGACTTGTCTAAAGGAATAACAATGTCGCTGAAAAAAAAAATGATGATTATTCAGTTTTGATCAGCAATGTGTTAGCAGTCGATGAAGACAGAATGGTAGGAAGATTTGCTAACTATCAGAGATATAAAAACCAGTTTTGTATCTGTAACTGTTTGAAGCATGAAAACATGATTATCATTAAAACAATATTCATTATAACAAATATGCAGCACAGTGAAATCTTATTTTAAACTATTTTTTGTGTGTGTTTTGGGGTTGTTTTCACTCCTGGAGCGTGTGCTCATCACTATGTCATAGTTGACTGATCACATGACTAATCATGTGCCTGATCATATGACTTCGAAGAAATAATCACGTTCCCATTCCTCCTCTTCGTCACCTCGCTCTCTCGCTGCGTTTTCAAGTTTGATTTCGTTACGCTTTCCAGCCACAAAACACTTAATGAAATCGTGTCCGAGAGAAGAGATAATCACCTCATCGGCCAGTAGACTATCAATGGCCTCCTGCATGGTGTTCGGCAGTTTTGGAGTCAGCGGCGGAATGTCTTCATCTTTGTACGCATCTCCGATGACTCGTTCGGGGAGAGGCAAGCGGTTGATGATGCCGTCAATGCCAGCAGCGACTGTTGCAGCCAGACTTATGTACGGATTACACGCACTGGCTCCCATTCTGTTTTCAATGTACGTGCCACGCCCTCCCTGAATCTTCACCCGAAATGCGCAGGTTCGGTTGTCCATTCCCCAAGTCGCGTTGCTCGGAGCGAAACTAAACGGCTTGTATCGCTTCAAACAGTTGATGGTTGGACCCATTAGGAGCGCTAGTGCACCGGCGTGTGCATGTAATCCCGCCACCCAGTGTTGGCCTATGGTTGACAGCTTTAGAGGTTGAGAAGCATCATAGAGGAGGGGCTTCTCCCCGCTGACGTCCCAGAGCGAGTGACAAAAGTGTGCCGAAGATCCCGGCTTGTCTGCCCAGGGCTTCGACATAAAGCTGGCCATGTATCCATGTTTCTGCGCGATCTCTTTGATACCACTCTTATAGGTGTGTCCATTGTCCGCCGCGCGGATGCCAAACTCGGGCCGGTAGGTGATCTCGATCTGACCCGTCGCCGATTCCGTGCCGACAAATTCGACATCCACTCCAGCGGCGGGCAGACCTTCTAACACGTCCTGAGTGAAATCCTGGATCTTGAATAGACGCGACGTCGCGTTTGCGTTGGTAGACCTATCGACGGGTTCTTTCGTCTTTTCGTCCAGGAGGTAGAATTCGAACTCGTGCGCGGAGAATAGAGAGTAACCCATTTCTTCCAGGCGCTCAAGTTGTCTACGAGCGATGACCCTCGGGTATGCTTCCACCACTTTCCCTTCGTAAACACCCTCGACCAAGACCCGCGCTGTTTTCTTGCACCACGGCAGTACCTGAAAGGTGGCCAGGTCGGGAAAGCAAACAGCGTCCTCGTAATGAATCTCCTCGCCGAACCCGGTGCCATCGATCGGCTCCCCGTGAGGGTTGAACGACAGGTAGCCCAGGCAGAAATTCTGGCCGTGGATCGCTTTATCTCTGAAGTGTTTTACAGGGATCAGCTTGCAGTGCGGAATGCCGTACACGTCGCTCTGCTCGAAGCGCACCGATTTGATGTCAAAGAGATCGATCAACTTCACCGCTCGATCCATCTCGAACTAGGCAAGGTGTCAAACAGAAACGTCGAAAATTGACGGTTATTTGTGCATCAGCTTGTTTTTCAAACTGCTGAGTATTACATTTTTTTATTTCTTGTAAGCTGAATATTGTCTGTATTTTCTATTTTGTTTTACATTATTAAAAGAACGCTCTATAAAGTTTATAGGAAAGAATGAGCACTTAATCTGAAAGTAATGGTCAGGCTGGATACGGATAAACATGGTTCTACATCATCAGGTTCTACATCAACTTTTGCAGCAGACCAAGAAAGCCCTGACATTGAAATTAAAAATTGAATTGAATTGAATTCAATTCAATTGAATTCAACTGAATTCAATTCAATTTCATTTCTTTTCATTTCATTTCATGTAATTTTATTTGAATGCATTTCCCTGTCATCATCTCTGACACCTTCGTTTAGGTCGTATCAGCGCACTTTAAAGTGGATAAACGTGACTAACATTAAACTGCGATGCAGATGGGCTTGAATAGAATGCGGTGCATTTATCAATGTCCGAGTCTAAACTGCGGAATTTTCTGTTTAAAATAAATAGCACATGCTCGCACTCTGTGTTGTGTACATCCACTGACCTCTTCGTGCATACCGAGACACAAACGAGCAACATAGTCCATGGGCCAAGACCCGAAAAATGGGTTGTTGGTACCATCTGAGGTGGCACAACCTTTTTGGTGTCAGTTTGTTTGTCGGGCATAGATATGCTTATCAAGCTATGATAGCATTTCCAAATGAGTAGCTTAGTCATAATAAATGAATTTTTAACCAATTTGGTCTCGTTTTTATATCCCTATACTTCTGAATCGAAACTAAACCGCTATACAAAGAAGAGCACTGCCTTCTGTATGTCCACAGGTGTTCTGTTGTAAACGCGGTGCGCTTAGTCTTTACTCAAGGTAGCGAAGGGAATATCCAAAGGGTTATGATGTCCACAGCTGTCACGCGGTGCGCTTAGTCTTTATCTAGACCAATGTACCGTTATCATATCTAAAGTTCCTCTTAAAAGGGATTATCTATACTGTTTTTATACTACCCTATCAACAAATACATCAGTTTTAAACAAAAATCACTCTGTTCATTTACAATATCATTCATTATAATGTATCGTAGTGTACCGGTACATCGTTTTTGCGTTATCTTATATTGTTGGAGGAAATAAAGCGACATTGGCGTGGTATCAGCGTTTTCACCGTAGCGTTTTCGCCGGAAAATGATAAATAATTGAAAGATATGGTAAAATTCACGAGGAATTGCTTTTGTTGTTGTTGTTGTTTTTAGATAATAGGATATACACTGTATCATACGCTTTGGATATTCCCTTCGCCGTCTAGGATAAACACTAAGCGCTGTGGACATCATAACCTTTGGATATTCCCTTCAATGCCTTGAATAAAGACTAAGCGCACCGCGTTTACAACAGAACACCTGTGAACATACCACAGAGCTGCATTTTACAGCTCTATGGAACATACAGAAGACAGTGCTCTTCTTTGTATAGCGGTTAGTTTCGATTCAGAAGTATAGGGATATAACAACGAGACCAAATTGGTTAAAAATTAATTTACTATGACTAAGCTACTCATTTGGAAATGCTATCATAGCTTGATAAGCATATCTATGCCCGGCAAACAAAATGACACCAAAAAGGTATTGCCACCTCAGATGGTACCAATATCTGGCCTGGCCCATGGACTAACATACTGAATCACCACATCACTATTGAGAATAGCGTAACTACAGACAATGCTATCTATCCATACATGCAATTGAGGATTATGTAAACATATATATAAATAGATATATATGAAATACACATACATACATATACATGTATATATATACACACACACTCGAGAAAAAGCGAATCGCTCGAAAATTTGTGCGCCGAAATGAACAGTAGGTGAATACAGCATGAACTTGGTTTCAGTTTTACTTTTGACGATATATGTTATCGCACCAACACATGGAGAACTTACTCAATATACATATATGTGTATATATATATATATATATGTGTGTGTATATGTGTGTGTGTATATATATATATATATATATATAGAGAGAGAGAGAGAGAGAGGGGGGGGGGAATCAGAATGTCCATTTTGATGAGTTTCTGTATTAAATGTCAACTTGCGGCTCACATACTAACTGACGATCGTTAACGCAGTTATTTCATCATCACGCCGAAAAAGGTTGATGCAAATGTCTATATCATGATGGCGTGTGTACATCATCCCCACAACATACTAAAAGTGCGCGCCTGAGGTGCCGCTCGCCACACTAACTTCGGTTACCCTGGCTTTTAATGATGATCAATTAAATGGACCGTCTGTAGCGCTTTTTAATTAGCTCAGCCACTTCTCAATCACTGGCACGAATGTATACTCAACAAGCCCCTCCAGGCGAACTCGTTGAAAAAAAAATACACATAGCAGCAGAAGTTAATATGGGAAGCTGGCATGAGAAGGCTAAACACAAATGCCTGTCTGCAATATTAACGGAGAGCAGAGAAGAATATTGACGGACGTATTTGCTTTGGCCTTCTCGTCTTGCCGAACGTGCCGTCAGATATTATGCGACCCGCGCTCAGCTCTTCTTCGACAGATTAATAAACAGCTGCACGCTGCATGAATACGCAAGAGTCAAGTAGGGTCTTCGAAGAATTTCTTCGGGACAATCGTCAATAATGTCTTCAAGTGACATTTCTACTATTCAAATGCTATTCTGAGTAATCTTTTCCCCTTTACTACATTCTTTTGCAAAACCAAAAGATATACGATTGAGGTAAGTAGCTGTTTAAATTTCTACATATCTATATATAAAACTCAAATATGCCCATTTCGTACGGTTTTCTAAGTGAATTTACAATATTTCAGATAATTTAATTATGAAGATGGGAACTTAGCAATGCCTAAAATCATCCTGTACAATTAAAAGCAATTATTGAGGTATTTTGGGAAATCTTAGTGATTAAGACCAAGGACACTTCTGTCAGATGAATTACAAACATTCATAATAGTGTATATGGAATAACCACAAGGCCAGGATAACGCGGTTTCACGAAATGATAAAAGAATCATTCGCCCATTTCGCCGAATAGAAGGAAACTGTACAATTAATTACCAATTATTGGATAAAGTCAAATGGATATGAAACTTCGCGGGACGTCATCTAAATCTATATCATGTACATATGTAGAAGTGAGGATTCGTTTTCATGATGTAAACATGGCCAAGTTTCCCTCAATTTGAAGAGTGACACAATCCTTTGTAAGAAATGAACTTTTCACACTAGGAAACACACATGGGCGTGTGCGCAAACTCCATATTAAGGAGAATGGTCATTATGTTTTTTGTCGTCTCAGTGAATTTCTGATGCCCATGAGTGCAAGCGTAAGGGGCAGGAACTACAACTTAAACTTCACTGTTAATCGTTATAGTAGAAACGCTCTCAATCTCTGTATAGTCACATTGTTTTTTAGCACTTATTGGCACGAATTGTTAGAGAACAGGGGAGACACACACACACTCATAATACATAATAATATTTAGAGAGTAATACATGCATGTACAGCTGTACAGATAATCACATGTTGTGCACGGTATATGCATGCAAACGTAATAATTTTTTTTTCATATTTCATAATTATTGTCATATAATCAAGACGTACATACAGAATATTTTTACTACTTTCACTGAGCGTGACAGGTAGATCTGCCAAGCAAAAGATACTCAGAAAATATACCTTAGTATTTTAACAGAAATTTTAAAAGAAATAAAAAAAAATCTCACCTACCTTATTCTTCGCGGACAAATGCCGTACCTTGATGTTCCGATGCCGACCTGAGAGAGAATCAACAGGTCTTTCTGTAAGGTGCCTGCAGTATCCGACCGCTGTTTTCCGCCAAACTGATGCGCTCACATTCGATCGTGCCGGTGTATCTTTGCTCGTCTCTCCTCCTCCAGCCACGCCAGGCAGCGTCAAGTTTCAGCAAGGCGCGCCTGCCACGCGCCCGTCTTTCTTCATCTCGTGTAAAGAAATCTAGAGAGGATGATGGCGCGAATTGCTCCAAGCGGGAGAACTATTACACGTCGGGTTTTTAATGAATGCGGAGGCTCCGGGGAAAATTGATGAGTTGTCTACAGAGAGGCATGGAAAGCCGCATGATACTCCTTCTTTTTCTTTCTTCCTTTCTTTCGTTCTTTCTGTCAGTCTTTCTTTCGTTCTTTCCTCTAGCCGTTAGAAAGGGATGGTAGACTTGGGCAATAATCCAGATCATAGTAAGCACTCGTTTGCGATGACCCATGGAACCACAGACTTTACAAAACATTGAATAGCTTTTCAGAAGACCAGTTGAATGCAGCAAAGCAGAGAGTGGTAATTTACATTGTAAGGGCTGCATTCAGAATGTCTTTAATTGATTTGGTTACAAGGAACACGAATTCATCTGTCATGTCTGTACATTCCGATATGCAGTCCTTTATGATTCATGAATGAGTGTTTGACTTACTTTATTATATTGACTTCATGAAAACTAATCCCGTATAAAAATGTCTCTGTTACAAGTTAATTTCTAAAGAAAGTTTGAAATAACCTTTATCTGCACATGCTCAGATTGTAACTGATGTGAATTGGCTTATTTTATACCTCTGCTGCATATAGTCTACGTCTGCTCCTCAAAGCTCATTTGTATAACCCAGAATATTGAATGAAGATAATGATTGCTGAGTATCTCCCATCATGTATATAAATCATTCATTACACAATTACTGACACAATTTTATCGCAGTCATGGGATTTGTGTGACACTCTCTTTGAATGACAAATTTGTATCTTACCCATTACTCAATAGTCATGAGACTATTAAGATTAATTTTTATACAGAGTACAGTATGCAAAAAGTAGACATCGGAGACACCAAAGAATGCGCTTTTTTTAATTAATGAGAGTGTGCGTTCAAAGTATTTGTGTTTTTTTAATCACATTATGCAGAAGTACATGTCCGTGACATTTACACGCTACATTCTACAATCTTTGTCTTTTTAGTGGGTCCCTCCATTTTCACACTTTGCGTATTGTTTATTTTCATTCCTATCACATCAGTTTTCATGATAATGTAATAATCACCAAAAGGCTCCACAATATTGCATGCTCTTTTCATTTTACATTGCTTTGCTTATGAAACGTTGTTCTGTGTTATTAAAAAAGGGAAATATATATATTCTCGTCGAAGAATGAAATTAAAAAAAAAAACCCGATTTTTTTAATTTGAAGGAACGCTAGGTTTTGGAAATAGCGTATCAAATTACTGTATAATATCATTAATGCGGATTAAAAAGATTCCGAAGCCTTTAACGTGCAAGTCCCCTGACAACGAAATGAGATCAGGAAAAGAAGGCGACATAATCATTTACACACACACACACACACACACACACACACATGCAAAAAGATATTTACTTATATATATATATATATATATATATATATATATATATATATATATACAGATAATATCGTCGTGCGCATGGCAGATTGTCGGTAGGGTGTGGAAGTGGGTTAACAAAAATCTGCAATGCCCAGCAGGGAAGCGCATTAACGACAATCTACCATGCGCACGACGACATAATTATTATGTATATATGTATATATATCATTTTTATATTCATGTTTATATTTATATTTATATTTAGAGAGGTCACTGAGTTGATTGGTTGACTTGGTTGGTTGGTTGATTGGTTGAATAAAGCAATGACCCCACCTTGAATTTTCCCTTGATATTCTGAATAAGAAAACCCGCTAGTAGATCTAGACATCCGGTATTTTTGATAAGGACACACTTTTCTCTAAAAACGATGAGAGCTATCATAAAGCTATCTGACTTCCACCCGTGAATAAAGCTAAAACTTCTTTCTTAATCAAACAAAAATTTTGAGCATTGTCAGGCAAAACAAATCCATGTTATTTGCCGTGTGCATTATAATTTTATGATGAATAATGTCAGTTTGTTTGTTTGTTTGTTTGTTTGTTTATAAAGTTTATATCACCAAAAGAAAAGAATGATTACCGCGACTCAGTCATAATGGCGTATACCTCTTTTCTAACATTGATATTAGTATTTGACTTGTAAATCGTCATCTTTGGATGAAAAAATGGATGAAAAAAAAAACATTTTTATGAATAGGACATCAATACGCTCGTGTTATCTCACAACATCATGCATTAACAACAGAAATGGATCTTTCTGGTATCGTTTTTGCAGCAAACGAATGTCACGTGATTGGAATGACAACGTAAATGATGCTGTCTCGAGGGCTATGAATGTTAATATGTGTAGATGTTCAGAAAAATTACGTTTTTGGAGAACCTCTCTTTAATCTAATCCTGTTTTCATTATAGTTCCCATTTATCTTGCAGCAGATAAGTGTGGTCATGTTAGAAATAATCATTAGATAAAGATATATATGTAAATATATCATGTATGTATACATATATATATATATATATATATATATATATATATATTTATATGTGTGTGTGTGGTGAATTTTTGAGCAAAGAAAATGGGTTTTCACTGTTTATCATTTATTTACGGTCAGTTTGCCCTATCTTTGTCTCAATATATATAAATATATGTATATATTATAATCTGATGTGGATATAAACACATACACCATTGTATACAAAAAACACCCCGTGAATTTTGCAAACACGTCGAGCGATTCATAGTGAAGAGAGAAAGGAAAAGAAGTCGGAGACAGCTCAAGACGGGGCTCCTGCCGGGCGAAGTGGGGAAAGTGAATGCCGTGGTTTTTGTTGAACTTGTCTGCACTATGCATACAGAACCACCAGCCCTGATCGATACCACGAGAGATTAATATCGCGCCTGATCGACAACGGGTCTCGCCCGCTAGTTCTCTTCTCGCGAGGAAAACATCGACCGCCGTTTAATTTTCCCCGAGTTTCTCTCTCTGCGCGGACAAGAAACGCGGTACACGTTCGAGGTAAATTTCCCCAGGGTAACTTTCCGCGCACTGCCCCGGGATAACGGATTACAGATATCGCGGTTCTCTATCCCCCATCTATTGATGACAGGATAGCAGGAAAAAAGCTATGTATGTGGGCCAATGCTAGGAAACGATTTTTTTTTCGAGCCTTCGTAACCCATGCTGTATTTCGAGCCGACATTACAAAGCAGACACAGGCAGGCACTTTTTTCTGCCGTTGATCCTTCTCGAAAGAGAATGGTCAATCAGAAGTAATGAAGCAGTCTATGATGTGGTACTCAACGATGCTGGCTTTCAAATCACGGGGCAGTTAATGCCTAACGAGTGTATGAGGAAACCTACAAAATGAGCAACGAGGAGAGCTTTATCAGTGAGGGCGCAAGTCCCAAAACGAAGTGCAGGAACCTCCCCGATTAGGGGTTGATTAGATACGTTATAGGTCTCCTGGGTTAAAGGCCGGAGAATTTTATTTCCGAAATTGAAACGTCATCTTTATTAGCATTCCAATGAATAATTGTCAAATTTCAATCAAATTGTCCCACATTTGTTTAGCCGGTAAAAAAAAAGAGAAGAAGCATAGTACACAGTGTATACACGAACCAGTTCCAGTATATAATATGCATACATACCATCCTCCTTGTGGCTCATTTTGTAGGTTTCGTCATATCATGCACCCGTCATGTATTAAATGGGTAGGATCTGAATGGAGATTATTGTCCTAATTACGTTATGGTCATCTTTTTCAGTCTCTCCTTCGCTCCCTACCACCCCCTTCTCTCCCTCTCTCTCTCCCCCTCTCTCTCTCCCTCTCTCTTTTTCTTTTTTCTCTGTTTGAGTTTCCTCTCTCTCAATCTCTCTCATTACTCTGTACATGTGCAAATGAATGAATGAGCAGTGCAGTTTCAATATACAACGTATCGAAATTGAGATCGCCTTTGCATACCAGCGTGTGATGTTAGCGAGCATATACTGTTGTGTGTCTGTCTGTGTGTGTGTGTCTGTCTGTCTGTCCGTCACTGCGTGGCGATGCAAGGTGTCGCTGTGCAAAGTGCATGTGTTTACATGTTTTCACCACAGGGAAGTGGGGCCACCTCCCTGTTTTCACACAGACTACCTCCTGGGGTACAGCAAATAATAGCTACTGCACAATGCACTAGCAAAGGTGTATAGGTCCTACCTCACCGATCATGCAGTATTGTGTATCAGGTTGAATTTACGTAGTAAACGTGCTGATGTTTCGTATTCTCATTTTGTTCCTAGTTCCCTTTCATTCTTTCTTTCTTTCTTTCTTTCTTTCTTTCTTTCTTTTCTTTTCTTTTCTTTTCTTTTCTTTTCTTTCCATTCTTCTATTAAGGTACCTACAAACAAAGTGTCAAAGTTCATTCCGCAAATATTCTCCCTCGTGAACACTAATTCCAAACCATTTGACTTTACACAGTGAATTTGGTACACGGCGAGGAGTTACAGACATACCACGTAAAGAAAAGCTTGATTTGAAAGTTAGAAAATACTGGGGGTGAGGTGATAAGTAATTGTCTAATTTCTTAATTCACTAGCTGGTTCAATCATCTGCAGAATCTATCAAAAGTTCGTCAACTATTTTCTTCCATGATTCAGGAAACGCTATGACATCTTCGAATTGCCAGAATTAACAACAGGTAGACGAGTATCTCGTCTGCCACTACACCGGCCATCTTGCTTGCTGTCAACTGGCGGCTCTCCTTGAGGCTACTGCCCTCTCAGACCATCAAAAAGATGTAATATGCAATAATGGAGCTACTGTATCTCTCTTAGTAGCTCCATGGTAGACTCAAAGCTACGTCGCGCGTATATAAGTAGGATATAAACTGTCAATGTATGCATGTACACACACACACACACACACATTACATATATATATATATATATATATATATATATATATATATATAAATGTATATATATATATATATATATATATATATAGGCTATATACCTACCTAAACATAGTTATTATATTATACCCTTCCCTCTCTCTCTCTCTCTCTCTCTCTCTCTCTCTCTTTCCCTCGTTATAGTATACATTAGCATATAAATATGTACATTATGTCTATTATGTATATCCTACATGTAATGGCGTGGATGGAATCACGTCGACGCTCCGCCAGTGCCAATGGAATCTGGAACGGTTACCGCGTGGTGAGCGATGGGTATATTCCACGAGGGATAATCCACTCCTATTAACATCTGACTTGCCGCCAATGATTCAACAGAAGAATTCTTTCAAGTTCAAGTTTATTCCGTTTTTCGACAGTAAAAAATAACATAACATACATCACTCTTTCTTCAGTGATAAGAATCGTACCAAAAAAAAAACAAACAAACAATCAAAGTGAGTTTAACAGAGTAAAACAGTACTTGTATACTTGCAGTAAAGATACATTACAATGCCTGAAGTAAATTAAAGTAAAGTTGAATATCAACGTACACAAGGCGAAAAACGGAGGGACCCACTGAAAAGACGAAGCTTGTAGAGTGTGGGCCCCTCAGGAGAGAAAGAATCAGTGAAAATATTGGTAATAATTATCGGCATCAGGACAGCAACGAAAATATCTGAAGCAACAACAGCGAAAATAGTTATAACAGCAGAGAAAAAAAAAGTAGAGAGGAAAAAATGTTTAAAAACATTGACAAAATAGAATTAGAAATGGAAGCCCATAAAGAGTCAGACAGAAAAGGAAGAAAAATACAAAATGACAACATTAACATATAAACGGACATAAAACGACACTGGGACATCGACGAGGCTATAGTTAAACGCAAAAGACAGACTACGACAGGAAGTAAGACTAGCACAACGGAGATAACGATACACGAGGGCTGGACGATGGAAAACAAAAACAAGACAGAGACAAGACCGGACGGAAAACAAAAACAAGACAGAGACAAGACCGGACGGAAAAAAAAAAATCCCTCATTATATAAGCGTATAGAAGTGCAAATCCCGAAGAAAAATCCATCAACTGCATGACTAACTTAACCCAAAACTTTATTCATGAACTTGGCGGTGGTTAGCTAGTACGAGCGACAATGTGTAAACAACTATGCGGATTTTATGAAAGGGGTATCAAAATGAATAACGTGTAAAACTAATCCGATTCATGACAAATGTTATTGTAAAATCGCAAAAGATAGGCTTTTAATTTCCGTTTAAATGAATACAAAGAGGGAGCTGTTTTTATATCGTGGTTCAGAGAATTCCAATAGTTTGGACCAGTGTAGATAAATGAATTTTTCCCTAAAATTGTTCGGAAAAAAGGTAAATGAAATTCATTTGAACGTCGGGTGGGATAGGAGTGAAATGACTGGTTTTTAAGGAACATTGAATCAAAAATAGATGGAAGTGAACTGTTATTAAACATGTACATAAATTGACCTAAGTTGAATAAAAACAACTCATTTATTTTTAGTAACTTATTAGAAGCAAACAGTAAATTTGTATGTGAACGTGTAGGAGAATGACAAATAATACGGAAGGCTTTTTTCTGCAGTAACAACACTCTATTCAAGAGGGTCTGATGAGTATTACCCCAAGCCAAAATTCCATAATTCAAATAAGGCAGTATCAAAGTGGAGTATAACATGAGTAATGACTTTTGAGGAATATAAAATTTCAATCTGTTCAAAACACCTATATTACGTGAAATAATTTTACAGATATGATCAATATGTGTTTTCCAAGACAGTTTATTGTCAACAATTATACCAAGAAATTTAAAATCTAATACACTTTCTAAATTAATATCATCTAAAACTATGTTAGAATTTAATACTTCGACAGTATTACTGAAAAGCATATATTTTGTTTTTTGAAGATTCAATGATAATTTATTAGCCCTGACCCAATTAGTAACTTTTAACAGTTCTGTGTTAACTTTTTGGACTAAAATATCAACATCGTTGTGAGCAAAAATAACAGTGGTATCATCTGCAAAATGAATAAAAGAAAGTATTTCAGAAACAGAAGAAAAGTCATTGATATATACTATGAATAACAACGGTCCTAAAAGACTTCCCTGAGGAACACCACACTTGACATCTCTTATAACTGAATTATTATCTTTAATAGTAACAAACTGTTTCCTATTACCTAAGTAACTCTTAAACCACTCCAAGGCCTTCCCACGTATTCCATAATGCGATAACTTATAAAGTAAAATGTTATGATTGATTGTATCGAAGGCCTTGGAGAAGTCCAAAAAAATACTAATTAAATGAGCGTGGTTGTCAATTGCGTTAACCATATATTATTCAATCATGTGTGAAACTACAGGTAGGTAGCAATTATAGTTGAATTGTAGGGGGCAACGTACGTGTTACCAAAACTTTCACATTACTATGTGTAATTCGATGAGCAAATGTTGTAAATAAAATAAATGAAGTAAAATTAAGAGAACGAAAATTTTCAAAACACTGTCTGTTTGGAGAGTCGTAAGATTAATTTGCTACTGCCGGATAACACTATGCACAAAAAGAGCCGCGCGAATATCAACTCCCTCAGTAAAATCAGTACCATGTCGACACGCCACCCAAAGGGCTTGTATACGCATAGTTCCCTGATGGCACTGACAGAGAGAAGCTCGAGTCCGAGGCAGCACAGTGATGGCGGTTGTTCGTAGTGTTTCATGTGGATTCATATAAATACACATTGGCGGATCCAGGGAGGACCTCACCGGGTGCACACCCCCCCCCCCCCTTAATTTTTTGTTGAAACAAAAGAATTAAAAGAAAAATGTGGAAGGGGTGGATTCATATAAATACACATTGGCGGATCCAGGGAGGACCTCACCGGGTGCACACACCCCCCCCCCCCTTTAATTTTTTGTTGAAACAAAAGAATTAAAAGAAAAATGTGGAAGGGGTGCGTGCACCCCCCCCCTTTAATTTTGTAAACGCGCCCCCTCTTTACGGAATTCCTGGATCCCCCCTGAATACATATATATATTCATTACCGCTCATACCAGAACTTGGATTGACAAGAAAATTTTGAGTGAGAACGGCGGTTGAGTGCGCAACAGAAGTGATGGCAGAAAAAGGGGCCAATGACAGTACGTAGTGTAAACCATATTCAAGTATGAGGAGCGTTCATGCTCTTTTCCATATTGTATTGGTGTTTCCAAAATTATGCGTATGGCTAAGCAGAAAAAATCACTACGTCAAGGTGACTATGATTTGAATCGTCCGTGCATTATCATCATTTGGTTAACCTTGTCAAACATACAAGTCCCCTAATATGAGGATTATCAATGTGCAAATTACAAGGTCGAGAACCCTGTGCTTCGATCAGCAGAAAGATCTTGCACCAATCAATAAGAGCATACCCTGTTAGACTTTACCCTCTAGCTCTGTCAATAGCATCCTGACCTCGTAGCAAATAAGGGATGACACGGTATTCATAAAGAAGAAAAGCTTCAGTTTCAGTTTCAGTTTTATTTCAGTTTCATTTCAATGCCACCTTATTTCCAGCGAACACTATGCGTAAGTGCAGTATAGCAATGCAATTATTATTAACATGCAATGGGCACATCGCTAAAAAGTGTGAGAACTTGTGGCGAGTGTACCCCAAACATGAAAGATTGATATTGTAACACGTAGTTATATACGGAATTATGAGAGACAAAGATACCGAAACAGAGATAGCAAAAAGGACAGGGACAGACAAAGAGACAAACGAAGACAGAGACGTACATAGCCAGAAACATTGACATAGTCAGGGATGTGAATATGGAATTACGTAACAATAACAAGAAAGACATGGGACATGACAGACGTACAACACAAGGGAGAGGAATGGAGAATGGAAACAGCCATAAGGCAGGACAACAATGCATAATTGATACAACTAGATTGACAATGAGAAGAAAATAAAGCATTCATTCAAAACATCTTACGTGTTATCAATTAAAGGCCCAGTTTACCTTTGGGAGCAGTGATTTAAAATATGTTCAAGATATCACAGTTGATGCATATGTGTAGGTCAGTTGTATCACAAAACATCCTACATTATGAAATTTGTGCAATAAAGCCTAAAATATAAGGAGATATCACTATTTTTCTCATTAAACCATAACTGTAAACGGTTTGGTCTGGAAACATTTTTATTGTGACTATTGTGACTTAACATCGATTATACTGGTTCAAATTTTTACATTGGTTGTTTCTATCCCTAACTCACATTTTAGAACTATTTTGAAGCACTAATGCTGGGTTTTTGTTTCATCTACAAATGGTAAATTATGCCTTTAAGAAAGGTACCACGTAGTAAGATTATCATGAAAGCAGATGTTTCATAACGGACCTATGCAACGCAAATGCATGTTGATTTGTATTCATTGATGATACCCTGATCATCATATCATCATGATCATTATATGATAACTTTTCTACTGTTTTTCTTTTCAGCGTACTTGGATATCATAAGCTCTCACTAAAAAAAAAATCAAAATCAAGGTCAAGTCGATGATATCATCATTGGTCACTCTCTCCACATAATTATTATTCGAAAGCAAATTAAAATCTTAACTGTTGAAAAAGTATTGATTATGACAGTAAGTTCATTTCATACGCATCATACTAATAACCATGCAGAGTTTCCTCTTTTCCCCCCATTCTTTGGCATTTAGGTAGATTGTAATTTAGTTTGACATTTTTTTTCTGTATTCTTTTTTTTTCCTTAACTCTGAGTCTAAAGAGGTAGGCCTTATCTTATGTGCAAGTAAAGTGAACATGACATTTTTACCTTTCTTTCTTTTTCTGTCTTTATTTTTGTTAATTGTCAAGATACGCAGAAACTGAATATCTTTATTTTTATACCTAGTTCTCTTTTCTAGCATGTTTTCTATGAAAAACATCCAACCTTAGGACTAGTATTTACGAGCATTGCTTTCAGTTGGTTCCGTCATAATTCGTAATGTACTTTCGCCTTGGTTTCATCATTCACTTAAAGATAGCAAATTGTATATCTGCTCTTATATCATTGCATTTATTTTTTCCATGTTTCGAATAGTAATCTGATGATTTTTAATAATGTTTTTGTCCAGTGATGTGTATCGAATTTGACTTTCATTGGCTTTATCGTGAAATATGAAAAATGAATTCATTTAAATTTAATTCAATTCAATCTAATCTGTCACTCACAGCCAAAGTACCAATATGATTAACAAAAGGAATGCACCTCCCCCTCTAGCAGTCTACTGAGACTAAGCCTAACGTGCATGTTTCCATGCAATGTAAAGGTGATTGTGAAAAAAAGTTACCTGTATTCAATATCTGAATGTTTTTATTGTCAAATACATTCCTGCAAACGTCTTCATTTCAGTAGCATTAAAATTACATAATGCGTTCAATGTTGTAAGCATGCCCATAATTTGGGTAGTGGTTTGTCTTGTAATACTGTAGTTTCACTTGAGTTTAATTTCGTTTTGGGATCTTTGGTGAGTAAAGGAATACTTTCTTATTTGTCATCTTTGGCACAGCCAACAAATTCAAAAACTCTTTGAAAAGACAATCATTTCTATTCATGTCTTCTTTTGTCAATCAAAATTCAACTAATCCAAAGTTAATCTTATCAAACATTGAATTACCATCAGTGTTAAAGTTTAGATGTGGTTTATGCCACTAAATTGCGGATGACTTGAAATTGTAGAGGCGAAATTACATCATAAAGAAGAGAAATTCTCTTTCCCATTCCTCCAGTCTGCCTTTCTCTATTGCTTCTTTCTCTAGCTTCATCTCGTGCCTTTTGGCGGCAACAAAACACTTGATGAACTCTTCTCCCAGTGCTGATGTGATCACTTCATCAGCCAGCAGAGCTTCCACAGCCTCCTCCATGTTGTCTGGCAGTGCTGGTGTCAGTGGTGGAACGTATTCGTCATCATAAGCACTGCTCGCCCCGTCTATTCCTTTGGGTAAGGGTAGCTTATTGACGATTCCGTCCAGTCCTGCTGCAATTGTGGCCGCCATACTTATATAGGGATTGCATCCAGACGCACCAAGTCGATTTTCGATGTATGTGCCTTTGTCTCCCTGGATCTTGACTCGGATGGCGCAGGTGCGGTTGTCTGGACCCCAGGTAACGTTATAGGGGGCAAAGGAATGACGCTTGAATCTTTTCAAGCAGTTGACTGTAGGTGCCATCAAAACTGATATAGCCCTTGCGTGAGCCAGGAGCCCTGCTACCCAGTACTCTCCAATTTTTGACAGGCCAGTTGAACTCGAAGCATCATACAGCTTGGAGACCTTTCCTGCTGCATCCCACAAAGAATGGCAGTAATGCGCAGAACTACCGTGCTCCTGAGGCCACGGTTTACTCATGAAACTAGCTACATAGCCATGCTTCAACGCTATTTCCTTGATGCCTAGTTTATATGTGTAAGCTGTATCGGCCGCCTTTATCCCAAACTCTGGTCTGTAGGTGACCTCCATGTGACCTGCACACGTCTCGAACGTGACGCACTCGACGTCGACCCCTGCTTTGGGCAGGTCAACCACGATCTGTTGGATAAAGTCCTCATCTGCAGAGAGGCGAAGCGAGGAGAACGCGTACGATTCGTGATCGATGGGCTCCATGGTATCTGCCTTCACCGCGTAAAACTCATGTTCATGTGCAGACCACAGGGAAAGATCATAGTCAGCTAAGCGATCAAGCTGACGCCTTGCAACAACTCGTGGGTATATAGGAACTTTTTTTCCGTTCATCTCACCCTCCACCAACACACGAGCTGTATTTTTCATCCAAGGTAGAATCGCGAACGTGTCCAAGTCGGGAAACACCCGACAGTCTTCGTAATGAATTTCTTCTCCATAGCCACTATTTTCGAAGGGATATCCCCTTGGGTCAAATATGAGTAAACCCTTGGAGAAGTTAACACCATGCTCCGCCGACGTCTTGAAATGTTTGAGGGGAACAGCGCGACACTGTGATATACCATACATATCAATTTGCTCGAAGCGTACAAGAGTAATGTTGTTCTTTTCGAGAAGATTCAAAATGTCATCCATCGTGATAAGGTGTCTCCTTTCCGTTTTCCACCTCAGATACTGAAAGATTGAATAGCAATAAAATATGTCTTTATAGTAACATGATTATCGGCTGAAATATATAGGCGAATACATCTCTTCTTTTTAAACGTGCATAACGGCAAGATGTTTTTTAATGTGGTCAAGCCAGAAAAAAGAATAACTAAAAGAAAAAAAACTGGAATATCCAAGTTAGATATTTGCAAGACTATTTCCAAGAATCATCTTTTAAAATGAAAAATATACCAGAAACATTTACATTGAATAATTCCATGACATTTGATCTTGCGACAATCGCTCCAATGAAGTATCTGCATCCCTTACCCTAACCCTAGCATCTAAACCAAACAGAAATTCTACTCACTTTATCCTAACCCTAATCCTAATCCTCACTTCAAACTAAACCTAAAATCCCATCACAACCCTAACCCTAACCCTAACACTAACCCTAAGTCCTTGAGGAAAATGAGACCGGAGCAATAATTGTTGCAAGAGCAAATGTCACGTCACCCATGAAATTCCTGTTGATTCCAAAGCTGTTCAGGGACTTAAAATATGAACACATGTGATTTAATGTGTTTAGATTTATATCTCTTTTGCGTTTGTTTTGAATCAACAAATGAATTTCTTTTTCCAAAGGAAGTGATGTAGAGTAATGAAAATATCAACGTAGGGCCTGTACAGTGAACCATTGCATACGCTGTAGAAGAAAGAAAGATGCAGTGTAATGATAAACGGTTGAGCGGCCTTGCTCTGTTTCACCCTAATGGGAAGTGCTGTTCCGCAATCTACTTTTGCCCCTTTCATTACCTTTGGCACATTGTGTGTGTGCGTGTGTGTGTGTGTGTGTGTGTGTACAAGGTCAAGTGCATTCTAAAGGTTATGATCTTGTATGGGTTAATGCCTGTATTTCAAGTTTTCGTTTCATGCAATAATGTCAACCAATATCATTCAAATGCATCCAGTTTTTGTGTGTAGTTATACCTTTGGATACAATTGTGACAATATTTATGGAGAAAACGTAGTCTGAGCCATTTCTAGTGTAAAAATTAGTGCATGGAGAAGCGTCTTCCGTCGTATTGTCGATTTTTTGTTTTTTGTTTTTTTTGGGGGGGGGGGTGGTGGTGGTTAAATTGTGTCTGTAACCCATTTTCATAGCCACGTGACAGCAGTGTCGAGGAAACGTGAGGTTGATCGGAAGTCCGTGTCCGTTACCGCTATCACTATCGTTTCTGATGTCACTATACATTTCGTCATTGTTAAGACTGTCGAAAATCTGTTCTTGTACTTTTCCAAGAGGTAGGGTAGTGTAGTGGCACATGATATCATATATATATATATATATATATATATATATATATATATATGTGTGTACCCTTATGGAACGAACACACGATCACACAGAGTGGTTTATATGGAAATGTCCCAATTTCACATAGTTACAATATGAAATTGGGACATTTCCACACAAATCACACTGTGTGACCATGTGTTTGTTCCATAAGGGTATATACACCTGTACATATATATATATATATATATATATATATATAGCAATAATAGTGTCACAACAGTGGAATGCATTAAATGCCAATCTTGATTTTAATGAATAATCCGAATTTTCGAGGATCCTTCCTCTTCAGGAATGACAGTGCGAATTTTCACAGTGTCATCCCTGATGAAGAGGAAGGATCCTCGAAATTTCGGATTAATCATTAAAATCAAGATTGGCGTTTAATGCATTCCGCTGTTGTGACATAATTGTTGCTATTTCTAGTACTGCCAATACGCGGAGCAACTACAATAATATGTACATATACAGTTGTACAGCACTAACCGGTAATAGTTGTTGCATTCAATACGTCTGTTATATTGTAGGCGGAAAGAAGCTGATAATTACCTACCACGGGGTTCCAAGACGACATTTTCTCATTTGCCTCATGCATGTGAACCAGAACCCCATTATTACAAGGCTATCACCATCTCTCTCCACACACACACGACATACATGTACGTGTATCGCTATCAATAGCCATTGTACCTCAGCCATTGCCTCGCAGCTGAGACGTTCTACAGTTGCGCCTTCCAAGTGCAAGGCTATATTACTTGTGAGTAACCGACGATACCGGTGTGCTCAATGCAACAAACTGTTTGATTCCAAATCCATACAAAATACCTCCCATCGTTTGTTAAGCATACATTATTATCATTTTAAACCAGCAATAGAGGAGTCTGGAAAGCGATTCAAACTCACCTGCTTTTCGCAATTTTGTACACATACACATTCCCCTGCACGCCAGAAATGCAGCGTGCGAAGCGAGAAACGAACCGGTGGCAAGATTTGTTTGTGCTATTTTTAAATGACACTTGACCTTTGGACTAAACGCTCGAGGAGATTCGCTTTCCCTCTCTGTGACCTCTGTTAAAGCTGTCCAAAACTATGACGGAGAAAAAAATATGACGTTAATTGTTAACTTGTCAATGTTATTGACGAAGTGATAAAGGGGATTATTTATGAGGATTATTAAATCTTCTTAAAAGCAGTTCCTTTGGTAATGACGTTCAGATCAAGGTTCGATTGAAAGCGTAGGATAGTTTCTTTTTTTTTTTTCATTTGACCTATTGATAGCCAGAAGAATATAGATTTGTGTGTATAGGACGTATACATTTGAATTTGGTGAGACGTGGGAAGGATAGTTAGTGTGCTGATATTTGTACATACTAGTATATATCTTTATAATGGATATACATTTCTATGCAACGCATTATCCACTTTTTTATGCAACTATTCCAAATATTGCACCTAAAAGTGTGTACCAGATTATCAAATTGCAATTATACTTTTGTCACTTTGTTTTGAGATGTAATATAATGGAGAGTTTGATTCTTTAGGTCATTTCTGTTTATGAGCTTCCCTATCCGCATCAATTACCAAGAGTTTGATGATAATTGAAGGTACATGTATTTATGATTCAATTCAATTCAGTTCATTTCAATCTATTTTCATATTTATCAATGAAGGAATCTACATCAAATGTAACAAAGTAAAGTGAAACACAATAGGCTATCCGGCTTGGATGCACAATGAATTACACAATTAAACATAAAGAATATGGCGGTCAATCTTTATAAGTTTGGCTCTATGTATGAATGCTAAAGAAATAAGATGGAAACTACTTTGAAGCAAGCTTGTCAAGCGTAGGTTCAAATTCTGAACCGAGTGTACAGATCGAGATAAGGAGCGCGGATGAAAACAGATTATATTATGACCAAAATATAGAAAACCAAAACAAAAGACAAAAATACCCGGGGATATAGCAAATTGTTCTCAAATACAGATAGGGAAAACAAACAAACCACATGCTTCCGACGTATGAACAATAATTTGTTTAACGGTGTTTGAACAATTAGAAAACTCGACATTTGGGTCCTCAAAAGAGACGATGGAAGTCTTGGTAAGGGAAACATATAAATGTACTAACAATTCACGAATGATTTACAAGCCAGTATAGCAATGAAGTGAGTACAACAAAGCCAGCTGTTAAAGCTCCCCGACATCTTTAGAGTAGGAATGAGAATGCTGGTATATTGAGGAATTTAAAGACAGTGACGCTCAACTGAATTGCATGACAACAACCAAGCACAACAGCAAAACGTTCATAAACATGAAAGAAAGGAATTTCAATGAACTTACGCGCTGTAATTATTCAATAAGTACTGTCTTAATTTGTATTTAAAGGCTGACAATGATAAACAACCAGCGATTTCTACGAGGAGATCGTTCCAGTATTTCGGCCCTTTATACATAATTGGGTTTTTTTTCGCAAAAATGGTTAGGGTACGTGGAAGGTATTGCCCTTTACCACTCAGTCTGCCCATGCTCAAAAGGCATGAAAAGTCTCTCACACAGCATAAAAGAAAGAAATTAAGAAAAGAAAGAAAGACGGAATTGTAGTCATCACCTAATGAAATGCTATATGAAATAGGTGTGTTCTCAGGAGATATAGTACGAATGTTTAAAAGAAGCTTGTTCCAGAGAGAGGATCCTGTGTGAACAAAAGACCTGTCACCCAACATGGTTTTTGTTTTTGGAACTGATGAGGCCAGTATCATGCAAATTTATACATATGCGCCGTGTGTGTGTGTCTGTCTGTCTGTCTGCTTATGTGTGTATGTGATTTTGACAAATCAAATTATGTTACAACTTCTGCTACCTGCTCCACAGTACAATAGTACTGTTGTATCCAAGTGTAAGTGGTAAAAGGAGAAGAGAAATGATGGATGAATGAGTTTCGAGATAATAAACACGAGGAAACTGGTATGTAGATTACATATACCACGTGACATCTTATTGTCCTCGACTTTTGCAGAGAAACAATGTTTCATCATAATCACAACAGAACTTTGTAAGCCAACTATTTGCTGACTTCATCCATATTACTGCATCAAGCAAAAAGGAATATGAAATTATGCTCAGAATTTTTAAACTCTGACAACCTGCCTGAACACACCATGCCCTTATTGTTATGTTATGCGTGGGGTGAGAAATGACATATTACTGATGATAGTCAAATTTTGGTTGATCAATATCACCAGTTACTAGGAGCAACATCTAAAACAGAATATGAAGTGTTTCGTTTGACCATTCTTTTGTTTTAAATGAAATAAAAACTTCATTTCGTTTCACTGACGAGAAACTCAATATGGGATACCAATTAACTTCAAGATCACACGATTAGTACCCATGTAAGTGAGGTCACCGAACATTATTCTCATACTTCTATCTCCTTGCACATGTGGAATTGAACAAGAAGGGTTTGCACGAAGCAAGTGTTTTGGTGTTTTATCAGTGTAGTTTCTACAACATTAACATTGCCAAGGCGTTGAGCGATTTATTCAAGCGACATGTACTTATGTATACAAAACAGATAGATCAAGGAGGAAGGCCATCCAGTGTTTTTCTCTTGCTTTACACATTTATATATATATATATATATATATATATATATATATATATATATATATATAGGTTTATACATACATACAAAAGAAACTTAAAATTAATGGGGTGAAATCATGTTATGCCTATTACCAATATATTTCATATGTCAGTAGCTTATTACTTCAGTTTCATGATTTGGAAACAAATGAACTTCAAATCGATAACCACTGCACTAATGGTATCTTGTAAATATTTCGGGCGACGGGCGCATTACACGGATGATGTCTCTGTAACCAACGGAGAATCACCGATAAAACACTAATGAAAGATGACTACCAAAATCCAACCAAATAAATGCACTATATATCTCAAAGGTCTCAAGAATGCATAAGTTATATACATCAGCCAGGTTTGGTTTCAGCATCTTCGAAATAGGCTACACCCATAAATGTATCTTCATTCTCATGACCTGGCGGGGAGCGTTTTTTTTTTAAAGACGGCACAGATTGGGGCATGGCGCGTGTTAAACCTATGGGAAAAACGTTGGGTTATGGTTTTTGGTTATGGTTATGGTTAGGGTTAGGGTTAGGGTTGGGGTTAGGGTTAGGGTTAGGGTTAGGGTTAGGGTTAGGGTTTGATGGTTAGGGTTAGGATTAGGATTAGGGTTAGGTTTAGGGATAGGGTCCCCGATAGATTTTTAGTTTCCCCAATCTGCGCCGTCTAAAAACAAGAGACCCGCGGGTCTAGCGCTCACCTGAGTATCGCAAGTTCACCTTTCACGCAGTCACTAATCTAAATTATTCACAGCTCTACCAAAATTTGACCAGGCACTCTCAAGTAGAAGATGAAAATGTACAATAAGGTCCCATTTTTTTAAAGATTCCTTAATTTGGGGGGATTGGGGCCCCCTGGGGCCCTCTGGGTGGGGCATGGTGCTCATTTTGATAAATTGTGATCCTGATCCCCTAGGGATGCTACTTGCCAAGTTTGACGAAAATCCATCATGAGGTTTTCAGGAAGAAGATGAAAATGTACAATTCAGGCCCCCATTTGGACCTTCCCAACCACCCCCCCCCCCCCTCCCCGAGGGGCACCCCTGGATCTCCTATGAACAAACTTGAAACTACAGTCATTAATGTACTCACTCATAGTATTATCTTAGCTCTATAACTTCTGATACTAGAGAAGATTTTAAAAGATTCCTTCATTTTGGGGGTGTGGGTCCCCCGGGGGCCCCCTGGGTGGGGCATGGTGCCCATTTTTACAAATTGAGATCCTAACCCCTTAGGGATGCTACCTGCCAAGTTTGGTGAAAATGGGTCATGGGGTTCTCAAGAAGATAAAAATGTACAATTTAGGCCCCATTAGGATCCCTCCTCACCCCCCTCCCCTGGGTCCCAAGGGGGGCACCCCTGATTCTGCCATGAACAAACTTGAAACTACAGTCATTAATGTACAAACTCATAGTATTAACTTAGCTCTATCACTTATGGTTCTAGAGAAGAAGATTTTTACAGATTCCTTAATTTTTGGGGGGTTTGGGCCCCCTGGGGCCCCCTGGGTGGGGCATGGTGCCCATTTTAACAAATTGGGTTCCTAACCCCCTAGGGATGCTACCTGCCAAGTTTGGTGAAAATGGGTCATGGGATTCTTAAGAAGAAGATGAAAATGTACAATATAGGCCCCATTAGAACCCCTCCCCACCCCCCTCCCCTGGGTCCCAAGGGGGGCACCCCTGATTCTGCCATGAACAAACTTGAAACTACAGTCATCAATGTACTAACTCATAGTATTAACTTAGCTCTATCACTTCTGGTTCTAGAGAAGAAGATTTTTACAGATTCCTTAATTTTGGGGGGTTTGGGCCCCCTGGGGCCCCCTGGGTGGGGCATGGTGCCCATTTTAACAAATTGGGTTCCTAACCCCCTAGGGATGCTACCTGCCAAGTTTGGTGAAAATGGGTCATGGGATTCTTAAGAAGAAGATGAAAATGTACAATATAGGCCCCATTAGAACCCCTCCCCACCCCCCTCCCCTGGGTCCCAAGGGGGGCACCCCTGATTCTGCCATGAACAAACTTGAAACTACAGTCATCAATGTACTAACTCATAGTATTAACTTAGCTCTATCACTTCTGGTTCTAGAGAAGAAGATTTTTACAGATTCCTTAATTTTGGGGGGTTTGGGCCCCCCTGGGGGCCCCCTGGGTGGGGCATGGTGCCCATTTTAACAAATTGAGTTCCTAACCCCCTAGGGATGCTACCTGCCAAGTTTGATGAAAATCGGTCTTGGGGTTTTCAAGAAGAAGATGAAAATGTAAAAAGTTTACGCACGACGCACGACGGACGACGGACGACGGACGACGGACGACGGACGACGGACGACGGACGACGCACGACGCACGACGCACGACGCACGACGGACGCCGGACGAAGGGCGATCGCAATAGCTCACTTGAGCCTTTGGCTCAGGTGAGCTAAAAACACGCTGGCGGGGAACCAGGCGGGGTGCTCTGAGTTCTGCTCTTACTTCGAGCAGATTACCAACAATTTTCATTATTCAGTATAACTAAGTATTGCCAGTCAATCAATTTCACTCTTTAGAAGCTGCGGGACGTGTCTTATGGAGGGTTATGTTTGATTCGACCAGATAACCTTGCTTCTGATTTTGCTGTTACTCTTCAAATGACTGGTCTTGGTAGCCATGATACACAGAACAAGGTCTGACATGACATCCCTGAATACCCCTTGACATCAATTGACTTCTTCCCTTTGTGCTTAACAGCTTCTGTTAGTACATTCTCTACCGTATAAAAAACACTCACACAAATAATGGTAAAAAGAAAAAGAAAAAATCAGCGAATTCAGAAATGTGGTGCGAAATAGTGTGCGGAATCACGAAAGAGGGGTTTCAGATATTCGGCAAAATAACTTTCCATCTTATTGGCTTGATGAAGGGGAAATGTGCTTTGACAATTAAGGAACGTGAAGTGTGTACCCAAACTAAACTTACGCGATTTAATTACAAAATCAATGGTTCTCAACATGGTGGATACTTAACGGCAGCCTCATTGTCAATAACTCACGTTCAGTAACCATATTTCATCACTCAGAAAACTTATCTTCCTGTACTGCTCAAATGGAATGGATTTGATGTTGATCACTGGCAATTATTAATAAATTGTCTCATATCAATATCCAGCAATTTGATTGATAGAAACCGAAACTTTCTAATGCTTTCACAGGTAGTCTTGGTTCTGCTCGTCACTTTCTCATTATCTGTTAGGAACAAAAAAAAAAAGTAGTAGGTCTACTACTGGACGAATACACATGCATTAAGCCTATGGTTTCATATTTCACTAAAGGCGACAGATAGATGATTGTTATATCATTATTAAAGAATGTTTTCCTTTTCAGCACATCTGCAATGCAAACGTAATAATGCAAAGTGAGTTTAAAGTTCGCGACGTGAACGTGATAAAATAGTTTAACTTTAGAATAGAGTGCATAAGATATACATTGTTTAAACTTTCACAGATTTTTTGATAGCCCGCTGGTGTGGCATGAATTTATCTAGTGACTTATTCTAAATAGTGTATCTTTAGTCCTGAAATTTTACATTCGATTTACGACACATTATCAAACTCTATGAAACCATTCATAAAAGAAAATGATCGTGCGATCCCCAATTCCTTACAATGGATTTGGGATTCTAAAAGCAGATAAATATCAGTAATAGGTCAATAGAACATAGCTAAATATTCTAAATTCGTCGGTTGAGAATGATAAGGGCGTTAAGTTGCCACTAAACCCATAGTGTTCGAGACAACTTAACGCCCTTCTCATTCTCAACAGACGCTATGGTGTCCTTCTGAGAGTGGCTTTTGATGATTTTAGCGTTTGAGAACCATAGAGCAGATAATAAAAAAACACATCTGCCAAAGGTAGCTCTACATCATGAAAAAGAAAAAGTCTCTTTCCCATTCTTCCAGTTTGTCCTTCTCTATTGCTTCTTTTTGTAGCTTCATCTCGTGCTTTTTGGCGGCAACAAAACACTTGATGAACTCTTCTCCCAGTGCAGACGTGATCACTTCATCAGCTAACAGAGCTTCCACAGCCTCCTCCATGTTGTCTGGCAGTGCTGGTGTCAGTGGTGGAACGTATTCGTCATCATAAGCACTACTCGCCCCGTCTATTCTTTTGGGTAAGGGTAGCTTATTGACGATTCCGTCCAGTCCTGCTGCAATGGTGGCCGCCATACTTATATAGGGATTGCATCCAGACGCACCAAGTCGATTTTCGATGTATGTGCCTTTGTCTCCCTGGATCTTGACTCGGATGGCGCAGGTGCGGTTGTCTGGACCCCAGGTAACGTTATAGGGGGCAAAGGAATGACGCTTGAATCTTTTCAAGCAGTTGACTGTAGGTGCCATCAAAACTGATATAGCCCTCGCGTGAGCCAGGAGCCCTGCCACCCAGTACTCTCCAATTCTTGACAGGCCAGTTGAACTCGAAGCATCATACAGCTTGGAGACCTTTCCTGCTGCATCCCACAGGGAATGACAAAAATGAGCTGAGCTGCCTGTCTTGTCAGGCCATGGTTTGGACATGAAGGATGCAATGTAATTATGTTTCAAAGCAATTTCTTTGATTCCTGATTTGAAAGTATGAGCTGTATCGGCAGCTTTAAACCCAAACTCGGGTCTGTAGGTGATCATTACATGACCCCGGCCGGCTTCACTGGTGACGCATTCGACATCGACCCCTGCTTTTGGTAAGTCGACCACAGCCTGCTGGATAAAGTCCTCATAGGAAGAAAGGCGAAGTGTGGAGTAGGCGTACATTTGATTGTCAACGGGCTCCTTGGTGTCTCTCTTCACCAGGTAGAATTCATGTTCATGGGCTGACCAAAGGGACAGACCAAAGTCAGACAAGCGGTCAAGCTGACGTCTTGCCACATCTCGTGGGTACGCTGGGATTTTCTCTCCGTTCTTCTCACCGTCTACCAAAACTCTGGCAGTCTTAGTCAACCAGGGAAGTATTGTAAATGTGTTCAAGTCAGGAAATCCTCGACAGTCCTCTACGTGGATTTCCATCCCGTACCCACTGTTTTCAAATATATCGCCTCTCGGATCAAATGCGAGGAAGCACTGAGAAAAATTGAGACCGTTGAGGGCGGCTTCCTTGAAATGCCTCGCGGGCATTGCCCGGCATACGGGTATGCCGTACTGAGTTGCTTGCTCGAAACGGACGATTGTGACGTCATTTTCTTGAGCTCAGATATGATGTCATCCATTGCAACTGAGTTTGAAACCTGAGGTGGATATATGAAGACATGATGGCTAATATGGCTTGTCTTATTATCATTCTCTTAAATTAACAAAGAGAAGAACTAAACGTTATCTTTTTCTTTGCATTTTCTGGTCGTTGATAGAGTAAAGTATTATCATAATGGGAAAATTAATTCCTTCAGTCATTAAATGAATAAGTCACTCACGTAATATCTCGTTTCTTACTCCAGCTCCAAGCGCAGTTACATTTTAAAGGGACTGTACAGTACTGGTTGAGGTAGGGATTCATGTTTTGAACATTCCTAAGTGAGATAATGAAAAGCCTCTTATGAAATATGAAAGAGCATGTAATTTCAAGAAGGATTCAACTTTTATTTGATGAAAATTAGTTTTCAAATGGCTGAGATATCCCAAAAAGTGCTAATAATAAAAGGCGACATGCCACAAATTTATTAGGATCTCTTTGTTTCACCTTGTTTTTTTGATATCTCAGCCATTTCAAAACCGATTTTCATCGAATA